>NC_134594.1:47104914-47404914 GCF_037038515.1 Microtus pennsylvanicus | reverse complement strand
CAGAGCATAAAGCCCTGGGTGCAACTTCAGCTCTGGAGAAGCTACAATTCCAGCTCTTTGGAGGCAGAGTCAGGAGCATCACAAGTTCAAGGTCATCCCTGGCTACGTGAGATTCTATTTTGAACAACAAACTTTAAAATCTAAGGGTACTAAAAATACAAAACAAAACAAAATCTAAGGGTACCTCTGGCAGTTCTGCCTCAGCCACACATCCCTCCTCCTGTGGTGATATTTCATTTGTATTTTAATAAATAAAGCTTGCCTAAAGTTCAGAGAATAAAATAGTGGCATGGATCAGTCTTACAGAGGAGGCAGTGGTGACACACACCTTTAATCCCAGTAGCCACACTAGTTTGTCACAGAAACAGGGCGGTGATGGTGCACGCCTTTAATCCCAGAACTAGAGAGGATTATAAAACAGAAGGAAACAGCTCTCAAACATAGCCTCACTCTGAGATTCCTGGAGGCAGGATCGCCATTTTGACTTGAGGTAGAGGTAAGAGCCAATGGCTGGCTGCTTTGCTCTCTGGACTTCCCGAAAGCTTTATTTATTAAAATACAAATGAAATATCACTACATCTCCCCCCGCTGGGGCACTTAAAAGCCTGATGCTCTGATCTCACCCCTACCCATGGTCTCTATATCAGAGGCTGGGGCAAAGGCTTTGGTGCTCAGAGGACTCCAGGGCACAGCCAAGGCTGAGACAACCTCTAAGGCCTCTCACCTCTCACCCTCCCTTGGGCGACCTCAACTCGCTCTTGTTCTACTGTTCATTCTAGAAGCTTGACAAGAATCCAAACTCGGGTCCTGGGAGCCTAGTACCCAACCTATGAGCAAAGCACAACGACTAAAGGTCTTCATTGAAGGCTGAGCCCCTGGGAGACGCTGGCCAGGATACATTAGGGGAGAAACAAGGCAAGCGCAGAGCACTCCCCTTGCCGATTAAGTCTGAGAGGTATGAGCCTGGCTTTAGAACCTGCACCTCCCAAAGAGGTCTGCAGACAGCACGGCATGGTGGCTGGAGCCTATAGTGGTTGGAACTAGATGGGAAGGTTCATAAATCATGGATTGCCAGGTACTTCTCACGGTGTTCCGATGTAGTGCTCCCAGTGTTAGTATGCAGTGCTCCCAGCGTTACCATGTAGTGCTCCCAGCGTTACCTTGCAGTGCTCCCAGCGTTACCTTGCAGTGCTCCCAGCGTTACCTTGCAGTGCTCCCAGCGTTACCATGTAGTGCTCCCAGCGTTACCATGTAGTGCTCCCAGCGTTACCTTGCAGTGCTCCCAGCGTTACCTTGCAGTGCTCCTAGCGTTACCTTGCAGTGCTCCCAGCGTTACCATGTAGCACTCTACCGTGTAGTGCGCCATGTAGTGGGCTTCAGTTAGCTCCCAAGACAGTAATCTGATCTGAAGGCTGTGGCCTGAATAATTCCGTTTTGTGGTCAATAACGATCAGCTGTCCCCAACTGTCACTGTCCCTCGGCTTCACGGGTTATTTGATGCTATCTAGAGATGTAGCCAGGATAACGGGGCGTGTGTTTTGGAGTCTTCTGCAGCACACGCAATCTACTGCCAAGCGACAGCCCTAGGCCCAACTGTGTTTCTTACAATCTTCCTAGTTACTCTGGTAAATACGCTTGCTGGGCTGAGACCTACTGAGCTAAACCACAAACAAGTGGACAGAATGTTAATTTTCCATTACTCCTGATGACAGACTTATTGACCATATGCAGAAAGGAGACTTAGGAACGAAGTAAACAGATATATACACCATTAAGTGGTTAAGGCTTTTCTAGAAGTCACTTTTTAAAAAATTAATTGTTCGGTATTTGTGCAACCTGATGGTAGGGTGGCCAGAAACAAAACTGGGAGAAATGGTCATACCAGACGTCCTGGGTACCGGCCTGGTTGTGAAGGGGTGGACGGTGTGTGATACACACAGATGCTAGTGCCAAGCAGGGCACCACCACTGATGCCCTGCCCTTTCCGAGTTCTCTGCCCATGAAGCTGTGCCAAGTTATTATTATCCATGCCAGGTGGTGGTGGTGCACACCTTTAATCCCAGCATTCAGGAGGCAGAGGCAGGAGGATCTCTGAGTTCGAGGCCAGGCTAGAGAGTGAGTTTTAAAACAGCCAGCACTACACAGAGAAGCCCCTATCTTACAAAAAACAATTATCACCTGGAATTATTCCCACCATGAACTTCTCTATGGTCTGCTCTTGGCTGTTCGGTGCTCTCCTGGCCCCTGGGAGTCTGGTATAAACAGCTGTTTACAGACAGAATGACTGACGGAAATGTCAAATAGGCTCATGGGGCTTGGACTGCTACTCCACGGGAAAGCATGCAGGAGGCACTGGGTTCCATGGAGGGCAGGTGGGTCTGGGGTGGCACTGTCAGTCACTCGTTTCCTGGCTACCAGGTTGGCTACCCTCCTTACCCTAAAGCTTTCCTTCTGGGACCATATGGTGTGTCCCTGTCACAGGAGCAGAGCCCGCGGGTGATTTTCTTTCCAAAGCAACCTGGACTGAGAAAAAAGATGGAGCCACAAACCCTTAATGCAAAGCTGTAAGTCCCCTGTGAGGAAAGGCTGCTCCTGGCTCTTGTGCCCCAGGGGTGAACGCTCACACGTGAAGGCCACGCGATTCCTCCCCTCTGATGCAGAGGCCTTGTTGATTTCATTGGCTACTCTGCAGTTCTCCGGGTCTGATCATCTGTATTCAATGACGGTGATCACTCAGGATGTTTGCCCTGACACCTGTCAGGAAGAGGTAACCGGAGCACACAGACAGCTGAGGCAATCCAGGATGGGAGTATGGAAGCCGCTGTCAGGCGTGGAGTCTGATGGAGCACGCAAGAGACCCAAGCCAATGCCTTTTTCATTTCAAGTATTTTGTTATTTCTTCCTTTTCAGGAAGCTTGCTTTTATTTAACCTAAGGCTGACTCTTGTTTGAGGTTTTCACTTGGCAAGTCTGCGATTTGGGCTACCTGGCCACTCTTTATACACTGGAATGCCATTCTAGCTTATAACACTTGCCAAGTCTTTAATAGATTAACATTACATAGAACGGAATACGAAACTCTTACTTGGACACAGAGGAGCATGTCTGCAGCCCTAGCACTCAGAAAGCTGAGGCAGGAAAATCACAAGTTTGACCCCAGTCTGGTCTATGCATTAAGCTCTGGGCTCTGCTATCTAAGATCCATGTAATTGGTTCTCTTGTTTTTATTTTCTAACTCTGGCGATGTCAATCATAAATGAATAAGCGAACAAACACGATTTTTTAGAAAGGGTAAGCTAACGTTTAAGTAAATCAGGCACTTTACAACCTATCGGCAAACCTCGGCAACCACTGGGATCTGGTTTCTAGAAATGACAACCGGGTGAGGAAGCAGGAAAAAGGAAGATGGTGCTAATTCACATCAAACAGAGACATTCCCAAACCAAGGCGGGCAGATCTCTGGGAGTTCGAGGCCAGCCTGGTCTACAAGAGCCACTTTCAGGACAGGCTCCAAAGCTACAGAGAAACCCTGTTTCGAAAAACAAAAACAAAACAAAACAAACAAAAGTTAAAGCTATACCCACCAGGCCATGACCTAAAGAGTCATGTCAGGGTGGATAATGATATTCAACACTCAGTGTCAGCTGGGACAGCCCTGACCCTGTGGAAGCCAGGCCTCTTCAGACCTTCAATCTGGCTTAGTTGTTTTTATCTTTCTCTCTGGCCACCTCCCTGTCCCTATAGTTACTCCTGGTTATTGGCTGGCCCCATTTTTGGTTCTGTTTTGATGGCTTACATCTCTCCAGGGGTGTTACACCCTCCTCTCAGCTCTCAGAGACAGAGTCCCACTGTCTGCCTGTCCCACAGCTGAGGTGAAGCCCCAGGTCCAGCCATAGCCTCCTCTAAGCTCAACACAGCTGCGGCTTCATTCCCAGTGTGTGGTACAGAGGAGGATACTGCACTTTCCAGGAGTTAGGGGTTGGTGGAGAGAATCTGGAGTTCAGTTAACCAGGCGAGCATGCCAGACTCTACCCTCAGGGCACTCAAGACTTTCCTCATGACCGGGAAACCGAGCGTCCAGCAAGCAGCAAGGTTCAGTCTATGTAAATGGTAGAAGAAAACCATCCAGTGGATAGCAGCAGACACAAGGTGAACACAAGGTGCAAACAGCCAAGCTTAAGTAAAAACCAAGGAAAATACACATATGTCAGACTTTCTAGAAATGCAAATAATGATTACTAAAATCAAAAGATCAGTGGGCGGGTTAAGCTGCAGATAGGCCCTGCAAAGTTCCTGTTTCTCCACATCGTGGGCCGTACTTGAGCGAGGGTGGTGCAAACAGTAACAGCCAAGTACAGGGCATGCATCTTCCCAGAACTGCACGCATCCTGAAGGCCCTCCTCAGTTTCCTGGAATCTGGGGCTGTAGACACTTTTAAGCCCCATCCTCTGTTTGGTTTGGTTTGGTTTGCTGTTGTTTTTGTTGCTATTATTGTTGAGGCTGGGTCTCTCGCTATGGCCCAGTTAAGCACTGACCTTAGTCCTTCTGAGTTCCCACCCACCCTGCTGGGGTCACAGGCATCAATATCATTATGCGTCTTTTTTCCTCTATTCTCCTTTTCTTTGTCTTCTCCCTCTCCTCTCCTCTCTTTCCTCTCTCTCTCTCTCTCTCTCTCTCTCTCTCTCTCTCTCTCTCTCTCTCTCTCTTTGCCGAAGCTTTATATCTCTAAGGGTGTTGCGACCCTGGAGTCAGATCTCAGCTGTGCGTGCATCATTCTTTCTCTCCCGGTTCCCACACCCCAAAGCCTCTCACCAAGTGGCTCTAGCATCCTGGTCTTTTTCTTGCTCTTAACTCAGAAGCTAGTCCCCAGCATCTCTGCTCACTCTGCCTCTACTCCAGCTCCTGCTCCCCCGCCCCTTACAGCAGCCCACAGTAAACTCAACTCTCAACGTTGCTTTTCCTGTGGACAAGCATCAAATCCAGTTCCATTACTAATATTCAGAGACACAAAGATGGGTCCTCCTCTCTACAGACCTCAGTCCCAGCTTCCGGAAGATCCTGCACTGGCCTCAGCTGTAGAGACTTTTCAACTGTGCTCGTCGATTTGGTCAAGATCCAAGGGAAGCCATCTTCCTTCTTGCCTCCTGCTTGTTTCTCAGGGGATAATTTCACTTGAGACGGTTCTCAATTCTGAACCAGGCTGTCCGCCAGAAGGCAGGCTGACCCACAGGGAATGAGGCCGGCCTCCTGCATCTGTACCGTGTCAGCTTACTTGTTTGTTGCTGGAAAGCTTTGTTTGGGGGTGGACCTCAGAAGATGCTTGCACTAAAGAGAACGGTACTGTCCAGGAGATTGGATTTTTCTGCTAAACATCCACCGATACTTTATTTTTTAATAACTAAAGGTGTAAAATAAAACCAATCTAACTCATATTCTTAAGCAGCACTGGCTCAAAAGGATACGCACAGATTACTTTAAAATCTAAGCTTTCTGCGGACCAGCCTTTCCCTGGACTAATGTCCTAATATGCCGCCGTTATATTATCTAGCTCTCTGCGAGTGGTATTTTTGCATCTTTTAGATGGGGATACAAGCAGGGTCCAGGCAGCACGCTCAGAGATGCTCTCTGCACAGTAGTGCAACCACACTTTCCTCTCTGACTTCTGCTTTCAGGGACTCTGTGCTTCTTGAAGATCAGCCTCATAGGCATTTCAGGGATGGCTTTAGTAATTCAGTAATCAGCAACTTAACAATTACTGAGTTCCTAGTGTCTGCTAAGCTCTGACAGAGTTTAGGAAAGGCGAAGACAAATAAAAGACGATTTTTTTTTCTGCAAGTCCTCAAGGCTCCTTCCAGCTTCCTCCCAGCTCCAAAGCATAGGGCACAAAACGAGTATTGACTTCCGGTCTCACTTTGAAAGTAACACACACACCCCTCCCGTGCTACTTCAGACACTAGGGCACACCACCTAAAGAGTGTCCTGCAAGGGAGGCCGAGAGGCTGGGAGGCATACCCACCAACCTCCAGAGAGCTGTGGTCTCTGACTTCAGTGCCTGATGTCACCCTTCTATCTAAATAACAATAGCACATTTTCCTTCTGCTTTAGATACAGCCCTTCCCTAGAAACAGGCGTTTCTTCCACCCATCCTCAGAAACCACGGGCTGCACGTGTATTTGCAAAGGGAAAGTCAACAGACGCAATTGAGAGAGCTTGTTGTAGCAACTGCCATGAGAGCCAGTCAACGGCTGCTCAGCCTAGAGTGTTGAGATACAGTACTGCCTCTCCCAGTCATCACATCAGCCTTTAAAGCAAATGCTCATGAGTAACAATGGGTGCGAAGGAAACATCCCCTATGGAACCAAGATCAAAGAAAACCAGATCAAAGAATTACCTGGATGTTAGAGCGTGGACAACCGGGCGCCTGGTAACTCCTTTCCATTTACATCTTTCCCCACATCCTCACCAAGAGTAAAGTTCCATACCCTAGTTGCTCCCCTCCCTCCCACAAGGAGGTTTTTGGAACCAGCCAAGCTCTCAGCTATTAAAGCAAAATCATTACTTCTGTCTTTTAGCAGACTGGAACATTCTTTTCCACGAACTGCCAAAAAGTTTATGGTTTTCTTAATATGCCCTGTAAAGCTGATTAATTACAGGGATCATAAAAGGCAAAGATAGCCAGGGGTTTGGAAGAAGCGAGAGGGCGCGATGAACGCAAGATCCGCCCTCCAGTCTCGCCCTCCCAAACACTTTTAATTTTCTTCGCTCTTAAGTTTCACCGAAAGGATTAGGCTTTCTGAGTGGGACCCTCCCCGAAAGAGTTCCGTAGCTGTTGGCACCCACAGGCTTCCTTATCCTCGTTCCCAGCAGGAGGTCGCTTACCCTGGTCGGAGTGACCAAGCGCCAGCCCTAGGGCCGAGACCAGGGCAATGCAAAGCGCGGTCATGTCAGCTGGCTCGCCTGCGCTCAGGATGCTGCGGAGCCCCGGCCGCCCTCCGACGCGCACATTTCCTGTTTCCTGCTCCTTTGGGTCGGTGCTCACTTGAAGGAGAGGTGTTTGCCTGATTTTTAGGAAGTGATGTAACTCTGCAGGAGCCTGTCAGACTGGCAAGGGTTGCAACAGAGTAGCTGCTCGCCCAGCACTGATTCAGTTAGCACCTCCCTAGCCTTCGGGAGTCTGGGCCTCCTCCACCTTGCTGTCCCTGAGAACCGAGTCCGTTGCTCAGGTGTCACTCAGCATCGGGAGGGAGCCTGGACCACAAAGGCGTTCTGACTTGGCAAGTTTGCATATCTGTCTGGCGGATCTCTGGAACTGTCCAGAGCCTTGGATAGCACTGACCTGAACTCAGTGCTGATGTCTGAAGTCAGCGCTGTCTGGTAATAGCCATTAGCCACATCGTGTAGTGCGCACCGGACTGAGCTTCGTGCAAAGTGCACTTGTACATGAAGTAAACTTAATTTTCAATTTAAACAACTTCCCGCACTTAGTCGCTGTTGGGATGGACAGCACAGGCTGTCCAGACACAGAAAACAGCCAGTCCGTTGCTCTCCAGCAAGCCAGGCTTATTTCTCCGCCTCGACCCTCCAGCGCCTGCTTCCCCCATAGGTTCCATTTGGACCTACCGACAGTACTGTGCCTTGCTTCCCTGGGAGAAATATCTTTGCAAGGAAGACTCTGCACACGGGAGGTGCAGGTGGAACGTGGACCTGTATGGCCTGACCTTTCTTTTACATGATAGTGCATTTTTCTACGGAGCTGTTAACCAGCAAAACAGGATTGCATAGGATTAGGATAAAGCTAGAAACCCTACCCAATGGAAACAGAGAAGAAGGAGGGAGGGTCTTTTGCATACTGGGGCAGCTTGGAGGCTTTGGAGCCCTTCCCTTGGGTGGATTAGCACCTAGGCACACCACTGATTACTGCATTTGTTGTGATGCCTAGAGGCAGGGAAGCCAAGAGGCAAGCCAAGGATTCCTCTAAGGCCCGGTGTCACCCTCCTTCCCATCCTGTCCCAGGGGAGCTGCTGGGTGGTTGGGGCTGGGGTTCGTCACAGCCATGAACTTGCTTTCTGGTCAACAGCTTTTCTGTGTCTACCTCAGTTCTCGGTGATTCACGCTACAACCAGTGTGTTCATGGACTTACAGCAGGCATTCTGATGCCTTAAAGTGACGATCAAAGCCCCTCTTGACACAACACACTTTTGCACTTCGGAAACAACGCAAATGAAAATAGATGTGTTCGAGATGAGCCAGGTGAGCGGTCTGACAGCCACAGAGAAGGAACCACTCATGGCAGGCTCGCTGAGAGTCAGTAGGCTCCTGGCTCCAAGACACCGTGGCGCAGGGTTTGGGTGGCGATTATTCCAGTGGAGTGGGTTTTTCTTCAGCTGTGTCACACGACTACAAAAGAGAAGACCCGGGACCCGGGTGTTCCGAGCTGCATTTTGCCATTGCCGTCCTCTGAAGCGCAGCTTTGGTTCTTAGGCTGATGCTCGCATTGGACAAGGGCAAGGCTGTCTGTCTGATTCCTTCCAGCCTGGGATGGACACACAGCTTAGGTCCCACACGCAGGCTAGGCGTCATTTCTGGGTAGCGTGAGAGTTACTCTGTTAGAATGATGGGCCACATAGAGCCAGATGGCAGAGAAACCCTGCACAGCATGTCATTGTCGTCTTCTGACCTCTGTGCTCACAGCCTGATGCAGTACATCTAAGGGGAAGAAATACCATTATTGATCGGAAAGTGGGAACACCCCAGAGATCGACCCACTGCAGCTAAAATCACCAGGGACAATGTGGCAGGAAGGGGCTATTTGCCTGTTTGTTCTCATTTCACCAACCATTAATTTTGGAAAGTGACTGCCAAGGTCTCAGATTAACTTCTGATACACACTCAGCAGGAAGCCAGGGCCTCAGTCTTCACCCCAAGGCACTGATCTTTGTGACTGGCAGGCCCGCAGGTGCCTGTCAATGGCTGTGGAACAGCAAGAATCAAAGGGTCATGGTGTCTAGAAGATTCCCCAAGGCCTCACCAGGCTCAAAAAGTCCCAGAGGTGAGCCAGCTTCTAGCTTTTGTTCTAAGGTTGCTGATTCCCTTCCCCAGAGAGTGGCTTTTCCAGCCATCCGTTCAGTCTACAGAAGAGAGTCCTTGCTGCTGCCATTGCTTTCTGTGTGTGTCCTGACTTAACTCCATGGACCACAGAGAATGAGGAAGCCCAAGGACTCAGTTGGGAAGCATGAAGCTCTCGCTGTGAATGCCAGCCAGCTTTCTGTCCACAGTCCCTTCTGCCCAAATTGTGTTCTTGCCAACATACTCAGGTATGTACATACGCACGCGGGCGGGCGCGCACACACACAACCCCTCATGTAGTGTTATAAATATGCAACACTATCTCACACACTCATGCACAAACACAGTGGTGCACACACCACACACAGGTGTATATATGCTTGTGCACAACCCCCACGTCCTCATAAATGCATTCAAAGCTCCCCCTCCACACATATTCCTACACACCATGGAATGGAACAAACAAGAACAAACAGAAGCCAATTAATTCCAAACTCGTTCTAGCAAGGGAGCTGGCGACTATCTTTGGCAGAAACTTTTAGACAGGCCAGGGCTGGGAAAGCTTCCCGGTGCATCAGATAGAAGGCAGCATGCAGGCAGACTCTGTGGAAGGCTGTTGGCCAGAGACACTACAGCAAGTTCAGGCTGTTGTCTTCCGCAACTGGTGAACAGTCAGCCCTTGGCTTCTTCAGGATCAGACAGTGGGATAAACACCAGGGTCTCTGTCAGATGGTGACCTTCCTGCAACTTTGTAGCAGGCTGCCTTCTGAATTGGCTGCTGGAGACAACAGGGAGGTTTCCCAGGCTGTAGCAAGTCCAGGGTCCGAGTGCTTTTGCCCATATGATCTAGTATCTCCATCTGCATGTTCGGCCTTCTATGATCAATCCATGTGCTCTCACATACATCTACAGTGTTCTCACGCTCCCAAACACCCACACCCACACCCACACAAACGCAAGCTTTGCTTTTCGGACCATTTTTCTGTCTCCAGAGAAGGGGCAGGCAGCTCCTTGGTACTTACTAATCAGGAGCAGGCCCTCAGACAAGGTTACTGACAGCAGCAGAGGCTGTAAACCCTCTTGAAGGCAGCTTGAAAGGAGAGGAGGAAACCAAGGAAGGCCCCAGAACCAAAGACACGCCAGAGAGAGCAGGTGGGGGTAATGGCCGGAGCAAGGAGAGAAGAATAAACCCCCGCGTGTGCAGAAAGCTTCAATGTGGGGGGGGGGGGAGCGGGTAGGGGATGAGACTGGCTTACTCCCTGCCTTAGGAGGGGCAGCACCTGACCCTGCATGGCCAACTTCCTCCTGTCAAATCCACCTGCTCTGTGGAATCTCTGTCTGTTGCCAGCCCTTGTCCAGCGCTCTTTGCTGGTCATTTAGGGAGCTGATTCCTTGTGAGACAGATGCCGGGGATAACTTCTCCCTGGGCTCTGGGCATGGGTTAGGTATTATTGAAGCATGTATTAGGTATTATTTTAACAACCGTTGGAACTCCTGTTACTTGCTGCCAACAAACACTGCTTCCGAAGCTCATTTTCTATAAGGAAGCAAAGACCCAACAGGACACTTTGATACTCTAATTAGCAAGTACCGAACACTTTCTTGCTGGCTAAGCTGCCTTGAGCGAAAGGACTATAGCTTTTATAGCCCGCTGGCCCATCCTTATGTTAGCACTAGTGATCTTGAACATTCCACAGAGGACTAAGCCTCCTGGACCATTTCCACCTTGACCAGAGGTGGATCTCTTCTCCTGGTAGAGGGACTATTATGACTGGTGGAGGGGGGACAAGACCATGTCTGATCCAAAACACAAGCCCCCACAACTGTGATTGGTTCTACACCAACATCTGTGACTGGTCAAACAAATGGGTGTGATGAGTGTGAGCGCTCCTTCTCCCTCTCATCGTCTGTGACCCCAACAGCAGCTGTTTAGGCTCAGTCGGAGAGTCTGCAGCCAAGGGCTTTCCTAGGCTGCCCCCCAGCGCTGCAACATTGGGGCCTGGAGGGGTCTTGCCGTCCCTGCTTTCAATGGTGTTAGAGAAGACAGGCAATGCAGCTTTACAGCTAAACAAGCATCCGCCAAAGTTGCAGTGACTCTGGCTTGGTTCTGTAGGCACCACGGATCGTTTGTGTGTGCATGCGCACAGCTTGTTCCCATTGGACAGCTAAAGATCTCGAAGACACCACATGGGAATCCAGCACACTGTGCTGCGTGGTGCGTGACTGTTGTCACACGGTTAGAAGTGGAGAGCTGACAGGAGAGAGAAGACCGCTTATAAAAGGTGAAGGGGCTCTCAGGGGCCAGAGAAGAGAACGCGCAGGCCCTGGTCTCTGAGACGATTCCAGGGAGATGTCATATCTTCAGAATCAGAAGGATCTCAGGCCCAGGACTGAGTGTACGGTAACTCTGCTGTCACCAAGGGCCAAGGGTTCCAATACCCAAGACCACAAAGGAACAATGGAGGGCGCCGCTCAGTGTTGCCCCATCTGCTTGCTGCTGCTGCTCACAGCTGCCCAACACTGAGAAGAAAGGAAGCTTGGGGTCTGGCATCTGTGAAGCTGCTCCTCTGACCAGACACAGACCCCACCCCTTGCCTCCTTCCAAGGCAGAGATGACAGCCTGGCTACCAGAGCTGGAGTCCAGTGGACCCTCGGGCAGCATCGGGGATGAGGCGGGATATCGGCGGGCTGGCCTCAAAAGTTGATGTCCCTCTGTGATTTGCTAGTCTTCACAAAGACAGGGACTTTCTGTCTTCTCCAGACTGACTGCAGCACTTGAGGGCAAATGAGTAAGTGAATAAATTTGCTTTTGTGATGATATTTCTTAACAGTGGGCCTTAACAGTGGACACCTACATTAGAGCTATTTCGGGTAACTTAGCAGAGTTCAGCCCTGGGCTACACCCTAGAAGTACCGAAGTCTCCGTGGTGGCAGTCCAGAACTCGGCATTTGCTAGGATGTTGAGGGGGTTTTTAGACAGTAAAAATAAATCTGAGAAACCTGCTCTAGAGTTTCATTTTTAGTTCCTGGGGGAAAAACAAGCAGAAACTAAATAGCACCCATTCTTTCCTGCTTTCCCCCCGCTGAAGGCAGCTTGGAACTAAAAGCGAAGCTTCCTTCGTGTGCCCGGCTTTCTTTACTGGATGAGCTTTCAAGACTTTCAGATAAGTGCTTCCCCAGCTCCTCTCCCCAATATCTCCCCCAGTTCTCCTCCACAACCCCCTTCCTAAGCCCTCTTCACAGCTCCCATCCCCAACCCCCAATTTCCCTCCACAACCTCCCTCCACAACTCCTCTTCCAACCCCCAAGCTGGCCCTACATCTCCCCCATGAGATGCATCAGAATACAGCAAGAAGCTCTATCTGCTTGTAGCTCTAACACCACCCCCAACAGTCTTAGTCATCTGTGACCTCCCACACCTCTTAGAGGGAATTAAGCCTCCCTTCCACTACAGTTTCCTTTCTGATTGCATCTTCCTGTCTTCCCCCAACTCCCAGGTCTTAAAACGTTCTTGCAAGTGAGGAATACCTAGTATTGATGCCGAGGTCTATTCTAGACCGTGTGCTGATCTAGGATCTCAGTGTCTTCTTCTCCTCTTTTCAGTGTTTGTTTTGTGTGTAGTAGGAGGGATGGACCCCAGGACTGTGTGCACGCGTCATTCTCTCCAGTCCCTGTTTTCTGCTTCATTGCGCCTTCCACCTTTCAAACAGCAGATGGTATCCCCAGCCAGCTAAATCCTCAACACCAACAAAACCTGAAAATATAAACACACCAAGGTTTGGGGATACAGCAAAGGTCAAAGAATGAAAGACGCTGCTACAAGGAACAACTCCAATGCCAGAGGGCTTGTGTGGGCAGTGCCTCCAATAAACCATGCTTCAGAGGATGTTGTGCCCACAGAGAGGGGAATGGAAAGGATTGAATGGGTAATGTTTCTTTCACCAAAATATTCCTGGGAGTGCGGCACAGCTGCAGAACACTCACCTAGCATGGGTTCCATCTCCAACACTGCAGAAGAAGTGAAAGAATGTCTTTCTCCCTTAAAGAAATAAGAGATGTATTTGCAACAAAATGATAAGAATGCATAAATTCCAAGTTAAACTCACTCTTTGTTAACCCTGTCTGGGCTGGAGAGTTGGCTCAGAGGATAAGAGGTTAAGAGCAACCACGTGGTGGCTCACAACCATCTGTAATGAGGTCTAATGCCCTCATCTGGCCTTCAGGCAGACAGATGACTGTATACATAAATAACTCTGTGTGTGTGTGTGTATGTATGTATGTGTGTATGTGTGTAGGAGTACACACTATAGCCCGCCCACACAGGAGTTCAGAGGACACCTTGGAGTTAGCTCTCTCCATCGGGTCTCAGGAATCTGATTTACATTGTTGGGCATTGCAGCAAGCCCCTTCACAAGCTCAGCCATATTAACGGCCCCAGCCAGGTTCTTGAGCCTGCCCAGCATCGCCAAGATCTGGAGATGAAAGGGACACAGTGGCCCCCACACCAAAGTGAAAGAGAGAAAGGAGGAAGCAAAGCAGCCTTAAACTGTAAACATGGTGGGTCAGAGACTCGCACAGTTGTGAAACCAAGGGAAGAGGAAGGAACCGAGAGCAGAGGGGCTGTGAGGTGAGTCCTTTCCGGTCCGTCCAGCAACAGGTGCAGAGCTTATCTGAAACTGAGAACAGAAGTTTTCAGCTTGGGCAGTGCGATCGTTTCCGTTAATAGCCGCACAGGATGCCCAGCCCGTGTGCTTCAGCACCCAAGGTCAGCTGCAACTCTCCCGAGTGGCAAGGAGGCATGGGCTTATATAGCTCATGATATATACTCTCTCTGTGAAACTGGTGCCCCTTTCAGGGTACGGATTGGTGCTCCCTTTTCAAATGACCGTTGTCCGTGCATACCCTCCTGGGGCATTAGCTCTTCCAGGCCTCGGCTTCTTCAGGTTGGGCCAGGCTGCTGAAGGCTTGTTCTCCTCACCGAACTGTGCGTGGAAGAGACAGTATGGCAGGTGTGGGCAAAAGTCTGTGAGAATCCTCCCAACTGTGTAACCGTGACCTTGTACTTCCGGGAACTCCAACAAGACCAGAAATCTGGAATCCAACTTGGGGCAGCCCGGCTCAGTTAACCGTGAGCCTGAAGATAGCTGCTGTTGATGAGGATCTACAGACGCCTTTAGGTTATGTTTGGTAGGGACTTAGAGCAGCCACAGCCCTGGGAAAGAAGGTTGTTCATGCTCAACAATGTCACTTCCATCCCTCCTCCTTCGGAATCCCCTCCTCAACTCAGAGCCAGCTGCTTCAAACCACGGAGGCGTGCTCTGTTCATCCACAGACAGTTGCAGGAGGACCCATGTTCCCAGAGGTGGTGACGGGAGCTATTTGCGCTCGCTCGTGACCTTGGTCGCGTACTCCGGTTGTGTAACCCAGACAACCTCCGCGCCCACGGGCTGTAGGCTTCAGGAAGTGGGACCTTGTCTGGATTAACTGGATCACTTTTTCCTCAAGGCCCACGGCAGGGCCCGCAGTTGACCAGGACACACAGAATGAGCAGGACGGAAGGGGCCGGGTGCAGATCTGGGCTAGAGTCCTTGCCTAGCATGAACTGGGGTCTGGGTTTAGGCCCTCAGTGCCGCAAAAAGAAGTAATAAAGAAAAATTAATCTAAAGCTGGCTTTAATTCACATGCTTCTCTCTCTCTCTCTCTCTCTCTCTCTCTCTCTCTCTCTCTCTCTCTCTCGTGTGTGAGCATGTGCGCTTGTGTGTGATCCTTTCTCTGTGTTTGCACACCTGAATTTATAAATGAACTGAAACCAAAGCTTCTCGCCATCCTTCTGCCAGGAGTTTAATTCCTGAGCCCTTGTACGGGAGGCATTCACCAGAATGAGCTCTGCTCAGCCGGCCTATGTTTTGTTTTGTTTTCCCCCTGGGAGAAGAGCTGCTTATTTCTACTGCATAAGCCCGTTAGCCTTCTCTCCTCAGGGTCCTTGACGGAACACCTCCTCGCCTCACGCTGAAAATAAGCTGACACAATAGGACGGAGGTTTTACTGTCTCGGGCTTTGTCTAGGAATACCTGGAGGAGTTTGGTCTGCAGAGAGTGGAGGTCAGGCCCAGTCCTTGCAGCTGCTGGGAGGTGGGACCTGTTTTAGATGCTCAGGAGCACTAAGCACTCTTTGACCACCTGTGGGTTTAGCGTTCTGCCTAGGGATGGAATAGAAGGAAAGCATTGTCTCTGCATATCAGTGTTAGCATGAAAAAGCAATGGGAAAAATATATGCAAAGAAAACTGGCAAGATAGCACCCACCAGGATAGGTGGTATCTCTGTGTAGGGAAATGGAACATTGGGTGGGAGGGGCAGAAGGAGAAAGAGAAGTAGGAGACATAGTGTCCTCAGGACTCTTCTGTGCTACACAAAAATATAACAATAATATGAGGTAGTGTTTGTGTAAGTGTGTGCGAGTGTGTGTGTGTGTGTGTGTGTGTGTGTGTGGTGGTAGTGGTAGTGCTGTGTATGTGCAGGTGTGTGTGGTCTGTATATGTGCAGGTGTGTGTGCTTGTGTGTGGTGCTGTGTGTATATGCAAGTGTGTGAGGGGTGCTGTGTATGTGTATGAGCAGGTGTGTGTGGTCTGTGTATGTGCAGGTGTCTGTGCCATTGCTCCCACACAGAGGTCAGAGGACAACCCTGGGTGCTGGCCCCTGCCCTCCACCCTGTTTGCAGCTTCACACATCAGGTTAGCTGACCCACTAACTTTCCATGGTTCTTCTGTCTCTGCCCCCATCCTGGGAGGGAGGCGCTGGGGTTACAGACACTTATGCTGCCTGGCTTCTTTAAAATGTCGGTCTGTGGATCTAAGCTCAGGTTCTCAGGCTTACAGGCAAGTGTTCCCCTAGTCCGAGGAGTCACTGTTTAATTCAGTAGCAGGAAATGAAGTTTTGCTGCAGAAAATCCTGTGGAGAGAATCCAGAGAAGCTGCTGTGCCTGTGTGTGGACGACTGCACACACCTCATTATAAAGCATTGGCCGGTACAGGGAAGCATGCTGACGTGGACGAAAACAAGCCTCATTTGTTGATTGGCCAGAAAAGACCACGACTGGGGCAGTAGGGGCAAGCGGTTGTGTGAGCCAGAACGAAGCCGGTGAGTCTCATATAAGGCAGCTACCTCCAGAGGTGTTTGGCACATTTCTGGTTGCCAGAACTTAGTGATGTCACTGGCACTTAGTGGGAAGCATTTAACAACATGAAGTGGGTGGGGCAGTGGGCAGGGCAGGCCATGCAGTGGGCGGGGCAGGCCGCAGGAGCTCCAGGACTAAGGGAGAGGCAACCCCTGCAACCCAGGTCCCAGGGTCAGTTCTACCTAGGCTAGCTCTCCTGAGGAACCACAACACAGCATAGTTCTGCTACGGAGGGGCCGGGGTCCCCTCCTTGGGTTCTTTGTCTTCTTGATAAAAGACTTTAGGAGTGGATCCAGAAGAAGCTTGAGGACAATGTGATTAGTATTTAAAGGAAAGCATCAGGGCAGAGAAGTTGTAGATTTTGGCATCTACCAGGAGGAGTGGGGTGGAGAAGAGGGGTCAGGAAGGAGACACGGGGCAGCTTGTTAGCAATGGTGGTCTGTATGGAGTCATGGCAGCAGGCAGTTACATGGTAAAAGCAATGTCACTTCAGAGAAAGCGTGAGAAAGCCCAAAGGGACAGAGAGAACATGCGTAGGCTTTACCCATTACCCAAGAGAAAATTTAAAGAGAGAGAGGAAGAGAGAGAAGGTAGACTTATCAAAGCTGCAAGACCATTGCCACTTAAGCTACTGCACTAATGGCGAAAGTTCTGGGAAGGAAAAGGACAATGGGGGTATAATTATTCCTCCCACCCCTTTAGCACGGCTTTAGTGAATCAGCCTTCCCGTGGGGTGATCTCTTGGCCAGGTGATTGATGGGAGTTGCAGTCACACCTCTGTGTGACTATGTATATATAATCTTCCAGGCAGAAGTTAGGAGAGAAAGTACAACGAACAAAGCTCTCCCCCAGCACTGCTGGGCTCTGGCCTGGACAGAACCAAGGACGTTTTCAGCTTTCAGCCAAAGGAAGAGCAGTTTACTTTGGGGATCCTCTGCCCTGAACGTCCTAGCTGCCTTCCCCATTTGGTCCTTATCACAGCTGCTGTTTGAACTGCGTGGTTGGGTGAAGATGCACTGAACTCCAGACCATGCACAGGGAAAGAGGCGGTGCAGGAGCAAAAGCAGAAAAGTCACAGTCCAGGGCACAGTCGCTGGGAGAAATTGATGAGAAGTGAATGAATTGTCAGTAATATTAGCATCCAGACACACCTGTCCCTGCCCCTTGGGACCAGACAGAGTACGTCACCCCTGCACCCATGGCAAGCAGTACCCTGGCTCTGTATGCAGCTGTAAAGGTCCCTTTAAGTAACAAGCTCCACCCACTCTGGTTCTTTTTTCTGATGCTTTTCTGAAGAGGCAGACTGGTCTTTACCTCTATCTATCTATCTATCTATCTATCTATCTATCTATCTATCTATCTAGTTATCATGTATCTATCTATCTATCTATGTATCTTTCTATCTGTCTATCTATATCTCTCTCTGTTCTATCTCTGTCTCTCTCTGTCTCTTTCTTTTCCTTTCCTTTCCCCATTCCCTCCCCAACAAAACTTCCCACATAAGCTCTGTCTGCATGGCATGTCTGTCTCTCACCTGCCACATGGCCCCTCGGCCTGCCAAGGCCCCTCTGTCACTGTATCTTAACAAGTAAGATGGCGAATCTTTTCTCTGGTAGTGGCTGGGGTCACGTTTTGTCACACACCCACAGGAGGACTTTTGGGTATACACAGATCTGAAAAGTGCCTGTCTTGCTTGGAAAGGGACAATATCAGGTAGTTTGTAGAAAGAAATGTGGGCACCAGGCTTGGAAAGGAATGCTGGGGCAAGCTGCTGGCCATGGGATTTGATCATGGGGCAAGAGTCTGGGGTGTCCAACTCCATGCATTCAGGAAACATTCCCCATCCATGTGTTAAGTTAGGCTGCTTTTAATAGCAGAGCCTGTGGTGCTGGAGGGTTTTCATTGAAGGCGGAGTATTTTGCTACCATTTGGATGGCACAGCAGACTGAGAAACTGGGAGCGATAAAAATAGCAGCTTGCACAGGCTGTCCTTTTGGGTGCCTATTTAAGTACACAGTGAAGTTATAGCACAAATATTCGTGTGAGTAGTTGTCATTTGACACGGACCCAAATAGGTTTATTACTACAACTCCACTCTCCAAAGGATCAAAATAGGCTGCAGTGTCTGCACGGGGCCCTCAGAGTCATGTTTGCCCATGCAGGAACCCCACCATCACCCTAGAAGACACGCGAAAGGAAAACAACTAATTATTCACAGTGCCACACTGGCAACTAGTGAGAGGAACTACCCTTTCCATGTTAGGAACTGAAAATTCATATATCCGTGTGTGTGTGCGTGTGCGTGTGCGTGTGTGTGCACGTGCATGACTACAGTCTACTGTTCACAGGGTGCTACAGTCTACTGTATACAGGGTGCTACAGTCTGCTGTACAGCTGGGTGACTAAAGTAAATAACAATTAGAGTCTTTAAAAGTTCTTTGCAAAAGCAGAAAGCTAGAAAAATCACATGGAGTAAAAGCATCAGAATTAAAGATGATGAGAAAAATCTAGATAAAAGAGAGACTAAGAAAACATTTTGATGCTGAGTAACATAATGAACAGAGGAAAAGGAAGACCCCACTGAAACATGAAATGCAGAAAAACAAGACAGATAATGAGATAGGCAGGGACCAAGCAGCAGATAAACTCTGGGCCATGAACCTTACCACTTAAAAGCATGCTCTCAACAGCTCTGTTGTAAAACACCGGATTAGGCCACAGAGTCAGGATATTGACAGACTTGGAGCCCAGTAGTACTAAACCAAGCTAGAACTAGCCGGGTTCACGATGACCACACAAATGGTAAGCATAGGGGACTGTTACCAAAACAAGCATATGAGCCAATCCTGCACAGGCCTCTGGCTTCGCTCACTATGATCCCCTTTAAACACACTAATTTTGGAGGTCGCACAGGAGAGCAATGCCTTGTGAATCTCCCAGTAGATCTGAGCCAATCGCTCCTTTGGCATGGCATAGCAGCTGCCAAGCTTAACCTCAGCAGAACTCTGAAGACCTTGCTTGCTGAAAATACTGATGTGGTGGGAGACTGCCCATTTGTTTCCCAGCCACGCAGACCCAAACAATCACACAGAAACTATATTACTTATAACACTGTTTGGCCTATTAGCTCAGGATTCTTATTAGCTAACTCTTACATCTGAAATTAACCCATTTCTATTCATCTCTGTATTGCCACAAGACTTTGGCCTCCTGGTAACGATTCCAGCGTCCTTCTTCGGGAGCTACGTGGCGTCTCCTTGACTCTGCCTACTCTCTCTACATCCCTGTTTGGCCCACTGACCCCTGGACCAGGCTCTACCCTGACCTTCTACTTCCTCAGTACTGAACACCTATAGCCCCCAGCCTCATTGTAAGACCCAGACCAAACCATGAGGCCAGGACATTTACACAAGATGATGGTACCTGTAACAGAGAAGTCATTGAATGAACTTGGCAGCCTGTTAAACACTCCCTACACACACACACAAACACACACACTGCCAGGGTGTTGGTGCAAAAACTACACCCATAATTAATGGGCAAGTATCAAATTTTAGGTCCCCTAGAAAATCAAAACTCGCCACCTCCTTTGTTGAAACAAGCACCCTGGTCATCTGTGTTCACTGTTAGCGCCATCCAGCTTGGGTTTAGCAGCTCCCGTGAAGGTTCCAATAGAGAAGGTTCCCTGCTGGTCTAGATGCGTTTGTGACCTGGTCTCATTTTTACCACTTCAGTGGTACATCCTTCTTCTGTCCAGAATCAAGGGGACCAAAAAGAGCTAAGATCGGTAGTTCTGAAAGAATCATTGCTGGGATAGCGGCAGCTGCTGCAACCGGAGGGATGGCTAGAAATCTGGGAACCAGGGCAGCTGAACCAGCAACCTGGGGGTGTGGCCAGTGATCTGCCTTGATGAATTCTCCCAGAGACTATAGTGTCACTGGGAATTTGAGAGTCTAAAAGAAAAAAAAATGAATATTTAAAAACATTTCAAATTGTAAAGTTTGAAGTTATTAGGCATAACAAGGTTCCAAGGGGGCTACTCCCAAGCCGGGAAAACTAGGTCTGATGTCAGAAGGCGTTCCCAGTCCCTCTCAGCTTCTCAGCTGCTCCACTAAAGCTAAAACCAGAGGTTCTTTCTTTTTATTTTTTATTTATTTTTTTATTTTTTCGAGACAGGGTTTCTCTGTAGTTTTTGGTGCCTGTCCTGGAACTAGCTCTTGTAGACCAGGCTGGCCTCGAACTCACAGAGATCCGCCTGCCTCTGCCTCCCGAGTGCTGGGATTAAAGGCGTGCGCCACCACCGCCCGGCAAACCAGAGGTTCTTATGTTGGGTACGCTTTAGAGCCGCAGACCCTGCCAACAAGACAGAATCTCTGGGCTTGAGGAACTCGCATCATGAGGTGATCCCAATGTACAGCTGTGGTTTTGTACATTGTTCTAGATGAAACCCCTGGACTGACAGACGCAGCCACAGCCTTGACCCCCATAAGAGGGCAGAGCTCTGCTGGGGAAGTACAGTGGGGAAGGGTACTAGACCATGAGGTCGTCCTCCCAGAATCCTCTCTGATCTCCGATCTAGGGTTCTGTATACAGCCCTGAGTTCCAGCGCCAACAGGGACCGTGCATGAAGGATCTGGAGAGAGTTCAGAGAGGAGAAACAGAGATGACCAAAGAAGGGAAAACGGGACCTTTGAGAGGATGCGAAGGGAATGGTTCAGTCTGGAAGGCTGAGAGAAAGCCACAGTGCTCCTGTAGATGGTGCCCCTGTGTGCGCGTGCGCGGTGCTGATCTGTCCGTCTCCATTTCACTATGAAACAGGAGAACCAATAAAAGTCACCCCAACTGTGTAAGTCCTTCACCCTTTACTAGAAATCTCTACCCCCAGAGGCACCCACCCTGTGTCCACTGAGTGTGGCAGTGATTGGGATAAACTGAAAAAATGCCTGATGTTTCTAGAGCAGCGGATCAGAGACGCTTCTTTTAACGCCGGGTAAGACAGAACCACTTTTCTCTCACAGAAGACTTTCTTTGTTTCCCACTTGGCTTTTAGGATTGTGTGATTAAAGGTTTGGCGAAATGGCTCACACAGGAAAGGCACTTGCCTCTGACCCCGATGACCTAAGGTAGCGCTCCAGAACCCAAGTGGTGGGAGGAAAGAAATGATTCATTCCTGTTGACTGTTTTCTAACCTCCTAACCTCGCAAGTGAGCTGTGGCATGCACTCACCCACAAACACACAGACACACACACACCACAGACACACACACACTGACACACACACACATAGACACACATACACACACTGACACACACACATAGACACACATACACACACACAGACACACACTCACACAGACACACACGGACACACACACAGACACACACCACAGACACACACACACTGACACACAGACACACATACACACACATACACACACAGACACACACACATAGACACACATACACACACGGACACACACACACTGACACACACATAGACACACACACACACACACAGACACACACTCACACACTCACACACAGACATACACACTGACACACAGACACACATGCACTCACACACACATACTCACACACCCCCACACATAGGCATGCACACACACAGACACACACACAGAATTATATTTTTTTGTGATATCAAAGTTAAACACACACACACAAACAAGATTTATATATTTATGTTATGTCATAGTTAAATCATTTTAAACGCTGATTTCCATTATACCTAAATTTTGTTGGGCTGCTAATTATTCACTAGTTCAAGGAATAATAAGGATATTCTACATTACATAATTTCTTATCTGACTACCTTTCACTTTGGTGAAGGTGTCTGGTCTATGGACAACCGTCTGAGGTCACAGAAAGACATCATCTTTCCATTTTAATAAATAAGAAAATGGAGCCCCAGAGAAGGAGAGCAACTTCGCTCTAGTCTACAGGAAGCTGTAGGGAGCGTCCTCCAGGCTGAATAACTCTTGGTTCCAGACCCGTGGCCATGCTAGCACACACTTCTTTAGCATGTACCAGAGTCTTGTTGCAACACAGATCACTGACTCAGCAGGTCTTGGGTGGGGTCTGAGAATTTGCATGTGTAGTAAGTTACCAGAACTGTTGGCCCTGAGAGCCCCTGGCTCACGCTGTTCATTTTATACACGTTTCTGGAGTCTACCCTCCTCTTCCAGTGTTTCTCTCTCTGTTCTTCTCCAAGAGTTCCTTGGAGCAGGAAAGTAAAGCAACCTCCCTGCTAAACATCCAAGTCAAGGAGAAGTAAAGCTGCCTGCCTCCCCTGGGGCTCGCATTTCGTATGCTTGCTGAGAGCCCCATTCAAGGACACCTAAGCACTGAGTGTACGTAATGATTTCTTCGGGATCCTTGGGCTCTGCGGGGTAGCAGGGAATGGAATACGCGGACTCATAAATCTAAATGATTCATAACAACAGCATACACAGCACAACAAATGCTTCAAGAAATCAATGAGCAAAACTTCTCTGTTGCAGCAACACCTGAACACACTCAAAAATTAATAGCTGGAGTTTGGAGGCCACAACAGAGCAGTAAATTGTCTGTAAAGCTCTACCCGGGCAAATCTGTAGGAAACCCTGGAGCAGTGGAGGCCCCGAGCTGGGGGCTTGCAGAAGGCGCACTCTGCAGAGCCAAGTCAGGGTCTCTCTGGGATCAAGGCTCAGGTCCAAGACTATGGGAGGCCACTCTCTAGTGAAAGATCAACCACATGGGTGCCCAGTCCCAGGGAACCTGCCCAGCCACACCCAGTGTTCTTTGTCAAAGCCTGCACCCAGTTTAAGGGAGTGGTTTTTTCCCTGTATTCTCAACAATGGAAACACCTGTGACCTTTCAGGCTGTTGGGGTGGGAAAGGGGAGGAACACCTTTCTTGACGTGTAAGGAGGGTGGGGGAAGGGAATTTCTAAAAAGGCAGTGAGCAAAAAAGAAATATTTGAAACCCGAATACCTCCAAGCCAGCAGGTAACATTCCGAAAGTCTCTAGAACAGGACCAGGGACATGAAAGCCATTCCCAGTTCAGGCAGGGCTCACCCTGGAAGTGCTTCACCTAGGAAAACAAAAAGTCACTCCTCATGGAGCCCACCGTGGTTGGCCCGACACTGGTTAGTGGCTTAACAGCGTCGTCTTCAAACAAACCCTCAGGAAAGCCACAGAAATAAAACCATTTGGGGTTCTCTGTCAGGGAGAAAGCCCATTCTGGTCTCTTCCGAGTCTTGGTCTGTCTCAGTTAGACCATCCTGATTCCCAGCGCCTACCCTGAAGATGCAAGGGCTCCAGGTACACTGTGTCTGGGCTCCTGTTGTCAAGGCCTCAGTCCGTCTGCTTCACTTTGTGGGTGTAAAGAAACCTCTCCTGCACTCTGCCTCGGGCCTGTGGCTGAGCTGACCTCTCCAGTTGTGCTTACTCATGAGACAAACTGTTTTGTTTATTTTATGAGGCAGAGTTTCTCCGCGTAGCCCTGGCTGTCCTGGAACTCGATTTATAGATCAGGCTGCCCTTGAACTCAGAGCTCTGCCTGTCTCTGCCTCATTAGCATTGGGATTAAAAATATGTGCCACCATCGCTTGGTGTTTAAGGCAAACTTTAAGCATGCATGCATATTTGTGTGTGTGTGTGAGAGAGAGAGAGAGTCCAGCATGAGGGAAGAAGTGCAATATTTTGCCTTTCTCTGCCCCCAATTAGCCTCTCATTTTCCTCTCCCTTTACACACCTCTTCCCATGCGTTCTCCCTTCTACTTTTATGCCCCTGGTATATACATGCATAAATATAGATATTCATACATAAGTCTAGATTCTGCATATGAGAGAAAATGTGTTTGTCTTGCTGAGACTGGCTTATTCCACTGAACGCAATGATCTCTGCTTCATTTGTTTTCCTGTAAGCGGCATAATTTGATTTTCTTATGACTGAATACAATGCCATCATGTGTCTGTTTAGCCAGGCCCGGTGGCACACACTTCCATTCCTAGCATTTGGGAGGCACAAGCAAGTGGATCTCTGTGAGTTCGAGACGAGCCTGTGCTGCATGCTGAGTTCTAGAATGGTCAGAGCTATGTAGTGAGACTCTGCTTTAAAAAAAGAAAAACGAGCCATTGAGAGATTTCTTTTGCACTATCTGCTTTTGGAAAAGCCGTGCTGTTGCATGCATTAACGATTCGCTCCATTTTCTTGTTGTGTGCTGTGTCTCAGCGCTGCACCACGAAATGTTTATCAGCTCATCACTGGTGGAACTATAAAAGTGTTCTGTGATGGGGGCAGCCTGCTCTTCAGCCAACCAGGGCGGTGTCCTGGGATGATAGCAGAACTGCTTTCTGCCCGGGCTGTTATGGCTCCTGGACTGTCACCAACGGCAGGAGTCGCAGAGGAGCCTTCATCTTCACAGAGTCCTTCTACTCCTTCATCCCTCATTTCACCCCCTCCTCTGAGCCTTGACTCCAGCATCCTCTCAGATCACAGCTGCCCCTAGGAAGAGAGGGAACCAGAGGAGGCCTGTGAGGTGGAAGGCTTCTGAGGGGACGGTGCTGCTTTGAGACAAGAGTCCCCGCAGAGCAGAGGGCACCCCGCAGCTCTTTGTGTGGCATGGGCTCTTGGAGTCTGTTTTTAAGAGGCTTTAACCTTAATCTTTGGCGTAGATACAAATCACTAGAGGATCTTGTAGAGGAAGATTTCCGTTCTCTAGGCTTCGATGAGGATTCGAACCTGCCCAAACCCAGCCCGGTCCAGGGAAAGTCGGCCTTACTCAGCTTCAGGCCATGCTCTGTGAGGGGCCATTTACAATAGCTTAATTACTGATTGCTTCTGAACAAGACTTTAATTGCTGCTTATAAAACTCAGCTGAGTGCAGGCTAACTCGAGCTTTCTTCTCTCAAAGATGCCCTGTAGCTACTGCTAACACCCAGGGCCCCCAAACACCCCCAAACACCCCAGGGCACTCTAAAATGTCCCTAAGGCTGGAAGATTCCTGCGCACAAAATCGCACGGCTTCTCTTGTTTTTCTACCTTGCATTTGGTCCCTGGAAAAGAGGACTTGAGGCTGAGGTTCTGCAGGCGCATGGTTTAGATAGGCCTGGAGCTTAGCGAACAGAAAGGGAAGCCAGGGCACTGTCAATTAGGAGGCATTCTTAACTATTTTCCCAATTTTGATCATGTAGGAGCCCAAGAATGATGGTGCACGTCAGATAAACTCTGGGTTTAAAATCTGAACCCAAGGAAGGTGGTCCAAAGGCCTTGCCAGGCTGCTGAGGCAGTTAAGTGTTAAATGCTCCAGGCTGACTCGAAGGGAATCATTCTTCGTAGGGACCCGCTACCAGCAACCTTTTCAGGCAGGAAATGAGCCGATAATGGGACCCACGGAAATCAAGGATGCCCGGGCATAAGGCTTTGATAAGGTGATTCACTTATAATCATGCAAATGAATGTTTATCTCCTGTAATTTGCTAGGCACCCTGGATACAACCCCTTCTCTCCAGGGAGAGCCAGAGGAGAGCTGCCTCGGGAGCGGGTGCATGCCGTGTACTCATTCCTCTCCTGGAGGAACAATCTGGATGTGTTAGGGGAGAGCAGAAAGCCTGCAGCTGGAGGTGCTTAGGACACCTGAATGACAGATTTCTGGGAGCCTGTCGGGGAGGACAATCACAGTGGAAGCCAATGGGGAGGGAATGTCCACTGCGCCTTTGGGGAAAGGAACTTGTTCATGCCTCTCTGGAGGAAGAGAACTGGAAGGAGGGAGGGAAGTGAAGGCCAGCCTCAGTCCTGACACTCTTTAAGCTACGTTCACTACAATCATAGCGTAGGTTGGAGGCACAGAGGTGACAGACCTTGAAGTTGCTTCGAGGCTGACTCAAGTGCTGGGAAGGAGGAGATGGAGGCGTGTCCAACTTCTGACATTGTGAAACGGCTCTGTCATCTACAAGTTCACGCTCAGTAACGCATGAAACAAGTTACAAAAAGTCTGATAGAGAAAAAAAAACCTCAAAACGTTTTGAGTCCTTTTTTTTACTTTGCGTTAGGCCCCTTTCTCCACTGTCCTCAGCCGCGAGACTCGATGTGGTCCTTCCTTGGCCACAGGTAGAAAACAGAGGCTAGCGTGTTTGTGAGGCAGCAGGCTGGGATGCCACCAGGTCCGGCTAGGTGTGGAAGCCTGAAATCAGGAGTGTGGTGGCAGGGATTGGGTGCCTGTGCTGGCCACCAAGGGAGAGCCGTGATTGGGCTGCAACTCTGAAATTCCTGGCAGAGCGTCCGCTCCTAGCTGTGAATCTGGGCTGCGTTATAAACTGAGCCACTTGGATGACGTTGACCATAGGGGCTTGGGTCTGTAGCACTGGAAACAAGTGTTTCTGGAAACAGACATGGAGGGACCCATAGGGTACCTCTGTATCTGTTACACAAACGAGCAAGCAGAAACAAGGGGTGCTCATACTTCACATTGTCTTTCCTGCCTGCTGGGGCCACGCAGGGGCAGGAACAGGGGCAGGGTCGCTTTCTGCGGTGTTCTCACGTTGCTGGAGGTCACCCCTTCCCTGTGTCAGCAGAGATGGCAGCCCTCCTGGTAAAGGAAAGACCTCCGTTGCAGGCTGGAGCAACCAATCCGTGAGCTAAGAGTACTTACTGTTTGGCAAAAATTCCAAGTTCGGTTCCCAGTACCCACATCAGGCAGATCACAGCCACCTGTAATTCAGAAGACGTGACACAGCCTCTTCTGGCCTTCAAGGGCATGCACACAGAGACTGACAGAGACACAAGAGAGAGACAAAAAGACACTGAAAGAGAATACAGAGGGAGGTGGAAGAAGAAAGGAGGAAGTGTCCAAGGACGGAGGGCAGGAGAGTGAGCTGCCTGGGGATAGATTGCCCTGACATCAGTGTCATGTGTTGTCAGAGGTTAAGAAGGTGACAGATTTGGTGACCTGGAAGTACCCTGAACTTTACAGAAATTTATTTGAAATAATCCAGTCGAGAAGTGGTAGAGAAAGGGAAAAAAACATAGTTATGAGGACAGGTGGGGTCTATGTGAGGATGGGTGGGGTCTATGTGAGGATGGGTGGGGTCTGTGTGAGGATGGGTGGGGTCTATATGAGGACTGGGGTGGGGTCTATGTGAGGATGGGTGGGGTCTATGTGAGGATGGGTGGGGTCTGTATGAGAACGGGGTGGGGTCTGTGTGAGGACTGGGGTGGGTGTCCTCAGTGAACCCTATCATCCTGCTTTTTTGACCAGCTTTACTGGACATCTCTGTATTAGTCCAGTGATGTGGGAGTGTCATATCAATCTGTTGATTTCATTAGCTAAGCAATAAAGAAACTGCTAGGCCCATTGGATAGGCCCACCCTTAGGTGGGTGGAGTAAACAGAACAGAATGCCGGGAGGAAGAGGAAGTGAGGTCAGACTCGACAGCTCTCCTCTCCAGAGCAGACGCCTCAGGAGAGACGCCATGCTACCTGCTCCAGGGAAGACGCACGCTATGAAGCTCCGACCCAGGATGGACTTAGGCTAGAATCTTCCCGGTAAGCGCACCTAGGGGCGCTACACAGATGATTAGAAATGGGCCAGAGCAGTGTTTAAAAGAATACAGTGTCCGTGTAATTATTTGGGGCATAGGCTAGCCGAGCCAGGCGGCTGGGGTTTTGGGGACGTAGCCCCGCTGCCGCTCATATTACTACAAATGACGCCCAGACGTGTGGCTAACTAAACCCACTTAAAAAACCTGAGAAGGCTTAAAAATAAGGGAGAGAGCATTTAACACAGATTTTTGCTGTTTGTTGGTGGCGTGCTGTAGAGAGATTTCCTGATTCGGCAACAGCAGCAGAAAAAACGCTGTGTCATTTCAAAGAGTGGCTTCCTGGGGCTGTGCCGCCAGTGCAAACTCTGGCTTTATGTTTGTGTTCCCGCTTGGGATCTGAAGGAGAGTGCTCCGAGACCTTGACGATGACTCAGAGCTCCCCGCCTGCTCCTGGGCAGAAGGCAGAATCAGGCTTAGGCAAGCGGAAGAGCATGGCGGATTTCTGCTGCCATACAGAGATGTGTTTTCAGACTGCGTAGTGCTCTGCGTGTCAGATCTGGATGTAACTTGGATGAAAAGAATTTCTGCGCTGCACGCTCAGTCTCAGAATTAAAGTGCTGAGTGCCGCTCCTACCTGGTAGCCTCAAGAGGCTTCCTGACTCAGCTTTAGCTGCAAAACCCTGCGGCTCATTAAGAGGTCCTGCCACAAAACACTTAAACAGTGTTGATGAAAAGCTGAACACATGCTTTTCGGTTTTCAGCCGTAGCAGGAAAAAAGCTGTGCCGTTTAAAAATGCCGGCTTTCTGGGCTGTCCTGCCAGGGCAAACTCTGACTGTTTGAGGCAGGAGGGCCGGCTACAGAGAGAGGACTTGAGTGTTGTCTGTTGTAGCTCGCTGGCTGGCAGGGACCTTGCAGCCAATACCTCAGCCACGAGGCTGGAAAGCTAAGGAATGGACTGGATCTAGCTGGCAAAGCCACGCCTTTAGTCCTACTGATATTGCTTGCTAAATTAAGGACTCATGTAGTCAGAAAAAGAGAGATATACAGTAAAGAGAGATTCAAAGACAATGAAAATTTCTAAATGGTTTACTGTGTGTTAAAAATATATGCAGACTAAAAGTTAAAATTCGTAAAGTAAACCTCTGTGACTTCAAGGTGTGGTAGCACACGCCTTTAATCCCAGTGCCTAAAAGGCAGAGACAAACAGATCTCTGTGAGTTCAAGGTGTCGTAGCAAACACCTTTAATCCCAATGCCTGGGAGGCAGAGACAGGCGGATCTCTGAGAGTTCAAAGACAGCCTGGTCTACAGATATACGCTCAAAAAGCAAAAAGTTAACTTAGGAATGTCACAGCTTAGATTCTTAAGCACCTAGTGATTTAAAAGCACAAATCAAAAGTGCTCCTGGATAGTAAAAAATTGCAGATTCACAATAGGACAGATTCAGACCACGAAAGGAGTCACACTGTTGGATGAATGTACGTAGGCTTGGGAGAGAGAAGAAAAAGAATATAGAGAATAAAGTTAATGGTTTAAAAAAAAAGTAAAAGTAAAGTCTTTAAAGAGACAGAGTACAGATAGTTATAGATATAAATAAAAATAAGCCACGTAAAGATGGAAAATTCACAGAGAGTCTGGATTATGTACATTGTGTTTTCTTTAAAATTTTTGACTGTGAAGGAGCTAAGTACAGAGAGACATTTCATTATATGGGCTGCCCAGTGGAACCAGAACGGATATCATGAGGGTATGATTTCAGAATTTGGATCTAAGGATATGATACTTTGGAAAAGAGATTCTTCTTTTGTTTTCACAGAGGATGAGACTCTATGGATTTCTTCTATTCCGATTTGGTATGATGGACCACGTCCTCCTGAAGGGTTGCTGTGAACATCTTCAGAAAATTGCTTTGCTCAACTGCCAACTGAGATGACCCTGGCACACAGGTTATACCATGAAAGACCTAATTAACGACGCCCCCATTCAGCAGGAAGCAGTTTGGAGAGAAAAACTGCGCCCATGTTCCCAAATATAGTTTATAAATGTTCTTTTACATTTAAAGGGGGATATGATATAGATATGAATAATTTGCATTAGTATAGATTTTGCTTTATTTATAGAGATTTAAGGTCAATTTTGTTATATGTATAAATGTTTCTGATGTAACTTTTACTTGATAACTGTTTTGTTATATGTAATTTTGCTATGTTAAAGTTAAAGCCTTCCTTTTTTTGTTTAAACAGAAAAAGGGGAAGTGATGTGGGAGTGTCATATCAATCTGTTGATTTCATTAGCTAAGCAATAAAGAAACTGCTAGGCCCATTGGATAGGCCCACCCTTAGGTGGGTGGAGTAAACAGAACAGAATGCCGGGAGGAAGAGGAAGTGAGGTCAGACTCGACAGCTCTCCTCTCCAGAGCAGACGCCTCAGGAGAGACGCCATGCTACCTGCTCCAGGGAAGACGCACACCATGCCCCAGCTCCGACCCAGGATGGACTTAGGCTAGAATCTTCCCGGTAAGCGCACCTAGGGGCGCTACACAGATGATTAGAAATGGGCCAGAGCAGTGTTTAAAAGAATACAGTGTCCGTGTAATTATTTGGGGCATAGGCTAGCCGAGCCAGGCGGCTGGGGTTTTGGGGACGTAGCCCCGCTGCCGCTCATATTACTACAGTCCAGGTTTTCTAGACTCACAAAACTTATGGAATAAATTCTCTCTCTCTCTCTCTCTCTCTCTCTCTCTCTCTCTCTCTCTCTCTCTCTCTCTCTCTCTGTGTGTGTGTGTGTGTGTGTGTGTGTGTGTGTGTGTGTGCCCGCGCGTGCACTGAGGACTCCAGAAGAGGGTGCCTGGCCTTTTTCTGTAGAACTGGAGTCACAGGTTTTGTGAGTCACCTAATGTGGTTCTAGGATCTGAATTTGAGTCCTCATGATTGAACAGCGAGCTCTCTTAACATCAGAGCCATCTTTCAAGACCTAATTTAGAGTGTTTTTAAAGAGCCTACTGGCAGATTGGTATTCAAGGGAAGCAGGAAGCAATGAAGCAGGCTGATGAGAGATTGATACAGGAAGGCTGGGGTACAGCCCTTGCATACCGGGCCCCGTGTTTCTTTCTCAGCAACAGGCAGGGGGAACACGTGGAAGCAATTAGTAGACCAGAAACAGCAGGAGAATGTCAAGGACCACGTGCCTGGTGGTACACACCTGGAATCCTAGCCCCGGGGAGGCTGGTCAGGAGCGTCGTGAGTCGGAGGCAGCCCTTGCAGAGCTCCTGTGTGGGAAGTCAGTAGCCCAGGTCAGCAGGTCAGAACATCAGGCCCTGGAAGGGAGGACTTAGTGGCCAGATGACCAGCTTCTGTGCCATAATTTGGCTTGTAATGCACTCAGCCAAACCCAAGATCTCCAGAAACTAGTTTTTCTAGTCTGGAATACGGACCTTCCCCAGAGCAAAGGAGACACACACACACACATACACACACACACGACACTCTCTCTCTCTCACACGTACACACACACACACGACACTCTCTCACATGTACACACCACACACACGACACTCTCACACACACACACCACACACATACGAAACTCTCACACACACACAACGCTCTCTCTCACACACATACACACCACACCACACACACACACACACACACACACACACACACACACAGGTCTGACTGCTACCCGACCCCAGCTCACTTTATGCCCATGCTCTAGATAGAGGATTTTCCTTCTCCTATGTGACTCTATTTGGAAAACACCCCTGTAGTTTGGGTTGTTTGCACCCGAGAGCTTCATCTGGCCTCGGTCAGGGTTAGGAGAAGAGGGGTTGAGATGAAGAACCTGGGCAAGTGGGCATCTTCTACCCGGCAAACTTCAAGGAAGGGATGGAAGAGGGAGTTCAGGCAGGTCGACCTTGACCTCCAGTTTCTCCATAGTCATCTCTCTCTCTATCCACTCATTTACTTGTCATTCACTGATCTGTCCATCACGTCTACAGCAGCAGGAGATGAAGACAGAAATCTGCAGGAGAGACTGAAACCACATCACGGTGACTCAGGCAGAGGCAACGCCTAGATGTTCTCTGCTTTCAGCCAAAGAGAGAGAGAAAGACCCGTTCTAGCAGCTTACCTCACTGCCTGTCTTCTGCTGACCTCATCCAACCTCGGGCCTCTCTGCTCTCCAGGGCTCGCTCGCTCTGTCTCTCTGCCTCTCTGCCTCTCTGTCTCTGTCTCTCTCTCTCTCTCTCTCTCTCTCTCTCTCTCTCTCTCTCTCTCTCTCTCTCTCTATCTCTCTCTCTGTGTGTGTGTGTGTGTCTGTATCTCTCTCTGCCTCTCTGTCTTTGTGTCTCTGTATCTCTCTGTCTCTCTCTGACACGGCGGGGAGGAGGAGGCTTTATCTGCCTGTTCTAGGCAGTAAGGCGAGTACAGAACGCATAAAGACTTCACAAGAACACCAGTCTGGAGCTCTCCCATATTCATTCTTGCTATCCACCATGGTCAAAGAAAAATGGGGGATTTGTAACTAGAAAGCGTGACTTTAATTCCAACTCTAGGGAAGATTTGATTTGAGACCTCCCCATACTAGGGGGCTAGACACCAGCCCTGGCTACTGCTCTGCTTGAAGTCTAAGTGGAGGGGACAGACTCGGGAGCTAGAAGTCAAGTTGTTAAGGGATTTGGCAAAGTGCTAAGTGTCCTTCTGTATTTCTCCACATCTTGTACTTTCTTGGTATTTCAACATGCCTGGCACCTTTCTAAAAGCCAACAAACCTGTGAGGTTCCTGGTTTCTGATCCCCACAGCGCTGCAGTAAGAGACTCCAGCAAGGATAGCACAGCCACGCCCAGCTATTTACATAAGCGCTGGGCCCCAAACTCAGTCCTGTCGATGCAGCAAATGCTCTTACCCCACTGACCCACCACTCTGGTCCCTGATGCCCCCCCGCAACTTCACAACAGGAATGTTGGTCGCCAAAGGGAAAACGAGTTCAGGATGAGAAAACTCTGTGTGTCTCCCTATGACGCCACTGCCTTGCACAGGGCTGCCACAGGACCCGGAATCCCACCGGCTTCACCAGGGCCACAGTAGGGCTCAGCCTTGGGCCACAGGGAGGGAAGACAAGGTATGACATAAGGGTAGAACGGGGTGGACACATGAACAGAAGAGCAGGGTAAGTGTCCTCACCTCACCCTGCCACCGTCGGACAGAGAACCGTGCGGCAGGCCCACAACCTAGGTACAGGCATTTCAGAATAGGTTCGTATTTTTTAAATTCCTGATTAAGAGCAAGATTATTGTTATGTTTGAAATTTGTGAGATATTAAAAACAAGAAGACACAGAAGTCTCCCCAAAATTCCACCACTCTGATCTGAATCCTTAACATCTGGTCCCTTGCCAGTCTTGTTAATTTTAGTGCCTGTATTTTATGCAGTGACCAAGCTGTCAGTATTACAGCCGCTCTTCTTAACCTCCTCTCTTATTTCATCTACTCTATCACACTATTTCTCCATGATTTTAGGGCTTCTCTTACAAGACATTTCCTGGCCATGGCCTAGGCCCAGAAAGGAGCATAACAGATGAACTCTTAAAAGGTAGCAGGCAGTTTTCACAAAGCCGTTCGTTCCTCGCGACAGCTTAGTGAGGGAAATGCTGTAAGTTATCTTCATTTTACAGAGGAAACGAGGGGATCGCCGGGGAGCTCCCCTGCTCCCCTGCTCTCAGGCGGGGCCTCGGGCTCAGAACTCTGCCCCTGAGCGCCCACACTCTTAGGTGGTCCAGGATAGATTCGCGCGACCAGTCACCGTCTATCGTGGAATCACTACCTTGACTCAACTTCATGTTATCCCAAGCAACGCTAAGCTGAGGATCCTCCAGTACAAACTTGAAAGCGTGTAGTATCCGATGGTTTGCTTGGGATGCCAGACGGAAGGTTTTTGACACATACTGACAAATTTCAGAAACCTATCAAGTAATATTTCCCACATCCTTACAAACCGTGAGCCAAAAAGGACCCTTCCTCCCTAAGCTGCTTTCGTCAGACTTTTTGCCTGAGAATGAGTAGGTGTATGCAAAGAGTAGCTAGCATAATATTAGAGTACACTGACATCCATGTATGCAGATGTTAGAGTACACTGACATCCACGTATGCAGATGTTAGAGTATACTGACATACATGTATGCAGATGTTAGAGTATACTGACATCCATGTATGCAGATGTTAGAGTATACTGACATACATGTATGGAGATGTTAGAGTACACTGACATCCACGTATGCAGATGTTAGAGTACACTGACATCCATGTATGCAGATGTTAGAGTACACTGACATCCATGTATGCAGATGTTAGAGTACACTGACATCCATGTATGCAGATGTTAGAGTACACTGACATACACGTATGCAGATGTTAGAGTATACTGACATACATGTATGCAGATGTTAGAGTATACTGACATACGTGTATGCAGATGTTAGAGAACACTGACATCCATGTATGCAGATGTTAGAGAACACTGACATCCACGTATGCAGATGTTAGAGTACACTGATATCCACGTATGCAGGTGTTAGAGTACACTGACATACATGTATGCAGATGTTAGAGTACACTGACATCCATGTATGCAGATGTTAGAGTACACTGACATCCATGTATGCAGATGTTAGAGTACACTGACATACACGTATGCAGATGTTAGAGTACACTGACATACACGTATGCAGATGTTAGAGTACACTGACATCCACGTATGCAGATGTTAGAGTACACTGACATCCACGTATGCAGATGTTAGAGTACACTGACATACAGGTATGCAGATGTTAGAGTACACTGACATCCATGTATGCAGATGTTAGAGTACACTGACATCCATGTATGCAGATGTTAGAGTACACTGACATACATGTATGCAGATGTTAGAGTATACTGACATACATGTATGCAGATGTTAGAGTACACTGACATCCACGTATGCAGATGTTAGAGTACACTGACATACATGTATGCAGATGTTAGAGTATACTGACATACATGTATGCAGATGTTAGAGTATACTGACATCCACGTATGCAGATATTAGAGTACACTGATATCCACGTATGCAGATGTTAGAGTACACTGACATACATGTATGCAGATGTTAGAGTACACTGACATCCACGTATGCAGATGTTAGAGTATACTGACATACATGTATGCAGATGTTAGAGTACACTGACATCCACGTATGCAGATGTTAGAGTATACTGACATACATGTATGCAGATGTTAGAGTACACTGACATCCATGTATGCAGATGTTAGAGTATACTGACATACATGTATGCAGATGTTAGAGTATACTGACATACATGTATGCAGATGTTAGAGTATACTGACATCCATGTATGCAGATGTTAGAGTACACTGACATACATGTATGCAGATGTTAGAGTATACTGACATCCATGTATGCAGATGTTAGAGTACACTGACATACATGTATGCAGATGTTAGAGTATACTGACATACATGTATGCAGATGTTAGAGTATACTGACATCCACGTATGCAGATGTTAGAGTACACTGACATCCACGTATGCAGATGTTAGAGTATACTGACATCCACGTATGCAGATGTTAGAGTACACTGACATCCACGTATGCAGATGTTAGAGTACACTGACATACATGTATGCAGATGTTAGAGTACACTGACATCCACGTATGCAGATGTTAGAGTATACTGACATACATGTATGCAGATGTTAGAGTACACTGACATCCACGTATGCAGATGTTAGAGTACACTGACATACATGTATGCAGATGTTAGAGTACACTGACATCCATGTATGCAGATGTTAGAGTATACTGACATACATGTATGCAGATGTTAGAGTATACTGACATACATGTATGCAGATGTTAGAGTATACTGACATCCATGTATGCAGATGTTAGAGTACACTGACATACATGTATGCAGATGTTAGAGTATACTGACATCCATGTATGCAGATGTTAGAGTACACTGACATACATGTATGCAGATGTTAGAGTATACTGACATACATGTATGCAGATGTTAGAGTATACTGACATCCACGTATGCAGATGTTAGAGTATACTGACATCCACGTATGCAGATGTTAGAGTATACTGACATACATGTATGCAGATGTTAGAGTATACTGACATACATGTATGCAGATGTTAGAGTATACTGACATACATGTATGCAGATGTTAGAGTACACTGACATCCACGTATGCAGATGTTAGAGTACACTGACATACATGTATGCAGATGTTAGAGTACACTGACATCCATGTATGCAGATGTTAGAGTACACTGACATCCATGTATGCAGATGTTAGAGTATACTGACATACATGTATGCAGATGTTAGAGTACACTGACATCCACGTATGCAGATGTTAGAGTATACTGACATACATGTATGCAGATGTTAGAGTACACTGACATCCATGTATGCAGATGTTAGAGTACACTGACATCCATGTATGCAGATGTTAGAGTATACTGACATACATGTATGCAGATGTTAGAGTATACTGACATACATGTAGGGGGATATTAAAGAAACTTTATTTTATATGCTAAATTTAAAAAATAATACAAATAAAAACTCAAAAATTTAAGAGAAAAGGAGTTTGTTTTCTTATTTCTCTTACACTGAGGAACTTCCTTCTGTAAATGTGGTGAGGCGATCAGGTTGACCCATGTGAAAGAGTGTTGTAAAGTTAAACTCCAAGGTCCCAGGCTGTAAGACACACTGCCTGGCCTTTGGTGTGGCTCGCTGACTGTTCCAATCCCCTTGTCTGTGCTGTCACTCAGAAAGGGCAGTCCCTGCTCAGAAGGTTCTTGCAGCAGCTTCTCAGTTGTGTAGGAATTCCTTGCTCAACAGTGGGAATCCCAGGGCTCAGGGCTCCTTTCCCTTCCCCATCTTTCCTGGCTTCTGTTTGGCCTCGACTACTGGAGCCTGAGAAGGGGATTCGGGAGTTGGACGTGCTCTGCAGTACTGTCCCACAGAGCTACTTTCTCTTTGGACCTGAGATGAAAACCTTCCCATCTTGGAGTAGAGCTTGCTGAGACCTGAGATGTTAAAGAGGAGGGAGAAGATCTGAATCTAAGCAGAGTAGGTAATCTCGGGAAGTAAACTACTCACTAGTCTCAGAAAAATCCCTGAAACTGACCAGATTCACTGAGCCCCTCCCTCAAGTATGCATAAGTTGTAAAGACAGCCGAGAGACAATTTCGAACAAGCTGAGCTGCAAGAAAGAAGCAGAGAGCAGCCAAGCAGCCTGGAAGAGACTCAGACCAACTGAGCTGTCTACAGGCTGTGCAGGGCACACCAGGACTCTACTGTTGGTGAGCTGTCACCTATACCAGAGTGGGCTCTGGTGATGTGATTGTCTTTGAGTCATTTCTGCTCCTATAATAATCCCTCACCCATATTTCTGTGAGTAGCCCCAATAAAACGCATAGGTCACCAAGTTGGACCAGGTGACAACCATACTTTGGTCTATTCCCTTCCTCATCCAAAGTGAGTAGACACTGCTCTCCCCAGAGTATAGTCACGTAGCGATGGCTCTGCTTGTCCTGCAAGGCTGGTGACCTGATCCTTAGAACCCATCTAACAGTGGAAGGAGAGAATCCTCTTCTACAGGTTATCCCTCATCTCCACACATCTGCTGCAATACAAAAAATAAATTTTAAAAGCATTTTAGGTTATGATGTAATTACATCATCTCCCCCTTTCATTTCCTCTCCCTAAACTTAAAAAGATTCATACATTATGATTAACTGAAGCTGGTACATGGTTCACCTTTTTCGGGTTTTATGTGCCGTACGTTTTCTGTTTCAGGGTCTCACCCAGGATGTATTTGCTTGCTGTTTCTGGAGACTCCCGTGTGCTATGACAGCTCCTCAGACAGTTCATATGTTTTGACGATCGTGACAGCCTTGGAGAAGCTCGTCCAGGCATTTTATACAACGTGCTTCCGTTTCAGTTTGTCTGATATTTCCCCCCAAGGTTAGACAGAACTGGTGTGTTTTCGGGATGTATCAAGGGCACACGCTGTCAATACAAGCTGTTGACCTTCTCCGTGATTGTGCAGCTCTGGATGCTCATCGTCTCCCTTTTCTTCTCTGCTTTTCCACCGCATTCTGGAAGGAAATCACTCTGTGGAGCCTGCCTTTGGGAAGTGGAGGTCCTTGCTCTTCTTTCTGATGGGCCACGCCAACGCTGGCTGTACACAATGAAGCTTTGTCTCGTCCTTTCTCATTTATTCATAGCCCTGTTGACTGGGGCACATTTATATTATCCCTTGGGTTATAATCCAATGCTGCTTTAACTGATGGTTTAATAAACTTCATTATGAAGGATTTTGAACTTATACAAAAACAGATAAAGCAGTTTAATAAGCCCTCCTGTGCTAGCCCCGCAGCAAATCAGCTCTCCAAACACTGTCATTTCGTCTGTAATTATTCCTGTATGTATTTCAAAAAGACAAGGGCATTAAGAACATAACCATAACCAAATGACCAAAATTAACAGTTGAATCAGTGACAAGAATGGCCACTCCCATCTCTTCTCAGAAACACCACATGTGAATGCCAGGTCCTAGGGTTGGTGCTCAGCACACAAATAAGGTAGACACACACATGTAGACCACAGCATCATATTGAGAGTTAACTGCCATACTGGGAAATGATGCAGGAGTGGGGGTGAGGGTTCTCGGGTGGCCAGGGAAGTCACTCTATTAAGGGGAGTTATTGGGAATCTGGGGGAAGAACATTTCACTACTGAAACCATTAGAACAAGACTTTGACCACTGTAGATTAGCCAGGCAGCTGGTGAAGGCAGAGTCTAAATGCAACTTGGAGTTCAAAACCAGACAAGCATCTCTTATAAAGGCGACTTTATTTCTCTACCTGCTCGTCAGTCTAAGAGCTTGCCTTGCACTGTGCCTATGTGTCTCCCCACTAGGATTCTAGTCCTATGGAGGAGGAGCCTTGTCTTTCCTTTCTCTGCATCCCCCTCACCCTACCGCTCCCTTCTTGCCAAAGGTTGACAAACCCTTCTACCACTTTTGTGACTCCAGCCCTTTTGTTCTTGTCATTTGGAGGGCTGTTTGCTTTAGGAAGAAAACGTATTTATTCAATATACTGCAAGGAGAAACACGGGCGTGAACACAGGCGTGGCAGGAACAGAATTGCTTGCTCTCTCTTTCCGGTTTTGATTCTGAGACAGCTCAGGTAAGTTGCCTGAACTGCCATGGAGCCTCCTCCACAGCGTTGAATTTAGGCTTCTGCCTCTGTCTCCTGAGTAGCTGGGATTTCCAGTCCTATCCCATCACGCCCCATTGAGTGCCTCTTTGTTTTATAGCTAGAACCACTGTGGCCCAGAGCCTGGAAGAACTGCAGCAGTCAGAGCTGAGCGTGTGGCGAGGGGTGGGTGGCAATAGAGAAGTAATCATTTAGCGCAACTGCCCTCTGGGATCTGTTTCTCTCGCGCGTGCACACTGCTGGCTCAAAGGGAGAAAAGGAAGCCGGGATGGCAGCCACACAGATCGATAATCTTCACAGGAGGTGAGATGCTTCAAATAAGGTAGAGGGTGCTATGTATCACCCTACGGTAAGTGCCTGGGAAGATGCAAGGGAGTAGGCAGATGGGGAGAGGAACAGAGGGCTCACTTTTCTCCTTTTCAAATCACGTGGCAAAAGCGGGGTTTTGATGGACCGGCCCCCTCCTTTGCTTCCCCTGTGGCCCCTCTTACAGATATGTATGAAGGTGGAGGCGGTGCTGGCATGGGCAGGATGTATTCTCAGCCAGTCGTCACTTCTCATCAACAGCGGGGATTCAATAGTGCCAGAGTTAAAATGCCACGCAAGCCCCTCACCAGTTGCCCCAGCGGGTGCCCCGACCGTCGGAGTTGGTCCCTTAAAGCTCAGGTCTAAGCTGCCTGCTGATTTTATTGTTATTAGTTTTCTATCTGGAAACATGGAACAGCGGGCCTACTTTAAAGGAAGATTTACACCGACCCACATAGAATGTTGATTGGGTAGAACACATTGAAATCCAGGGCTATCCTTTTTTTCATCATTTTTAGCAGACAGCCAATTCTGCCGCCAAGTAAAATAAGAAAGAGAAGCAAATGAAAGAGAAAACAACTGGGTGGAAGGTCAGCTGAAATGATGCTCACAGCCTGTAAACCCCAGGGCTGAGTGTGTGCCTGAGAGGCCAGACATGCTTGTTAAACAGCGGGTTTCCTGAGCACCTCACCACGCATGGTGCTGGCAGATCCCCGAGCTTGTGGAAATGTGTGTTTACTCATCCCCAAACACCCTGAGATTGTCAGGAAAATGACTTACTGTGTTCCAGAAACAGGATTTGTACACCAGACACTGGCCCGGATGCCAGGAGCAGACCTTGCAAGCATCTGAGGAGCCAGATGCCTAAAAGCTTTAAGCTTTTTATATTATTCTCCAAAGCCAGGAAAACACAATAAAAAACACGTCAACTCATTCCAAGGTTCTTTTGCCAGTAAGCTAAAATAATAAAGAAAATTAATAACAAAAAAATTAAAGGAAAAAATCCACCTGTTTAGGCAAAAGAACACAAGTACTTTGACCTTGGCAGAGGTTGTGTGTGTGTGTGTGTGTGTGTGTGTGTACCTATTTAGGGAGAGAGAGGGTCTCATGTAGTCTAGGCTGGTCTCAAACTCAGGTCAATGATGACCTTGAATCCCCTCCCCCCTGCTCCTCTGCTCCCCTGCCCAAATGCTGGGAATACAGTCTGAGCCACACACCCTACTTACAGAAGTAAAAATTCTGAAGTGATGTGGTTGTTGGCCTCAGATCAAAGCTGGACTCACTCAAAGGACAGAATTATGGAAGACGGCTGTGGCCCCCCAGGTCAGACATCAGTCTGGCTGTGTGGCAGAGGCACAGAAGAGACCTGGGCAATTGTCAGCAATTGTAAACCGAGGCTGTACACAGGCAGCCCAGCGGCAGAGCGCCTGCCTGGTGTGTATAAAACTGTGGGTCGCAGCCTCAGCGTGGAAAACCATCTTCCCTCAAAATCCCCAAAGAAGTCAGCTTCATGGATTCTCTCCCACATGGACCAGGGAAACTGGCCTGTATTCAAGCGCTGGGGTTCCAGGCACCATAAGAGGACAAATCCAACTCAGAACAAACCTAACGTCTCACAGATAGCTTCCCTACAAGCTTTAAGAACAGGCATGAAAATCAGCCCTCCCAGTTGGCTTAAAAAGACTCTACAGGGACAGGAGAGGTGGCTCAGTGCTAAGAGCATCTGCTGCACAAGCCTGAGGACCTGAGTTTGCCTGGGTGGGGATACGTCTGAAGTGCTGTGGGTGATACAGACAGGAGGGTCCTTAGGGCTTGCTGCCCAGCCTCGTTCCAGCTTCCGTGAAGGAATTTGTCTCAAGGAAACAGCGAAGTGTAGAGCGAGAGAGCAGGAGACCTGGCACCTTCCTATGGCACGCGCAGACACATGCGCAGACACATGCGCAGACGACACATGCGCAGACACATGCGCAGACGACACATGCGCAGACACATGTGCAGACACATGCGCAGACACACGCACAGACACATGCGCAGACACACGCACAGACACATGCGCAGACACACACAGAAGGGTCCGAGATTTCCACAGAACCAAATGGAAGTCTGAGTTTGTTGTTTGTTTTACTTAGAGACTGGCCTGGCTGTTCGCCTGCTTGCCCGCTCTTCTTCCCTTCTTCTCAGCCTCCCTTCTTCCTCCCCCCCCCCCTCTCTCTCTCCCTTCTGGTATTGGAGATGAAATGCAGGGTCTCACACACACTAGATAAGCACTCCACCCCTAAGTCACCCCCTGCTCCTTCTCTGTGGTTCTTCACTCCTCTCCCCTGTGTCTTCAGCCTGAACAAGTCTTTTTTTTTTTTTCAGCAGTATTCAAACAACATCTGAGAAACTAACCAAGGTGCTGTGTCACCCAGCCAGGCCTTGAACTTGAGTTCCTTTTGTGTCTGCTTTTCAGAGACCTCGGATTCCAGGCTTCTACTGGACCTGGCTACACCCTCATTTGTTAGGGTGAAATGATTATGCCCAGCATGGTGGTGCACACACGCCTGCAATCCCAGCATGCATGCATGAGACTGAGGCAGGGGGAACGCCACGAGTTTAAGGGCAGCCTGGGACACTAGCACCCAACTAGACAAAGTTACATAGCAAAATTCTATTCAAAGAAGAAAAGAAAGATAACCAGATGTCTTCTTGAGTCCATTCTTGGGTTTACTTATTAATCCTTCCAACACACACCCTCCAATCACATTGTAGGCAATTTCAACATTTGCAGAAATAAAACCAGACTCCACGGGCTTATTCACTTGGCCCAATTATAAGACAAAACTGGGTTGACCCTGGCATGGGCTGGTCCTAAAGCCAATGCCTGTCCAATATCTGTGAAATAAGAACTACAAAATCAGCAAGGGAGTAATAAAGCGCCCCTCCCCCACAAGCCCCTTGTCTGTATGAACCTGCCACAGCATGGCTCTTAAAGACACCCATCTAGCCCCCATCTTTAGAGCAAAGAGGCAGTCAAGCATACTGATCCGACTGCTCAAGAGGAGAAGAAACAAACCGAGGAAAGCCGACTTAGCGTGGAGCTACTCGATAGTAACAGTACACATGGCAGAGAGTGTTAGCGCTGCTAACGTTCTTGTCAGCATGGGAGAAGCCAGGCATCAGCAGAGAGCACCATGGAGCTGGGAAGGGGTGAGAAGAGCTTGAGGCTTCCGGGAGAGCTGAGCTTTTGGAGACACGGATGGCAAAGCAGAGGCAGTTACTGTGCCGAGCTCGAGGGCTCGGGAGTCAGATTCCCTCTGTTTAGATCATACCCAAGCCCTATCTATGACCTTTGTGACAAAACATTGAACCCTCTTGTGTTTAATGTCGGCTCCGTGGAGTGCTGATAATCTCACATTTTTACTGTGCCCTTCTGAGAGCAGACTAAGATCATCTGTGTAAAGCCGTAGCCTTTGCTCGCCTCATACTAAACGCTCAGTAAACGTTTGCTTAAACTATGAGGAAAATTTTATTGGAAAGTTACAGGGCAATCCCCATAATTGTCAGAGGGCGGGGTAACCCGAACAAGAAATGAAGCGGGAACCAAGGGCATCTGGGTGGCAGACGCGGCAAAGCTGTACGTGGGAGCAGGTGGTGGCGCACGCCTTTAATCCCAACAGAGGCAGAGGCAGGTGAATCTCTGTGAGTTGGAGGCCAGCCTGGTCGACAGCGCAAGTTCCAGGGCAGCTACACAGAGAAATCCTGTCTCAAAGAACAAAAGAAAACAAAACGAACGAATCAAAAAGTGACTTTGAAAAACTGCGCAGCTAAGAGATACAGGTAAGCAAGACGCGGGTGTGTGGTCTAATCCCGAAGCCCTCTGAAGTGAGAGCTCTCATTCAACCTTATGGCAGAAAATGGATTAAAAAATAATAGAAAGTAAACCCAACAGGGCTTGGTGAATGAAGGCCTTAAGGTTTCGGGTCATCCCCAGGAAGAAAGCCGAAGAGCAGAAGGGTCTGAGGTGTGAACGTGGAGGGGGGAGGATTCTGAGCCGAGTGGGTTCGGGATCGCAGCAGCGGGCCCGGCATGGGAGTTTGGAGCCAGGCGTCCAGGCCAGAGCCAGCTTTTGAACTCGGGATCTTCTCAGGCAGAGGTCTCATCCCCCTCAGGGTGAACGGAATTGTTTTCTAGAGCTGAGAAACAAGAAGAGATTAGAAGTGAACTTCAATGTAGGCGCTTGATAAATCCCCAGCTGTCCCTCAGACTCTGAAGGACTTTCTCAAATTTATGGCTGGAAAAGTGGCCAGCTTTTGAAATACTGCTTTAATAGTGACCCCTAGTGTTAGGGAGAGGGAGCAGCACCCGAATCATCGCTGAGCTGATATTGCCAGCCGGCCTTAATGCATTCTGCAGCCATTCTGCCTTTGGGAGGCTCGCACTTGAACAATTCCAGGTCACCTCCCTTCCAGGAAGATGTAATGGAGAAAAGCTCCGAGAAGGGCAGCCAGCATAAACATGGGACGGAGATTGAAGAGGAGGAAGACAAGGAGAAAAGGCAGACTAGGAAGCTGAATACCAAAATAACAGCAAAAGCATCTCTGAGTGACAGCTCTTCTTCCCTGTCTGTTGTCGTGATAAAACACTGTAATAAAAAGGCAACTTAGAAGAAGAAAGCATTTATTTCTGCTTAGAGGTTACAGTTCATCATTTAAGGGCGGTCAGAGCAAAACCCTTATAGAAATTTAATACAAAAGCCACAGCAGGTGCTGCCGACTGGTTCCCTCACAGGCTCCTTATCTGTCTTATTCAGCCTAGGAACACTGGCCTCGGGAATGGTGCTGCCCACAGTGGGCTGGCCCCTTCCCCAGTTCGTGGCGGAGACAACTCCCAGCCCAACGCATGTCCACCACCTATCTGATCCAGGTAATTTCTCAGTTGTCTCCACAGAGGACTCTCGGCTGTGTTAAGTTATCAGTTAGAGCCAACTAGAACACACCAATCTGAAATCCTGAGAGGTTCCTTCTGAGCACTTTTGCCATACCAGGCTAACTTACTACCTCTTTTTCCCAAAGGTAAGAACAACTATCATCTCTATTGCGTCGATAAAGAGACAATGAATTATCCACGTTGACAACAGCTGAGGCAAAACACAAGCGGGACCCAGGCTTCGTGACGGCTAAGTCTGTGTTTCTAGCCTTAGCGCTGCAGCCTTTTAAAAATGGGTATGTGGGGCTGGGGAGATGAGTCCGCATTTAAGAGCACTTGTTCCTCTTGCAGAGGGCTAGAATTCAGCTCCCAGAATCCACACTGAAGTTCACGACTGTCTGTATGTAGTTCCAGGTCCAAGGGATCCAATTCTCTTTTCTGGTTTCAGGCACTGCACCTAGTGCATATATATATATATATATATATATATATATATATATATGTGTGTGTGTGTGTGTGTGTGTGTGTGTGTGTTCAGATAAACACATAAACACACAAACTTTTTTAAAAAGCAAATAAATAAATACGGTAAGTCAGAATCTAGAAAATGCCTAGCTCATTAAGTTAGCAAAGGCTAAAAATATAAATTGTTTCAAGAGAAGCGGCAGTCCCGGCGTCTGGGATGATGGCCCCACGTGCTCATTCACATGTGGTCACTACTTAGCAAAGTGATGGACCGTTCGGAGGAGGAGCCCTGGGCACGCACTGCACCTTTTAAAAATCTTTACTGGAGGCTGGGGGTGTGGTGCAGTCGCAGATGCCAGAGATGGCACGACATGTGCTCCTCTGCCAGAACAGAAAGATAAACAAATAAATGGCACTCACAGCTGACAGTGTCTTCACGAAGGGCTAAAAGAAACAGTGTTTAAAAAAAAAAAGACAAGAAATAGTGTTTGATGACATGTCAGAAGTTTTTAGAAGGCGTTTACAGTAAAAATTGTGAGGATGGATTTTGCTTTTCTGGTTGTTTTTGGTAGCTTTCACTATCTGAAGAAGTAAATATCTACAAAAAATAAAAATAAAAAAAACAACCCCAAACCCACAAAATAACTATGGCCTCCTCTCCAGGCACCCCCGAGCCCCACATTTTCATTAGCGCCCCAAGCTTCACCGTCACCTCTTTAGAACTAGCACCTGCTTACTTATTCTGAACACCGCTCCCCCCACCCCTTAGGCCAGTGGTTCTCAACCTTCCTAATGCTGCGAGCTCTAATTAATACAGTTCCTCATGTGTGGTGACCCCAACCAGAAAATTATTTGTGTTGCTACTTCATAACTGTATTTTTCCTACTGTTAGGAATCACAATGTAAATGTCTGATGTGCAGATGGTCTTAGGTGACCCCTGTGAAAGGGTCATCTGATCCCCAAAGGGGGGTGATCCATGGGCTGCAGGAGGATGGCCCAACTGTGACTCTGCAGGAGGAAACTGTGACAGGTTAATTCATTTGCCTGGTGTCTGACGGTGAAGAGAAAGCTTAAGCAAAGCCATTTGAATGATTATGGCGTGGACAGTCATTATGTGTCTTTATAATACAGCGAGGTAGACAGGACAAATGGAATTATTTCAGTGTATGCAGGTGGTGGCTGGGTGTCTGGAGGCCAGGTCGCTGGGGCCGTTCACGCAGTGATGGGAGCTGGCGGGCACTGCTTGGCATTCATCTGTATTGTGTACGAGCTGTTCAAATGTCAAGCGTTTCTGTAGGAGCTCCAGAGGTCCTGCTCCAGCGATGTTTGCAGACTCCAGCAGGTTCCCCTTGGGAACTGTAGTGAAGGAGGAGTGAAAGGAATATCGGGTTGGAACAGGGGAATTGGGGAGAGAGAAGAGCCCATGACAGCAGGCTTCGTCCTTCCCTTCTGCATTGCTACCTGGAAGGCAATAGTTTGGGAAGACCAGAGGACAGGGTTTTTCCTCAGTTTTTACCTTAGTTGGAGGATCTCCAGGTATCGGAGCAAACAAATAACCGGAGGTGGGTCGCAACACTGTTGAGTCACAGGGAAGAGACACTCTGCAAGGGGCCAGTGGTTGTAATTATCACCAGCAAGTGTCTGGATGCTTGACTAGGTTGCTTTCCTCACTGCTGTGACCTATAGCCTAGAATGGACAAAAGCGGGTGTCTTGGTTAATGTTCTATTGTGGAGAAGAGACACCATGACCAAGGCAAGTCTTATAAAAGAAAGCATTTCATTGAGGGCTTGCTCAAAGGGTCAGAGTGTGAGTCTGTGAGTCGTCAGCAGCATGGCAGGAGGCAAGGTGGCAAGGTCCCCCCGCCCCCCCCCCCCCCCCCCCCGCCGGAACAGCAGTTGAGAGCTACATCCTGATCCTCAGACAGAGAGAGAGAGAGAGAGAGAGAGAGAGAGAGAGAGAGAGCGCGAGCGAGCGCAAGAGTACTGGATCTGGCATGGTCTTTTAAAACCTCAAAGTCCATCCCCAGTGCTACACTTCCTCCAACAAGGCCACACTCCCACCAACAAGGCCACACCCACTCCGACAAGGCCACACCTACTTCAACAAGGCCACACCTCCTAATCCTTTCCAAAAATCCACTCCCTGGTGACTAAGCATTCAAATATATGGGAGCCATTCTCATTCAACCAGCCCAGCAACAGATTATGCAATTTCGACCGGTTATCGATTGACTTTGTGTGAAACAAAGAATGGCGACGGAGGTGGGGAGTGTGAGCATCACGCTCACAGAGGCAAAGGGTGCTGGGACAGACTGAGAAATCTTCCTCCATAAACACCATGTGCTCGGTACTGTAAACCCCGGAGCCTTTGACTTCCCCTCACCAGCTTCATGGGACCACAGAGGAGTAAGGATGACATCATGGCCGCAGGAAATTCACCAAGGTTTCCACCCAGAATGTGATCTATAAAGGAAGTGCAACCGCTCTCCTGTGTGCGTTCACCTTCATAAGAAGGACCAAAGCCAGGGCCGCCCACTACCTCTGCTCCACCCAGCCTCTCCTTTGTTTCTGTTAACTAAACTATAAGACACTGAATTTAGAAACAGATGAAAAAAATAAATGTAAGAGTAAATTAAACATTTGTTTTGTGTTGTCCTGTTGAATATATAGCCACAAGCTGAAACATGTCCATCAAACTACCAATGATATACAATTCAATATGCTTTAAGTAAAATTTTATATAGTAACTTCTACACACAAACATTGTATATATTTATAAAAACATACTTCACTGTATTTGTTACCTAATTACCAATTGCACCCCTCCCTTCTCTTCTCCCTCTCTCTCCTTCCTTCTTTCCAATACATCTGTATCTATTTATTATATATTATAGATAATATCCATCTATATAGAATATAGATATAAATACAGATATGTAATATATAGAGAGATAGAGATATGGGTTCACTAATTTGCCCAGGCTGGTCTTAACTCAAGACCCTCAAACCTCAACCTTTCAAGTAGTTGAAATTAGAAGCATGCCCCATGGCACCTGGCCCTTTTGATTTTTTGCACATCAAATATTTTTTTATGTAATAAAAATAATAGTAGATATAGCAAAATAATAGTAAAAATAGATTCTCACCTAGCAAGTTATAAAGGCAAATTTCAGTTGCTTTCTAAAAAAGTTTAATATATATAGTTATAACTATATATTTAGTTATGTAAATACACACACACACACACACAAACACATGGAGAGAGAGGGGTGTCTCACTATGTAGTCCTGGCTAGCTTAGAACTCACTACATAAACCAGGCTAGCCTCTTACTAAGAGATCATTTTGCCTCCTCCTCCTGAACGCTGGTATTACCACACCTGGCCGGTGTATGTTTTGAATTTCTGTGACTTATTGTGTATTGCCGTGGAGTGCAGAATGACTACGGAAATAAACTGGATCTATTCTACTGCTATTTTACCACCCGCCACTTAAAAATCAAACTTGAAAAGTAGATTGGTTAAAATGAGATCGTATCACTTCGCTTTAAAAAAGCAAGGTTTGCACCTTAGAGAAAGCACACTGAGGACTTCCCTTACCTAGGCAATTCCTACAGAGCACTGATACAGTGCCTTTTGACATCTAAATCCAGCATTTTCAGAATGCACAGACACACTTTAAATCACGTTTCTACTCTTTCTCCTTTCGTCTGAAGCAGCTGACAGTAAGCAGGCCAGTCTCAGAAGCCTCTCCTACACACCCCACCCATCTGCCCCCTGCATCTCCCCCAGGCTCCAGAGATCAGGCTGGCAGCAGGGCCACAACTGGGCACAGTGCCCAGACTGGACAGGGCTGCTCTGTCCAGCATTGGCTCATTCGTTTCTCTCTCGGAACTCTTACCAGATTATCATCTGACAAAACCTGGTCACCGGATGTCACTGCTGTCCCTTCCAGATGGCAAAGCCTGCTTTTTTCATGCAGATGCCCCCGCCCTTCTTCTTCTCACTCTGGTGTCTAAGGACCTGTTCTGCCATGTTTTTATTATATTTACATTTAAAAAATTATTTTGTGTGGTGAGCGGGTGATGCGTGCATGCCATGGTGTGTGTGTGTGTGTGTGTGTGTGTGTGTGTGTGTGTGTGTGTGTGTGTGTAGGTCAAAGGATAACTCGCAGCAGTCAGTTTTCCTCTTCCACCACATGGGACTCAGAAACTGAGTTCATATTATCAGACCTAGCAGCAGATACCTTTACGCACTAAGTCATCTCACCAACCCACCTCTTTGATACTGTTTTATTTTTTAGAGAGGTTCTCATTATAGAGCTCAGGCTGCTCCAGGACCTTCCTGCCTCCTGCAGGAACTATAGGCACACACTGTCCTTGGTGTTTCTTTGTGCAATGGCTTCTGTGCCTTTTGCCCCCTGTATGTTTAGGGGGAAAGACAAATGTTTCAGGTGCCTTAATAGAGATTATATTGTTAACTGGGGAAAGTACTTAAGCCTGCTAAACATTCTGCAGAAACCAACATCTTTAGGATTTATTTTTGCATTTTAAATGTTCACGTTACAATCAGAAGCCTTATTGCTGATATCCAGAGCAGAGATGTACATATCACCACTGACTTAGTCTCTACATAACTTAGCCATATGCCTCATGCGTGTGAGTCCAGGAATATGCACATCTGGATGACTCCAACGGAAACCAGTGTCTGCACTGGGCAGACACCTAGCCAACACTGCCCACATGCATCAGCCCTTCTTCCCAGGGAAGGAACTGCTGAGGGCACAAGGGTAGCAAGAATCTTGAGAAGATGAAGAAAATACTGATTCTTCTTGGTCCTCCTTATGCTTCTGAAACTCATATGGAAGTGGCCTTTGTACCCTCTACCCCCCCCACCATCTTGTCAGAGTCTTATATATCACAGTGTAAGCCAAATGTAGGGATCTTTCTGGACTGGGCTGACTGATAAATTAACTTATGAATTTACTTATGCTAAGCAGCTGTCTGTCCATGACTGTCAGCTTTATCATCCTTGTCTGTGTCCCCTTTCTTTTTCCCAGACATCCCATTTCATTGCGGGTGACAGTTCATTTCATTCTCAATGCCATTTTGTCTCCTTGTAATGTCTGAAATTTTTCAATGAACAGGATGCTCCCTGACCTTTCTGAGAGCGACAAAGATATTTGTGTGTCCGGAGCAAGTTCAATAATACAACCCAGCTGGGCTTCCCGTCCAGACTCTTCCAAGCTATACTTCAGAGGCTCAATTATTAAAAGAGATCATCAATCTGTCACACCAACACTCAAATCCCTGAACTGAATTCCAGCTTATTACAGACACATACTATGGTCAAGGACAGTCAGATACATGAAGGCTCTTGAGGGATGTGGGCAAAGTCATCTAGGACTCAGGCACCAACAGACAGTTTCCCGAATGTTCGTCAGTGACTTTGAGTGCTTGCCTGCACTCAGGAACACACATTCAGAATAGCAGAGCAGAGTTCTCTGCTAACAACAAGAGATACAGAGTCTTCACTGAATAAGCTCAGAAGCTCTCTACACATGTACTAGAGTTACATGCTCTCCCTGCCTCTTTAGCTCAGGTGAAACATCAATTTCTCCCAACAAATATTGATTGAAGTCTGACTAGGCACCAGCAAGTCAACTGCCAAAGAAGTCAGGCTGAAAAACGTTAAGGGTGGCCTTGTTTCTTCCAGCTAACGGGCTGGTTGAAGATCTAGAACAATCAATCAAAATAGATCCAAAGGGTTGAGCTCAATGGTAGAGCTCTTGCCTAGTACGTGTGGGGCTATGGGTTCGATTCCCAGCACTGAAAATGAAGAGTGGGAGATGGGAGGATAAGAGTACCATGGAACCACACAGAGTAACCCTGTATGTGATGCGAGGCTTCAGGTCACCAAGGAAGCAGACACCAAACTGAGACCAGATGGGTGAGGAAGGGTTAGTAGGGGATGAGGACCCAAATCCACTTGTGGGCTAAACCTTTGCCAAGTTATGGTATCAACCCCCACCCCATCCTAAGCTGTGGTGATGTATTCATATTTCACACTCTTCCAAACCTGAGACATGATTTCTAGCTCTTTGTCTTGGTTCCCACAGCTCAGGCTTGTCTGTGTCCCCTCCAGTCATTACCAATTGGCAATTCTAGAAAGGAGAAAGCCAAACTCTTTGGCCGACTGACAATTTGTTACCATCATACAATGATAATGATAAACATTGTTGCAATTTCTAAAGCACTGGCCTGCGATTCACTCGATTCCTGCAGCTTATGAAGCTTTCTTGTTCTCTTAGCAGATAACAGATACAGAAATGGAAATATACAGAAGTTATCAAATTTAACCTCATCACCTAAGTCGCAAGTGGCCAATAAAGACTCAGTCTGAAACCTAAGAAGGACATTTGTAAAATGCTTTAAAATTTATGTATCTGACACATAGTAGTTAATATGTGGGTGTTGGTTAAAAAAGTAATCAAAAGTGTTACTGAAACAGACTGCCCATATAAAAACCTTTCCTTCCCCCACAATGGCTCCGCTGTGTCCTGTGAAGTGGCAGAGATCTTTGGCTTCAGGGATGCTCCCCTCAGAGAAAGTAGAGCTCAAGGCCCATCTGGCTTCCTGCCTCCCACCCCATCCAGAGTGCCTCTACTTTGTTCCAAGTGGCTCTCTAGCTGGAAGAGTCAGGGTGCAGGGGAGCAGCCCCTCCAGTGACTAGTGTGCTTATATTCCACAATAATCTCTAGGAATGATAGTGATGTGATGTGGGAAGTCCTTCTGTATATGGGTTGCTTTTATTGGTTGGTGAACAAAACCGATTCGGCCAATGGCTTAGCAAAGTAAAGCCAAGCAGGAAATTTGAACAGAGATATATAGAGAGAGTAGGCAGCGTCAAGGAGACGCCATGTAGCTGCCGAAGGAGAAAGATTCCAGAACATTATTGTTAAGCCACAGCCTTGTGGCAATATATAGATGAATAGAAATGGGTTAATTTAAGGTGTAAGAGCTAGTTAGGAACATGCCTGAGCCATTGGCCAATCGGTGTTGTAATTAATATAGTTTCTGTGTGATTATTTGGGTCTGGGTGGCTGGGAAATGAAAATGCAGTCTCTGTTTACAGTGAAGCTGCTGGGAAAGGCTAATGACAGGGCAGGTGAGGTAGATCAGCAGGAAAAGTACCTTGCACTATGCCCAGTGACCTATGTCTTAGTTAGATTCCTATGGCTGTGAAAACACCACGACCAAAGCAGGTTGGGGAGGAAAGGGTTTAATTGACTTATATTGAAGGAAACCAGGAAAGGAGCTCAGGCAGGAACCTGGAGGCAGGAACGGAAGCAGAGACCATGGAGGAGTGCAGCTTACAGGTTTGCCTTCTGAGGCTTGCTCAACCTAGGACTACCTGCGCAAGGTTGGTATCACTCACACTAGGCTGGACCCTGATTTATCAGTCATTAAGAAAATGCCAAACAGACTTGTCTAAAGGTCAATCAGATGGAGGCATTCTTTCAAATGAGGTTCCCTCTTCCCAGCTATGTCTAGGTTTGTATCAAGTTGACAAAAAAACCAACCGGCATACTTGAGTTTGGTCCTTGGAACCCATCTGGTGGAGGCAGAGAACCTACTCCTGAAAGTTGTCTTAGAGTTTCTATTGCTGTGAAGAGACATCATGACCACAGCAACTCTTATAAGGAAAACATTTAATGGGAACTGGTTTACTAACATCATGGTGAGACCCAATTACCGGAAAGCAAAGTTGAGTGAGGGGATCTGCCCTCCTCACGCTCTTTCCCGCAGAGGGTGCCGCTTTGAAGGAAGCTTGCTGCTGCTCAAACAAGGAGCAAGATGTGACATGAGCCATCTTGCCTTCCAGCGACTCCTTAAAATGCCTGATATAAATTTCTAGCTCTACAAAACAATTGTCTTGACCTCAGAGCTCTTTTGGACTCCGTTATTTCCAACTTAATCCTTTCATCCTGCCCCACCCTGGATATATTTAAAAGGCCTGAGCTCAAGCCTGGCTTTCCTTTCTCGTCTGTCTGTGTATCTTAGTGACAGTCACATGCTCACTTAGAACGGGTGTCCTCCCCCACCTCCCTTTATCGGTACTTCATGAAATCAAGGGTAGAGTGTAAGCAATATACCTACAGTACACACAAGGCCAAGGTGAAGCCAGGAACTTCCTTCCTATGATCTACTCTTGGACATTTTAGAGGGAACATGTGCTCCACTTGTTCTGTGTGACACAGAAAATATAAAACGGAACCCTGCAGAAATCCTTCTGAAGCGCCCTGATCATCCCTGCCCACAGGGGCCTTTGCCTGGCTTTAGTACCCTGCACCCCACTTGGCCCCACCCGATCCTTTTCGGGGAAGCTTTCCCACTGTGGGAGCTCACAGTAAAGTCTGCTTACTTCATGCAAATGGACTCCCGCTGCCACATGGGCTCCAAACCACTCACAAAGTGCAGTTTTTATCATAGGGAGGGTTTACCCTACATTCCCAGTTAGACAGTAAAACAAGGTGGACACATGTCTGACTTCTCTTTAAACTGCCTGACAGGGCACACCAGCAGAGATGGCCCTCCGGAAAGGTCTGTGTGTGAGTGGCAACCATCTCTATTCTGGAGTGGCTACTAATACTGATGATGGGGTTGATCGTGTTCTTTCTCGAGCATAGAAGGCATGCTATTCCTTGAGGGGACGTGACCCCATACCTGGGACCTGCCAGGTGTATTGTTTTATCTCCTAGGCTTCTCTGAATGACAGCACCAGGGAGTGACGTGTGAGCAAAGTCCTTATTATGGAGACAGTCTGCTGCTAAATCCCAGACTCTCTGTTCAGCTTCCAGGGAGCACCAAGCCTCAGACAGTTCTTTTAATTGCATTTGGCAAAAGGAGTCCTCGTAAAAATATACTAGCAAGCTATTCAAAATAACATTATCAAAATAGCAGGCAAAGGAGAAAGGAAAAAGGAATGCCCCGAAGAAGGCTTAGCTCAAACACCAGTGTGGAAAAGGAAGTCAATTCTGTTTTCTCCAAGCTTCTGTTAGCAACACTGGGGCTTTTAAAAACGGAGAGGTGGGAAAGCGGAACAGTGGCTCAGGCCTGGCAGCTACGCTTATGTATTCACACGTTTGAACGTTCTGAGTAACTTTTACAAGTTTGTGAGCGTCCAGAATATGAGTATTTTTCGCTTCCCTTTATTATTTTTCTTTCTATTTATGTATCTATTTGTTGTGCTTGGGATGGAACTCAGTGCTCTGTGGACACTAGGCAAGCGTTCTTAACTATGCCCTGATGTGGTAATGCCTTAATGGTGACTCCCTGGGCCTGGGCTGGAACTCTGTTCTGTCATGTTTGCCTAACACCCATGGGGTCTGTATTCAATCCGCAGCACTGAGAGTGAAAAAATAATTGAGTCTTCTCTGATTTTACCTTTCTATACATCTTTCTTTTGGGGAAAACCTGAAGCTTTCCCTGTATTCTCCACAAGGTAAGACAGGACTTCCTGCCTGCTCGTCTTGAGTTTAGCAGGTGAAATTAGAACACCCCTATTCCAAGTGTGTCTCCAGGTCTCCAGTTTTGAAGGTTTTTTTCTTCTTATTTCATAGCAGAACAAAGCAAAAAAAAATCCCTATGCCTTTTAATGGTCTCAAAGTTAGCCCTCTCAAAAAATTAAAGGCATTTCCAAAATAAATGCAGACATCTAAAAGCTAACCTTACCTAATGACTCCAGGGCCTGTGGAACTTGTCAAGGTTTCCAGAACTGCTCTTGAGAGCTTGGGACATCTGCAGTCCTCACAGGAGTGGGGCTGCCGAGTCTGGGGAAGCGTTAGCTCTTTGGTTTGCTTCATTAAGAACGCACCGTCTCCCTCAGGTCCTACAAAGCCCACCAGAAGCATTAACTGGTTCTTGTGCCGAGAGACAGTCCTCTGGACAGTTAACTAGGAGTGGTACCTTTTCCAGGCTGGAGAGTTTTGCACACTGCTCAGCGGAGTGTCTGCTACACTCCTTGCAGAAAGAAGAAATGCTGCGTAAGCTTAGGAAGGTTCCCACAGAAAATAATAATTAAAATATTGATCTGATAACTAGGGACAGCACATGGAATAAAGTTTTGAAGAAGTTAGGCATCTTGTTAGTTAAATGAGATAAGGGTGGAGCAGGGTTACAGACCAATAGTCATTTCTAAGAAGATGACACTTCAGCCATGATCAGTAAATAATGACTGTCGCTAGGATACTATTAATGTATCTGTTTATCACTGCCAAGGGAAGTCCTCCTGGGGATGCTGTGAGGGACCAGCATTAATCCAAGACCAAGACCAGGCATGCACAGTGGCTCAGCACTGAGGGGTGCTGGGCCACGGCAGCACCCACTCAGTCTCCGCAGTCTCTGGGCCTTCACACGGCATCCCTTTCCGTGACCGTCACTGCATGTGCACATATGTGTCTTCGCTCATGTATGAATGTTTACGAAAACCCCTCGGCTGCTCCCTCAGGGTGAAAGGCCTAGCAAGAACTTATGCTCTGTCCGCTCTCCTGGAGAATGCGGAGAGGCTTATCCGTTTCACTTGCAATGCCTTCCTCCCACTACTTCCTCCTATAAGGGGAAGGAATAGTTCTGTGTGTCAGGAGGTGTTGCTAAATTTCCTTTCCCGAGGGAAACAACAATGTCTGTCTCTCTTTCTAAGGCCCCAGTGACAAAACAAGGCATGATTCTGTCAAAATTCACTCTTGAGGACCAATGAGTCTATCGGGCTTAGTCACAAGCATAGGCAAAGGGTTGTTTGCAGGAGTGTGGGGACCCTCAACCCCAATAAAAGGCCACAGCTGCAGAGCTGCCTAGACGGAGCTTCTCCTAGCCTTCCCTGGCCACATATGGTGAAGGCAGTTTCGCACAGTATGTGGTAAGAATAGCTGGATACTCAGGTGAGGGTCAGTTCCTTAACTAAGTGAAAGGCATGAAGAAGCCCAGCTAGAAGGATCCTTTCAATCCTTTCGCAACAGACCTCCTCAAGGTGGCAGTGGTGTGGCTTTCCTCAAGACTCCTGTGTCTCTAACATTTTGCCTCTGTCCTGAGGCCCACGATTCTGCTTATGGTCAAAACTTTCAAAAACACAGATGGAAAACTTTTCTTCCTTCCTCTTCCCCCCATATGCAAAAAACGTCTCTTTACTGAGCTCTAACCCAGCCAATCACTCCCGGGGCAGGCCTCTTCTACCGCAAGCCACTCTTCCTCTGCAGGCTTCCTTTCCTCCCTCAGCTGATGGCAGGCTTCCTCCCTCCGAGCCTGACCTGCAGTGATCTCTCCCTTGCCCACTAAACTCCAATTTTTCCCGTGGGTCCAAATCTTAGGTTTTGGCATCAGACACCCAGCTGACTCACTCCTTCCCTAATCTCAAGACCAGGTTAAAGGCCCGCATTGTGGTTTTGTAGACACAGACGCCACGCTCAGAGTGTCCCCTGTCATTATGGAATGCTGCCTGCTTCCTTCACTAACTTACCAATGTCAAGACGGAGGGATTTTGTTTTTTTTTCTGTTTTCATCATTCAGTGCCTAGCAACATGAACAGGATAAACCCTTTATAATTATCGGGCACCCCCCTCTTTATTACAATCGTTAGTCACCAGGTTTGAACTTACATTATTTGTGAGATTCCTTACCCCCACAACTCAGAGGAGGGGAAATCAATCTGTTCTTCTAAAGGGTCAATGTGATTTCTCCAACAGAATAATTTGGATCTGGAAAACAGTGGTCAAATCTGGAATAATAATAAAACATAACAACAACAACATAACAACCCAATTGGATTGAAAGCTAAAATGCACAGCTCAAGTTCAAACAGACGTTATAAAAGGTTCCTCACCTGTAAGGCGGGCCTGACTTGCATGATGTGCACATGGTTCAGGAATGAAGAATCAGGCTTTAAAAAACTCGTTTTACCTGCTCACAAGGCCTCTCCTTCCATTAGTAGGAGTCAAGCTTAACCTTTGTACTTATGCAATCGCCTTTTGGCTCAGGCCATACTCTCTTCTGACAGCCATTCGGATTCTGTAGGATTTACACTTCTCCCAGTATTACCTCTAGGGGCTTATCCACATGGTAGACTCATGGATGCATGGTTTAGGGTAAACACCACCCCGTAAAGCACTCTGGGGCCTGGAAGGCGGACTTCCAGATCCTCTTTGGGGAGGGTTTCTCGTTTGCTCCCATGGCAGCTCACAAATGGTTCCCTCTCAGGGCTGAGTCATCTCTTTTGCAATGAGGAACATAGGTGTCAGTCAACAGCCTCCCGCAGTGACAGCACCTTCACTGAGGAGTTTCAGGGCTTACCAAGAGGAAGTCAGGGAGTAGATGCCCTGCCCTCCCCTTTTCTTCAGTTTAGGAGGACTGTCTGGACCTCCTCGTTTGGTTCTTACATCTCACAAACACAAGATCACACCAGGAGCCTGCCATGCACTCAGTATTCTCTGGGGAGATCGGAGGATTTTACAACTGTCCCAGCTTTCAAAAAGCTTCTGAGAGTTGACAACTAAGAACAAAATAAGTAAGCATGGGATGAAGAGGGGATGTGGGATTTCCCTTTGTGTGCTGTGAACGTTTTATTACCATTGGTTAATAAAGAAGCTGCTTTGGGTGCAGGGCAGAATAAAGCCAGGCAGGAAATCCAAACAGAGATATAGAGAGAAAGTAGGCAGAGGGAAGGAGACGCCATGTAGCTGCCAAAGGAGACAGATGCCAGATCCTGACTAGTAAGCCATAGCCTCGTGCCAATACATAGATGAAGAAAAGTGGGTTAATTCAAGATCTAAGAGCTAACTAGAAAGACGCCTAAGCTATTGGCTGAACAGTGTTGTAATTAATATAGTTTCTGTGCGATTATTCAGGTCTGAGCAGTCTCCGCCTACAAAGTGGGGAATCCAATCCTTTGGTTCTTTCCAACACATCGCAGAAGCATTGTCTAGCCAAGGAGGGGACCGTCTGAACGTCAATCAGATGACGGCATGAAGATGACCATGCCGTTACCTAGCACGTTCTTCCCCAACCCATCACTAGGCCACGCTCCCTGCTTTACTTGGGAGGGACTCCAGGCTCTTCTTTCATCCACTGGTCAAAGCCTCCCGTTGACTTACCTGCTCTGTGCTGTGTTTTCTTCAGGGAGCCCTCTGTGCAGCAGAGGCCTGAGTCCAGTTCTCCACTGCCTGTGAAACTGAAAGCCGATGTCCACTTCCCAACTCTGCCTCGTCTCAGGGAGCTGGAGCCCTACTGGTTCAGTGGAAGGGTTCCCCTCTCCACCCCACCCCCCTTTCTGTTCCTTTTTTCTTTTCTTGTTTTTATTGTGCTATACGTTTTTTCTCCACTCCCCTCCCTTCCCCCCCATCACCTTCTATCCTCTCCCCTGACCCCCATGCTCCCATGTAGATTAGATCCATTCTCTTTGTCATCTAGGTCCTCTGGGGTTGTGGGTCGCAGGCTGGTTTTTCTTTGCTTTATGTCTAAAAGCCACTTATGAGTGAGTACATATGATATTTGTCTTTCTGGGTCTGCATTCCTCTTAACCTAGGAAGTGTTTGCCTGGACCACTTTACTTTGATTTCCTTTCTCTCTTTGCTTCCCCCTTCCAGCTAATCTGCCTCCTATATAGCGAAAAGGTTTGCAATAAGGACTCAGGTTCCATAGGGGCAGGCAGGAAACATGAAACCCATAGGCACTGATTACACACCCTTCTGTTTTAACCTGACCTAAACACTTCCGCTAAGTAGTTCAGAAACAGCACACAGTGAAGAATGTCATAAATGTATCATGAGATTTATTCTTGGTTGCTAAGAAATAAAAAACAATGTTGAAACAGCAAGAGTTTATAAAGTAAGAACAATTAAGACAAAACATTTATTTTTAGACCAGACTAACTATAAGTAATTTTCTCTTGAGAGACAAATGGGATGTCAAGAACTCTTTTAGGTCCATGATTGAGCCAAATTAAAATTACATATCAAATCACAAAATGCTTTTTAATTTAAATAGTCCATGTTTAATAATAAAAGAAACCTCTAAAATATTAATACATTTTAAGACTCAACTATTACTAAATCTCAGAGCAGAGTAAATCAGCAATAGAAAAGAAAATGCTTTGTTAAATTATTTTCTTCTAACCATGTAATTTCTAATTGTATAATTGGCAGATTAATAGTTTACAAAAATCATTATGCTTTGTATTTTTATGAAATACTTTACAAGGGGAGCTAAATTAGGTATAATAAGTTAAATAAATATGCTACTTAAAACTGAACTGTAGAAAAACTGACATAATGTTAAAATCTCACACAGAAGCTATTTTTAGATGGTGGTTAGGTAATTTACTGCAGTATTTTAATGTAATATTTAGATAAAACTTTCTCTAACAACTTTAATAAAAATTTTAGAGAAGAAAAAATTGAAGGAAGACAATATCACAATGTGCTGAAAATAAAATTCAGCAAAATTAGATTAAAAGCCGAGCTGTTGTTTTAAAAAAAAACAGGCAGCATAAATTTCTTTTTGGTAACTCTATGTGTATCTTCAATTGGCTTGAGAGTTAACCACATTCAAATATAAACATGAGTTTTATCAGTGTTTCCTTCATGTGTCTTTCCCATTGAACAAGCACACACTATTATACCAGAAGGACCTGCATCTCCTGGTCCCAGATGACAGGAAGCCCTGCAGAACTGGCTTTTCATCTGACTTAATTTGACAAGTAACTTGAAAGCAGCAGAGATACATTGTGCATTGTCTTGGTGCACAGGCAGGTTACAATAAAAACAAGTTATTTTTGTTTCTTAGACTACATAGATAAAGTAAAATATTCTAGAATATGATTTGAACTTAAAAACAAAGAAAATGGAAACCAGCAATTTCATGCACGTGAGTCGGTCGGCTGAAGAGTTCTTTCACACAGACCTATGTCCCTGTGAAGTACAAAGCCTCTGAGCGCAGTTTACTCTCCCCAAACCTGCTCAGCGGAACTTTGCCGTTTTACTTAGTCATTATTTGCCAGGGAGCCTTGCTATTCAGATCAAAGGCTGTCACAATTAGAAAGGATTATTAGGTTCTCTCTTTCCTTATTTAATTGATACTTTCCTTTTACATTCCTTATGTAATAAGATGCAGCAGGCAAAGTTCCTACTCCGCAGATGTATAATACACGACTATTTAGGTGACAAAGCATTAATAAAGTTTTCAAGGTCTGCTAAAGAATCGTGAAGTTCATCTTTCATATCGTGACTTCTAAGGAACTTTTTAAGGGTTCCTATAGCTTCGATTGCGTCGTTCTTGGATGGTAAGGGTGGGTCCGCTTCTAGAGCTCCGCTGTCCTCTTCCTCTTCATCAGAAGCATAAAAACCAATTTCATCTTGTTTACTTTCTTTGGTACACTCTTCATCATCATTTGGGGTGGCTTCGCAGGTCTCCAGATCCTCGTCCAGGGCAGCATACTCCTCTATGGACAAACCTTCGGGAAGCTCAACTCCTGCCCCCAGAGCAGGGGCAGCCAGGTCAAGAGCCGCAGCTTCACTCTCTGCACTGTCGGTTTCCAGCGCTGGAGACCTGAATCCTGCCTCTTCATAGCTTTTCACAATGGTCTCTGGGGTTACAGCTCTCCAGCACAGATGCAACGTATCAACCGCGTCTAGTAGAGAAAATGTAAATTCTTTGCTACTTTCAACAGAACTTAAAAATTTCTTGATAAGACAGTGCCGATATTTGATTTTCAGGCTTTTAATAACACCTTGTTTCATAGCGACAAGCCCGGAAGACAGGCACGATGGGAAGATTGCTAACTCAATGGACTTTAGGTTTTTCACCTCTGGATGTGCGGGGCAAGAATCAACAAAAATCACCACTCTTCGTTGCTGGGCTTGAAATTTCTCGTCGAGCTGATGCATCCACTGTTCGAATATGGCTGCAGTCATCCACGCCTTTCTGTTCGCTTCATAATACACAGGCAGGGACTTTATGCCTTTGAAACAACGCGGAGTTCGGTTTTTCCCAATAACGAGCAAAGGAAGCTTCTCTGAGCCGTCCATGTTTGTTCCGACTGCCAGCGTTACCCTGTCTTTGCACAGCTTTCCAACTGAGCAAGTCTCTCCTTTATAAGCAAATGTGTTTGTAGGTAACATTCGATAAAGCAGTCCGGTCTCTTTTACACTGAAAACATTCTTAGGATGATAATCATTTAAGTAATAAGGCAGCACGTTTTGGTACCAGACAGTGGCAGGGTCTGTAGATATACCGGTGGCTTCTACGGGCTGTGCTCGGAATACTAAGCCGTACCTGGACTTGAAACGATCCAACCAACCATTGCTGCACTTAAAGTCATTGTGTCCCAGCTTCTGAGCAAAATCGTTAGCTTTTAGACGTAACATTGGCCCATTAACGGGAACATTGAGACACTGGGCAATCCGATACCATCTCATCAGTGCCTCTTCCAGATCCGTATAAAACGCCGTTCTCAGTCTTTTTCTCTTCGGATCAAATCTCAGAGACTCAAAGGCTTCCAGAACTTTGTCTTTGTTTTTCATAATGGAAGACAAAGAATTTTTCTTTATTCCATATTCAGCTGCAATCTCGGCCTTTTTCTTGCCACTCTCCACTGCATTTATGATGTCAATCTTTTCCTCGATGGACAGACTCTTCTTTTTCTTCCCAGTTACTGGCTGAGTCACGGCATCCACAGGAGCCTCGGCCATCTCAGCCCCCTCTCTGAGCTGCTGGTACAAGTTGCTGTGACCAGTTTTGGCTTTCAGTGCGATGTGGACCAGGGCTTTCTATCTATCATTTCTTGTATTAAAGCTGGTAAGTATCAGTAGTCTAACTCTTTAGGAAACTGACAACTAGACGTATCTTTCAAAGTCTGAAGCAAAGTCTGTAAGCGATTAAAAGAGGTGCCTCCTTCCTAGGGTCTTGTGCAGCTCAATTTATAGTTCCTTGGTGTTCCAGAAGTCAAGCTAAAATAGGAATCTCATTATGTCAAACCTGCCCAGTCCTGCTAATGTATTTTTGGAGCTGCAATCCTTTAAGACGACCCATTTTATCCATGCATGCTTCATCCTTTTACTAGTTCTCCATAGAGAACTAAGGGCCTCAGAGAGAAGAAACAAACTTTCCAAAGTGTCCGTACTGTACAAAACATCACCTGTTAAGTTCATGTTTCTTCAAAGTTACAGGAGGGAAAGTGACATACTTCTTCTTCTTTCTTGAAAATGACAGGGGAAAGGTAGCATTTTAGCAATCTGCCAACAGGACATCAAGAGAATACAACACCCTGAACGACAGTGAATCGGACGGGAAGAAGTTTCTGAAAAGGCAGCAACCAAAGCTTTTAGGTGAACGCCAACCTCCTCAATGGTCCTTCATTAAAGCTCTCCAGCTCTGCTTTGTGGGTTTGGAGTCTCCCTGTGCTTTTTCGGCTTTGAAAATGTGCCCTTGCCAAAATTAAAGAACTAAAAACGATCCTGGATAGCTCCTCGGTGGCTATTTTCTACATGAGGTCACAGACTATAACCTCTGGCTCTTCTAAAAGCAAAACCAGACGGTAGTCATGAGCTCTATTTTTAATAGCACATGGGAGACAGACTTCTGCTTGATTGAAATACTCAAATCAAGTGATTGATAATTCCATTAAAAAATTCTAAACCCCATTCTCACCCAAAGCTAAAAATATCCAGTAATTTTATATCAATTTAGTACAGTACCTGACTATACATGGGTCAGTATTACTTGAGAATATGCATCATAATAAATACGTTATTAAGAGAATATAATGTAGAAAATCATCTCGACTAAAATAGGAAGTAGGGTGACCATGGTTCTTACCCTCTCAGGCCCTCTACTGTCTGTGTGTGGAAAAGTGACTTGCCATAGTACAAAGGTACAAGGTGAGGAATGACTGCCATTTAGTACTTAGTGGTTCTGAGTCACCTAACGTAAAAACTTCAGTAAAAGGGGAGCAACTGCAGAACTGACTTCGTAGAGTTGCTGCACACTCAGTAAAACCCAGTGAGAGCACAAGAGGCATTAGCATAACTTTTAACACACACGCACACACACACAATATCAGGTTTCTGTAGAAGAACAGACCATTATGGATGCTGTGAACACCCGTGGCATCTTTGCATGACTGCTAGGGAAAGCCCAGCTTTTCTAAGTGAACAGGATTTGACCAAGCGACTTAGTTCCCTCAACCCCTAGCACATTGTTCATTTATGTGGGGAATACTTGCATATTTTCTTAAAAATCTGTAGACTATCTTTCATGTAAATATTTTGCTCTTATTAGTTTGATATTAGCATTTAGAAAACATCTCCCTCCCATCTTATTTTGTCAAAAAATAAGCAAGGGCTGCAGAAATGATAAGTTGAATTTTTTCTTTGTTCACCTTAACTGACACAATAAAAAATAAATTGAAAATCTCTAATCTCCAAATTGTATTTTGATATTTATTTATTTATTTATTTATTTATTTATTTATTTATTTATTTATTTATTTATTTTTGAGACAGGGTTTCTCTGTGTAGCCTTGACTGTCCTGGAACTCACTCTATAGACCAGGCTGCTCTCAGACTCACAGAGATCCACCTGCCTCTGCCTTCTGAGTGCTGGGTTAAAGGAGTGTACCACCACCACCCAGTGGATTTATGGACTAAGGATGTTCAATATTCCAAATAAAAGGCTCACAATCTGAAATACTTGTGTGAAGCACTTCAGATAATAAACACTAATTCCGTACACACAATCATAGAGACAATGTCATCTTGATCAACATCTTTATTTAGGAAGAAATACAACTTTCTTCTTGCATCAACAGTATAATTTCCTTCAACAACAAAAGTCAAATTTCCATAGCAATATACAACAAATTCCTAAAACAATCAAATATGAGATGTAAACCAGACAAATCAGACCTTTCCTCAAGAAAAGTATAAACATCAGTACTGCCCAGTTAATAAAGGAATGCTATCCAGCCTTCCACAGATATTGGCTGGTGCTGGCTGTTCATGGAGTCGTGGCAGTAACTGATATTTACTGAAAATGCTGATGCTTTTAATAAGCTCAGTGTTCACATCCCCCTTGAACACATTAAGCTCAACAATGCTGTCCTATGAGTTAGAGAATATTTCCTCAATGTCAACAGTTAGACTAAGTAATAGGCCTTTCCCTAAAGAATCCTACGAATGATAAGAATAATATTAGTCTTCTTTAGATTTTTGGTTTTGCCTATGAGAAGTATAGCGTTGAGTGTTTTCCAGAGAACTATACATAAGGTGTTAGGAGGTACATAACTTGGTACAAAGCTTATGGAAGGCAAATTAGCAATACAAGAGGAAACACTTTAAAATGTCTAAGATTTCTTAATTTAGAAAATCCGTGTCTATAATTCTGTCTGGAATTGGAGTTACAGGTAGTTGTGAGCCATGTGGGTGCTGGGAGCTGAACCTTTACAAGTCCACAAGGTCCTCTCACAAGAGCAGTAAGCTCTCCAAACCAACGGGCTCTTCGCAGTCCAGCAACCATTCCTTATCCCTAGTCTGTGGGTCACATGTCCAGGGAACTCAACCAGGTCTTTAGGGTCTCACAGCAGACAGGAGGATGCCAGTCTCTTATTGAGAGGCTCTGGGAAGGAACAACTCCCAAGTCTCACTGAGGTCATTCACGGCTTAATTCCTTGCTGAAGCCCGGGCACTTGGTGGCTGCTGCCAGGGATCACTCTCTACACTCAGAGATGTCTGCCATATCCTTGTCACAACAGAGAACATCCCTCCTGTCCAGGCTCTCGTATACTCTGACATTGACTTCCTCGTTGCTTTTAAAGAGTTTGTGTGGTCCCGTTGTTAGGTCACCCAGAGTAGCTCCCTTTTCAGTAACTCAGAGCCAACTAATTAGCTACCTTAACCACACCTGTAAAAATCCCATTGCAGGTGATGATTATGGGAATGTTATTCCGTCATGTTTATAGGAAGGGAATAGTGCAAGGTGGAAGTCATTGGTGGTCAGCCTAGATTCTCCATGGCACATAATATTCTTTGGGTTATATATTATATCAGAACTGGAAAAATCTAAAGATACTACAAAAAGGTTAGTTAAATAAATTAAGAAATATCTATATATTGAAATACTACTATACCATTGAACGATTTTTTTGGCTAACTCCAAATTTGCAGTTTCGGCCTCCTCTATCGTTGAGATAAAGGTAGATGTTGGGCCAAAATTGTTTCAGAGCCTGTACCTCAAGGCCTGTAGGGCAGAGAAAAGCCTGGCTTAGCTCAGGGCCTAGACTCCGAGGCCTATAGGACAGAGAAAAGCCTCCCATTGGCTGGAGGTGCCCTTACATCAAAGGGTGTCGTTTAACCTTTATAAGCAGCCGCTCACAGCAATAAACTGAGTTCCTGCTTTGACTCGATTCCCTATCACGTCTGATTGGGGCTGTGGAAAGGGCGGATAGCGCACTCACCTTTCCCTGGGGGAATAACGAGGCTTAAAGAAGCCTAGCAGGCATAAACCATCATCCCTGGCTGGAAGGATCATAATTAATGACGTGAAGAAAATTCTATGACATAAGTTAAACAACAAAATATGAATCTACATGCCTGAAAATACTGAAAATTACATCGGTCCGGCCATCCACAGATTCTTAATAACAACTGTCGAATAAATGAAGGGAAATATGGATAAAAAGACACCAGCAGAAACGCTGAGTGTTCTGCTAGAATAGAAAGTTCAGCCTCCCCACCCACATTTCCTCCCTTCGTTTTTAAATTCTAATATTCTCTCTGTACCAGACTGTGAAAGAGAACGGAGCACTGGGAGACACAACACTGGCGGTCTTCCCATTCAGAAAGTCTGGGGGCCATAAAGGACTCTGGTCTTCTCAGCAGTTTACAGTTCTCCGCAGAGGCCCAGCCCCTTCCCACAGTGAAAGAGCCCCCACTTTTGTCTTTCACTACTAGACAGCAACAAAGCCCACTTAAACCTGCCCAGATCACAGCTCTCCACAGCAGCAGTGGCTGGTCTTCTGGAAGTTTCCTGGTGTGCAACACATTACATATGTCTACAACCCAAGTAGTGCTAACTCCCTGATGGTTACAAAAGAATAAATAAGACCAAAGTGCAGTCTGCCAAAAAGGATAAGGGAACCAATGAGATGGCTCAGCAGCGAAAGTACTTGCAGTACAAGCCTGATAACATAATTTAAGTTGGCTCTTTTGGGGGAACGGGGTGGGGGGACTAAGAGTCAGTCGTATAAGGCTGGCCAACAGGGGTTCGAATTAAGGGCTGCGGTAAAGAGGTGGCAAAAATGAACTCCTACAGGAAGGACAAATGGGTTTCTAGGGAAGCGAGAGCTGAGCTCAGTGCCAAGGATGAGCAGGAAAGGCGTGAAGACATTTCTGCAGAGAAGATGAGACAGTGAAAACAGACATGTGCTGCCACCGCCCAGCGTAAGTGAGCACTCCTACTCCAGATATACAGAGTTCTGATTTGCTTGAAGAGATTCCCCGACAGAAAGCAAGACTGGGGCCAGACCTCGGCAAGCCTTGCACACCAGGGTAGGGAGATCAAATGTATTCAGGACGCCACCAAGGCCAACCAGAGACTTCGAGTGCAAAAGTAACAGTCACACAGGAAGGTTCTCGTTATCAATAACAACAAATGATATCATGATATCATACACGAATCAATGGCTCCTGTGTGGAAAGCCTTCACACCACTAAGCTCATCTGGTACTTTATACATGACTGAGGGAAGCTGTGGACGTACCTATTAGAAAGAAGCTTCTAGAAAGTCTAACACCCTCACCTCTCACCCTGTCCATCTGGGAGCTTCTCAGGGTGTCCTGTCACCCAGCACCCTCTATTAAAGTACTTCTTTCCTGAAGGCGACACTGTGTGATCGCTGACCTACATCTCGCTCCACGGACAGAAAGCTACTGAAGAAGAGTGTTAGAATTTCTTTTTTTTCTTTTTTTTTTTTAATTTATTTATTTATTATGTGTACAACATTCTGCTTCCCACACACCAGAAGAGGGCGCCAGATCTCATTACAGATGGTTGTGAGCCATCAGGTGGTTGCTGGGAATTGAACTCAGGACCTCTGGAAGAGCAGTCAGTACTCTTAACCTCTGAGCCATCTCTCCAGCCCCGAGTATTAGAATTTCTGACCTATTATCAGAATTCTCAGACAAGATCTGGATGTAGCAATTTCTTCTCTTGAGAAAATAGCATTGATAAGCATTATGCAACATTCAAGACCTAAGTCTGATAGACACTTATTTAATGCGAAATGGAATAACAGCATTAGCCCCTCATCTGTTCTCTTCTTCCTGATTACACAATCAAAGACAGGCAGCCTACCGAAGCACTCCACAAGCCCAGGAATAGAGAGCATCTCACTTTGCAAAGGCGAATAAATCACCTCCACATTGTGATCGTGTGTGACAGCAAATCTTTTCATCTTATCTCTCTGATCAAGTGAGAGGGAGGAGGAGAATCTCCTGTTCTTCCTAAGAAGAATTGGCAGACAGAGTCTTTGAGGCAAAAGGGGGAGAAAATTAGAAAAAAGGAGTGAAAGAAGACAGGAAGGAAAAGGGAGGGAGAGGAAAATAAAGTCTCCACTTCCGTAGACATAGATTTAAAAGCTTTTCAGTTGGTATAAAAGGATTGATCTCAGAAACACAAAAAGAAAAAGAAAAAAGGAGTGAATAAATTTCCCTAGATCCACAGGACACAAACATCTGCTTTCTCTGGCCCAAATGATGAACAGAAGTTTTTTTGTTTGTTTTGTTTTGGGTTCTTGCAATTTTCCATCATTAATTGAAGCAGATCCCAATATTTTCTTAGGATGGGTCCACGTTTGTGCTTCCCTTGGGGCAGCAGAAATCATGGAACGGTTAATTAACCCCATCATATTCCTGTTCGCTACAATATTATGGATATGGACTAATCATGCAGAGTACCAGCACCTCACAGGATTGATGATTATGTAGAATAACCAACGAATAATATCTTTATTAAGGAGAAATGAGCATTAGTTCCAAGTCAGTCAGATTCAACATAAGAACTCTCAGTAGTTCCCAAAGATACTATACCACTAAAGTAGAAATAACCAACACAAGTGCCAAGTATCCCCAAACTCAGAGACACCCTCAGAGATCCTGAGGGAAACACCCAGTTCTATTAAGTACTAACTGTCCACACCATTCATCCACAACTGGGCATTCGGAGACAGGATTTTCAAGTCACCCTTCAGTAGCCCTGGAGATGGATAACATTTGCACTTAGCTGAAAGTCCTATCGAGTTCCTATGCAATGAGAGCAGGAGTTAGCTAGATTGGGGGCCCTTCCTAAAAACGGAGAAGACTAATGGATTCCAACTCAGGAGGATGGCTTTGAGTAGAAAAATTCACAGTACGTTCTCGTTCTTTACGTTTGGGAATGTCATCACTGTTTTTGTAAGGGTAGATGTGCTAAAAATCTAAGACAACACCGTTAATTAGGGTTGAAGAGTATGCGGTTATTATGTAAATATTTATAGTGTCACTTTTAACGAGCCTGGGGGGAGGATACCGTAGCGGGAGGAGAGAGAGAAAGAGAGAGAGAGAGAGACAGAGAGAGAGAGAGAGAGAGAGAGAGAGAGAGAGAGAGAGAGAGAGAGAGAGAGAGAGAGAGAGACTGAAACTCCTTGGAAGCCTGCTCTGCCATATTTCTATCTACCACCTCTGAATGTCACCTTCTTTCCAGTTGGTCCTGCGGAGGGAGGACTCTTGCAGCTACCCCCAAAGACTGGAGGGAAAAGACAAAGAAGCGCTCTGGGAGAATGGACAGTTGAGCGGTTTCTGCGGACGGGACGGAGGCGATCTACCTAAGAGGTGGTGCGGATAAGAGGAAAAGCAGAAGTGGGTGGCAGGTAAAAGAGGAGCAGCAAAGAAAAGAACTAGGGGCCCACTGTCAGAGAGCGAGCCGGGCGGGAGAGCACAGAAACAGAGCTGCCATCGCGCGCTCACGGATGCGGGTCTTTCTGCAGGGACCGTCAGGAATGCGGTGGTCGCTGGGGAAAGCGAAGGGTCAGGCTCCCGTGCAGTCCCCGGCCGGCTGCTCATCTCCGCTCCTCCCTGCTTCGGTCCTCTGCGGTGTCTGACAAAGCTTCTGCTCCTCGGTAGCGGCGTGGCGGTGAGATACGTCCACCTCCACCGTCCGGGCACCGGGTGTGAGTGTGGGAAGAGGCTAGGAGACTCCTGATCGAAGCGCTGCCATCTCATGCACTAGAGCGCGCTGCATCTCCTGCACTCGAACCAGCCACTGCATTCGACCCCGCCGGCCGGTTACCCCGGCAACGGCCGGCGCGGATTCCCGGATGTAGTCACCCGGGCCGCAGCCCGGGGCGGAGCCGGGAGGACCCAGCCCCTGGAGAGACGCGCGCGCACCATCGAGACGTGGCGGCGCCCAGCTCGGCTTCTGGAGAGAGCGAGAGGAGAGAGGTGATCCCCGGCCCGAGACCCCGCACTTCCGGTCTTCTCACTTCCGGCTCCGAGGCTGCGGTGCAGGCGCCGGAGGCCGGACTGAGAGGTCGCGGGTGCAAGAGTCCTCGGCGGGCGGTCGCCCGGAGCCTTTGACAGCTGCAGCGGAGGTGCGTGGGGGAAGGGACGGAGGACCAGCTCCGGGTCGTGCTTCCGCTCACGTCTGCCCCGGGCGGACAGGATTCCCGAGGGCTGCAACCGGGAGAGCCCGCGACCGAGCGCTGCCGGCTTCCCGGCTGCTGACAGGCAGGTGAGGGCGGAGCCGCGGCGGGAAGGATGGGGTTGAGGTGGCGTCGCCTCCGGCTGCTCGCTGCCAACTCGCTCCGGGGCACTTCCACCCCCTGGGAGCCGTCGGGTCCGCCCCTGGGTCCCTCGTGTCCCCCTGACTGTGTCCTGGGTGAAGGGGGCAGTACCGGCCCCTGGGGCGGCACCCGCTGCGCTCTGCAGGCTGTGCGTGGGAGGAGGTGGCAGAGTGGACTCTGTCCGAGTGGGCCGCCTTGCTGTCCCCTCTTCCCCGCGTCCCCCACTTCCTCTCTCCCGCTGAGGGAGGAAGGGAGGTAGCCACAGCCCCTCGGAGAGGTCGCCTGACCCGGGTGCAGACAAGCGTCCTGCCTGAAACGTCCCAAGCCCGAGTGCTGGCCAGGACGCCCCAGGAATGCCGGAGTTTGGAGAAGGAAATTGTGGCACTGCCTTCTGGTGCGTTTCTCATTGCCAAGTTACTACTCTTTACGTGTCTAGGAAAGGAAGCTTTTTTTTTTAAGTGTTTAGATTCTAGACTTTCTTCCTTTTTATTGCTTCCTTGGCTTTGTTCTTATCTTCCTCATGAGCCCTCGGATCTTAAGAAGTTTGTACTTTACACTTCCTGCAGATCCTTTAAGCCACCCTCTCAGGATCTTGTTCGTCACTCCTTTATTTTTTCCTGAACTATACTTACTTGGTTCTTATCTGATCAAAAAAAAATAAGGAATGAAAGAATTTCAGGGCATTTTATCAACACGTTGCTTTCACAATCACGAGGGTGTGTTCGTTCACATTTGCCATTTAATTGACTTGGTTGACAAAGGAAGGTGCACCCGAGTGATGACGTTGGGTCGTCCTCTGGAGGCTGCAGGAATTGGCCGTTTCGTGGTGCGACTATTGCACTCTCACTTTTCTTCTGGCTGTTCTTTTACCTTTCGTTTTTCTTGTTCAACAAGATCAACTCTGTCTCCTAACTACAAAGTCTAACACTTAGTATGTAGGAGAACGGCGTAACGGCGTTTAATTCCGCTCGTATTTTCTGAATGAAAGGCTCTGCCTGGGCTATTTTGTTTCCATGTTGATAAAATGTTACTTTTTCTTGCCTGATCCTTGCCTTCATCCTGGATTGGGGCCTCCAGGTACCAGTGATGGTCTGTCCTCACCCCAGAAATTATGTACAAAGTTTGTATGTGTGTGTTCTGGGCAAATGCATTCTTTTCTCAAATTCTTAAAAGGCATTTATATCCCGCAAGATTTAAAAGCACTGGTTTAGTGTCTCGTTAAATCTAATGGAACCAGTTATTCGTGGAACTGTTTTCCCAAATTGCAAATGGCTTTTGGGGGGGCGGGGCGGGCGGGTTAAGCAGAGTAGAGTGCAGAGATTACAGCCTTGAACTGAAATCTCACTACGTCAAAACTGCCGTGTTTCTAAGTTTCTTCCCGGACCTATAGAAGGAAGCAGGTTGGTTCCTGATTTGTGGTTTTGAGGTTTCTATTTGGGGATAACTGGCTGTGCCCATTGCTTTGCTAATATAGAGAATTTATAAACCGATGTGTCCACCACTATTTAATGCATACTAAGTGTCACCAGCCCTCTGGGTGCGACTCAGAATACAGCGTCGAAATGATAGCTGTCCTTTGCTTCTGTCGCCTGTTTTAGCTGGAGATGTCTGTCTTGGGCATGGGCCTCCTGCAGGAAGGGCAGATAAGATGTCTTCCATCTGGCTGTGGCAGCGTTCCACACTCCTTTCTCTTCATTCTATGTCATGCATGTAAATTATTATTTCTTACAAGCTTAATGTAGGTCATGGGGTGCATATTTACTTACTGACTTGATTGTGAAGTGTTTGGAAGTTGAAGTTGTGAAGTTTTGAAGCTCACTTCACACAACGCTACCTGCATAGCTCATCATGATTAGTCTAAAGGAAGCAATTTCTTCACTTCAAACAATAACATGATTTTCCCTCAGTGTAGTGTCCTCACTTGGTGGAGCAATCAATGCTAAGCTAGTTGCTTGTTGGCCAAGGGTTGGTTTAGAAGTACCACAGTGGGAGGTACATTTATTTGCTTACGATGTACGTGATGCCTGGTGCTGTCAGGATCATTGCGTCCCCTCACCATTTATAGATCAGGGGTTCTCAACCTGTGGGTCACGACCCCTTCACAGGGGTCACCTAAGGCCATTGGAAAACACGGATATTTGCATTATGATTCATAACAGCAAAATTACAGTTATGAGGCAGCAGTGAACGTAATTTTGTCGCACAACACGAGAACCGTGAAAGGGTCGCAGTTTTGGGAAGGCTGCGAACCTGTGTTGTAGATGAAGATTGTGAAACTAAGTGACCCACAGAGCTAAGAGCGTTTGCTTAGAATAATTCTGGTGGAGCCAGGATTTGCTCTTAGGTGTATGACTGTAGATAGTTCCTAGGATATTCCCACTATAAAAATTTTGGAATGAATTGGAGATACCTTATTGGATTATGTATTAGACATCCTCTATTCCTCTTTAGTGGCTGAACACCTTGTCGGATGTCTCACTGAAGCATAGGCCTGTAGATTGGTAATTGATGGGGTATTCTGTGGTGATGGATGCAAGTTTACTGGATTGTATGTATTATAACCTGTAAGAATGGCATAATGAGTTTGGGACCATTCATTTCAGAATGATCATTTGGGATAGAGGAAGGCTGAAATTCATGTAGCCTTGGGTGGACACAGAACACAGTTCCTCAGGGGCTGTGGAATGGGATGAGCTTGGGTGGGTGGTGACTGGAATCAGGTTGTAGCACTGCCACTTTGGGGGTGTCTAAAAAAGGGGGCTACCTGCTGAGCCATCTCTCCAGCCCTATACTGTATAGTCTTAAAATGAAATTTCCAAGTAGTGGAATGAAAATTTCTCCTACCCCCGGTATCTCAGCCCCACCCCCAGGTCTCAGGTCCACTCCCAGCTAATTCAATATGTAGCTGAGGACCAAATGAAATAACACAAGGCAGCTCCGAGCCTCTCCACTCTAACACCACAGCCTCTACCCTTGTGGCTATTTGGATTGTTTGACATTAGATAAAATTCAGTGGCCACTGTGCTGGTGCCTACCCTGTAGGACAGTGCAGATTTAGAGCATTTTTTTTATTTTCCAGCCTGGCTAAAACTTGGAAGTGCTGTAATTTGTTACATAATTGGTATATTATGAACCAAAATAGGAAGATTTTCTGTCTCTCCGTGGTACTTAGCAGTTTTTATTTTAGCTGACAAAACAGCCGTTTCCTCTCTTGGTTTTTTAACTGCATCCAGATGGTCAAAGTCTACGTCTAATGATCTTGCACATTGGGATTACTATGCTGTTAGCTCCTTTTCTAGGATTACGCTGTCAGCTCTCTTAAGGGCGTGTGCGCTTTCTGTCTCCTTTGGGCTGTAGATTGGGACATTGCGCTATCTGGGTGATGCCCTTCCTGGAGACTTAAAGATGTCTCAAATCTGTTAGATCCAAAACTAAGTTTCTCTTCTTTCCTCTCCTACCCCCAAAACATTGCTTCTCTTTTCTTCGTTTCTGTTTTCAGTGAGTGATGACCTTTCCATCCATATGAAACCTTGACAGTGTGGAGCGGCCCCACATCTTCTTGATAAGGACGAATGTTCCAACAAGTACTAACACTGGCAGTGGCCCTTGAATGTTTCCCCACCACCATGGACTGCTTCAGCTTGCACACTGTCCCTTTGCCTGAAACCTGCCTACAGCCTTCATCTTTGTCCGCTTTGGGCTTATTTTTAATCCCTTATCCACCCCGAAAGCGTGGTTTATTATGAATATACCGATTGTCACCCTCTCCCTTTCCCCAGCTCTTTTATGACCTTGTGTTGCTTTTAGAGTAAAAAGAGAATTCCTTAACAGTGACAGTTCTTCAGCCTTATCTTGAATCATAGTCTGACAAATTCTGGTCTACCAAGCTGGCCTCCTTTGGTTCTTAAAAAAACCCTTTATTTATTTATTTTTATTTGTGTGTGTGTGTGCGTGTGCGTGTGTGCCTGTTTGTATGTGTGCCACAGCTGGGTCTCCTGCAGGAGTAGAAAGTGCTCTGAGCCAGTAAGCCATCTTTCTAGCTCCCGATTTATTAGTAATTCATTGTTGTGTTTACGTTTATGTGTATGTTGTGTAGGTGCATGTGGACCCAAAGTTAAATTACTCTTAAGTTGTCACTGTTCAAGATTTCAGTTTATGTTTTTTTTTCAGATTTTGAATTGGAGTTGTTATACATTTTGTAGTTAAAATGATAATACTTAAATTGTAAACTAAATTGCTGGTTTCTTAAATACACATAAATGAAATGCTAATAGTTTATAAAATAGTGTAATGTTTTTAGATTGTTTGTAATAAGATTTCCCTGGGTATTGAATTAGTGTGACACACTTACCTTGTGTCAGTTTTTCCTGGTGTCTTTTTTCTGTTCAGGATCCCATCCGGCCATCGGGTGTTCCTGGCACAAGGAGTTTCTCAGGTTTCCTCGCTTTCAATGAGCTGATAGTTTTTTAGATTGCTGTTTCAGGGTAACCAGTGGGGATTTATCTGATGTTTTTCTCATGGTTAGCATGGGGAGGACCACAGTATGACAGCGCCATTCCTGATTGTCACTGTGACTGCGCCTCTGCTGCTCTGATTATCACTGTGACTGCGCTGTTGCTGCTCTGATTGTCACTGTGACTGCGCTGTTGCTGCTCTGATTGTCACTGTGACTGCGCTGTTGCTGCTCCTGATTGTCACTGTGACTGCGCTGTTGCTGCTCCTGATTGTCACTGTGACTGCGCTGTTGCTGCTCCTGATTGTTACTGTGACTGCGCTGTTGCTGCTCTGATTGTCACTGTGACTGCACTGTTGCTGCTCTGATTGTCACTGTGACTGCACTGTTGCTGCTCCTGATTGTCACTGTGACTGCGCCTCTGCTGCTCTGATTGTCACTGTGACTGCACTGTTGCTGCTCTGATTGTCACTGTGACTGCGCTGTTGCTGCTCTGATTGTCACTGTGACTGCGCTGTTGCTGCTCCTGATTGTCACTGTGACTGCGCTGTTGCTGCTCTGATTGTCACTGTGACTGCGCTGTTGCTGCTCTGATTGTTACTGTGACTGCACTGTTGCTGCTCCTGATTGTCACTGTGACTGTGCTGTTGCTGCTCTGATTGTCACTGTGACTGCGCTGTTGCTGCTCTGATTGTCACTGTGACTGCGCTGTTGCTGCTCCTGATTGTCACTGTGACTGCGCTGTTGCTGCTCTGATTGTCACTGTGACTGCGCTGTTGCTGCTCCTGATTGTCACTGTGACTGCGCTGTTGCTGCTCTGATTGTTACTGTGACTGCACTGTTGCTGCTCCCGATTGTCACTGTGACTGCGCCTCTGCTGCTCCTGATTGTCACTGTGACTGTGCCTCTGCTGCTCCTGATTGTCACTTTGACTGCGCTGTTGCTGCTCCTGATTGTCACTGTGACTGCACTGTTGCTGCTCTGATTGTCACTGTGACTGCGCTGTTGCTGCTCTGATTGTCAGTGTGACTGCGCTGTTGCTGCTCTGATTGTCACTGTGACTGCGCCTCTGATGCTCTGTCACTGTGACTGCGCCTCTGCTGCTCCTGATTGTCACTGTGACTGCGCTGTTGCTGCTCTGATTGTCACTGTGACTGTGCCTCTGCTGCTCTCCTTCATGGCGGTCTCACCTTGTCGGATTTGCTCACTGTGGACTCGCTCTTTCTAAGCCCTTCCCTTTGAACAGGGCCTTTTACAGAAGGAGAGCTTTCTGTGCTGCAAATACAGAATGGGGAATTATTCTTTATTTCCCTGGGGGGGACGGTCTTTATTAAAACTTTGGAAATAGTCTGTAAAGGGGTATTTCTCTTCTAATTTACTGCTTCATTTAATCATTTATATTAAATTTATTTTTTGTTATTTAAAATTATGTGTGTGTATAGGTATGTTCACACGAGTGCAGCACAGGTGCCCATGGACTTGAGTGGCCCTGGAGCTGGAGTTACAGGTGGTTGTGAGCGCCCTGTCGTAGGTGTTGGGGACCAGTCTCCAGTATCTGTGAGTAAGCAGTACACTCTCAACAGCGCAACCCTTTCTCCAGACCCTGTGTTTACCTGACAAATGGTGCATGGTTTGCAGTTTGGGTCATAATTCAGCAGTGCTTTTTCTTTTTTGGCTTTCAAGACAGGGTTTCTCACTGTAGCACTGACTGTCTTGAAACTCACTCTGTAGCCCAGGCTGGTCTCGAACTCAGAAATCGACCTCCCTCTCTGCCTCCTGAGTGTTGGGTGTGCACCATCACTGCCCAGAAAGTACCAGCAGTGCTTTTTATTGCTGTAGTTATTCCAGCCCTTTTTGTTGATTTCTTGAAATACTCTTGTGATTATGAAGATTGTGTCGTCCCCCCCCCCCCCCCGCACACACACACAGTATTTTTTGTGGTTGTTCATTTGGTTTTAATTTTTGTTCTATAAGATGCTCCCGCTCATCTAGCGTATTACCTTTCTTGGTCCTGGAACTGTACAGTCTCCTGGGAGCCTCCCTTTTTATTAGAAATTAGAAATGCTATTAGAAACCAGTATCCGGGCTGTGTGTGAGCGCCATTGCTTCTGGGGGTCTCTCAGGAGATGGAGCAAGGGGATATATATGTGTGTGCTAACTTGTATACGCACTAGAATGTATGTAAACATTTTATATGTGATGATCGGTATCTGTCTATATTAGACTGTGCTTACCATGAATGTTTTTCTACTGGAAAAAAACTTTACCTGTGCATTTTGAGATGATTTATGTGACACGGTTCGGGGGAACTTAGTAACTTTCCATTTATCGATTACTAAGGGAGAAAAGTACCAAGTACCAAGGAAGTCATTGGATCTTGTCATGAAATAAGTCACAGCAAATAGCAGACACTGAGTATTGCTGGTTCTTGGTTGGTTTCCCTGCCAACTGCTGGCTGTGCAGAAAGAGGTCCCATTAAGCAACAATGTAGCATTGATTTACAGCTAGTTTCCTTTTCAGAGAATAATGCAGATTTGAGAACCCTATCACTTTAGGTTGTTTCTCTGTCACACATGGGGAAAAGAAAAAGGCTTTTTCAAATAGTTGATTTTTATTACCTGTTTTAAAAATTGGTTATGGTGATAGGGCTAACTATTGTTCACTATCTGTAAGGTTAACTTATCAGTTGTTTCTCTTTATGACATATAATTCAGAATTAACTAATTGGTAAAAACTTCTACTTCTGAAGTTTTAGATTGATGCATTTATCTTAATAAGCAACCTGAACTGAATTTATTAGTGTCCGAAAGGACTTGTAGATACTGCCCTTATCTACCAAGATAAGCAGCTATCAAACGGTTAGCTTGCTGTAACTGTGCCTTCAGCTTGGCCATACCGTTTCAGCCCTCCTGTGCTATAAGGCGTTCTAGTTTGAAAACTCAAATTAAAATGTCTGTTCAACAGCCATCGTCTCACAGATCCTTAATATTAAACCCTAGCCTCGGGCATCCTAGAGACTGTGACTCCTGGGCTTTTGCTGTTTCCATGTTATCCACGGAGTCTTCTGTTTCTTGGTTGTGGAGAATCTGGCAGGTCCATTACCTACTGCTCTATTTTCCCTGGGTTCCAACAAGGCCGATTGTTTTTACGACTTGTAGGACACAGAATTCCCCTCACTAAATTCCTCCCGCCTTATATTTTTATATGAATATGTTACTTTCTTCAGTTTATAGAAATCAAGTGATTTTTGTAGTAAAAGCTAGGGAATCTCACCTAGCTGTAATTGACTTATAAACTTCATTGACTCTGCATGCATTTTCATAAATGCTAATTAGTAATTTATTTTGTAAGGGTTTGTTCCTTACACTCATTAGCTAATGAATACCTCTGACTGGTTGTGGAGGATGAGCCTGAGAAATAATAAAACATTTTGCCCTATGGCTTATCTGACCTATGAGGGCATGAACATTAGTGGTAATCTTAGAGTGGTAATTTATCATTCTGTTTTAAAGACAGTGTTAAAAATAGCTGAATTTGCATAAAAATCAGAAAAGGTGTATTTTTTTGTAGAGAGTGGGTAGACATTTGCTCCATGGCCTATCTAAAGTACAGAGTCTACCACTTGAGCTATTCCACTAGCAGAAAATGTATGTCTTAACTTTCACTAGCCTAGGGTGCTGAGGCTTGAGTTGATTATCCTGCATGCTCACATTACAGGTGTGCGCCATAAACACACACACACACACACACACACACACACACACACACACACACACACCCTGGTTATTTATAGCCTTCATTAAAATTATTTTTCAAGGATATGTGAACATTATTATAGTTCTAAGAGTCAGAGTTAGTTTTAAGAAATGTCAGTACTTCTTCATCCTGCTGGCTCCCAGCTCCCCAGTTCCCTTCTTTCCCTTTTCTGTTCTGTTCCTCACCTGTCCCTGTAGATAAACTGTCTCCTTTGTTTCAGAGTTTTGCTGCTTGTGTGTTCTGTATTCCCCTTCATTTTTAGATAAAGTTAGAAAACTGTAGCTTGTCAGACTTTGTTTTTTTTCAATGGTCAGTTACATAGTTTCAGATATGTGTGACCTGTGGCTTGTGTACCAAATGCTGCCATGGATAGCTATAGATGTGGCTAACACGATACCGTAAACTTAGAACATCATGGTTTTCTTTTTTTTTTTTTAAACTTAACTACAGGGTCTTGAGTATTACCCTTGTGAATGGTAACAGCGCAGTGGACTTGCCTGGTTTAGATTATATAGTTTAATTGCTTTTGTGTGTATAGGCTTAGGTAGTTTCCAGTGTGTTATGGTTGCAGAGAATGCTGCAGTGTGTATGCATTATTCTGTCAGTGGTTGTCATCTTTCTGTCCAAGAAGAGGGGATGTCTGCACATGCCCAGTTTTTTCTCATATAGGTTTTATATGTTGCTTTTTTTGTTTATATGTGTGTGTGTGTGATTCTCCCCCTCGTCATTTGGTCCAATGATTAGTGTTCTATATGCAGGCTATTGAGTCGAATGTTTGTATTCTTCTACTTCAATGAATTCTTTTCTTTTTGAATTAATTTTATCATTGATTCTTTGTTGTCTCCCGATGGTCCTGTTGTTTGCAAATAGAGATAAAGCTTTTTATTATTACTCTGATCTCTCCCTCTCTCTCTCTCTCTCTCTCTCTCTCTCTCTCTCTCTCTCTCTCTCTCTCTCTCTCTCTGTTTTTGTTTGTTTGTTTGCTTTTGTTTTTGTTTTGTCAAGACAGGGTTTCTTTGTAGCTTTGGTGCCTGTCCTGGAACTAGCTCTTGTAGACCAGGTTGGCCTCGAACTCAGAAAGATCCACCTGTCTCTGCCTCCTGAGTGCTGGGATTAAAGGTGTGCACCACCACCACCCAGCAACTGTGATTTCTCTTAACTGGCCGGATTGGCCAATGCTTCTGGTACAATGTTGAGTAATAATGAAGATGGTGGAAATTTTTGCCTTATTCCCAATCTTAGTGCAAATGCCTGTTGTTTCTTTATTAAATAAGATAGATATTAAATAAGATATAGCACACACATCTTATGCTGAGAGACAATCAATTATAATTCTATTTCTTTGAGTATTTAATTTCGAATGGGTGTTTCAGTTTATCAGATATATTCCATCTCTGTGTATATGGAGAAACTATACATTTACCCTGCTTATCTGCTGAGCTATGTCACCAGCCCTGTAACCACCCTGTATGAGGGAAGCCAGGGTCACAGGGGGAAGAGCTGTCTGTGAGGTATGGGAAGGGGCGGAGCTGGGCCTGGTTGTGCCCGAGTACTGCAGCAGGTCCTCCTTCAGTTTCACTTAGCATGTTGACTTGCTCAGTACTTTGGAGCTATACTGAATTGATGTGTGCAATGCTGAATTGATGTGTGCAATGCACGTATTCATCTTTTTAATAAGTTGTATTGTACTAATAGTGGAGGAAATCTCAGAAAGCATTTAAATTATGAGCTTATTAGAATTGCTTTGTCTTTGTACAAGCAAACAAAAATCTGAATAATTTCATTTGACACAAAAGGCATTTGTGCTTTTGGTATTGGAACAAAATATGGCCTGTCTTGAGATGTATAATTAGTGCACTCAGCACTGCGACTCTCCTGTCTGAAGCCAGAGCTACAACAATTGGGCTGGGATATTTGCATTTTCTCTCTTTACTCTCTTTGCCTGTTTTACTCACTTCTTCTTTTTATCTAGAATTGACTGAAATCGAGAATTTAATCCTACAAAACCAGTAGGAAATATAACTACTGGAAAGCAGAAAAAATTATGCACTTGGGTACTTCCTATTGCATTTTCAGAGAACTTCATAAAAATATGGTACATTTAAGAAACATCTGGGGAAACTTTAAGCTTATTAAACCTTTACTTTTGCTTGCTCATTGGCAAATTGGGTTAAAATTAAATTCAATTAAATTGTTAAATAAATTAAACTACTGCTAAACAGTGATGAATGCCTTATATAATTGGAAAGACTGTAGATCTTTCCTATAAAGATTCTATTTTTTTTCTAAGCACTTTTTAGAAATTACATTTTCCTGTGCTAATATCTGTTTCTTTTGCCTTATTAAGGTGATCTTTCGGCTTTGGATGAACTTTGTTAATTACACTTCTTGTCCCTATGACAATCGATCAACCATAAGTGCCCAGTTGTCAAATGGAAAGTCATTTGTTACATCACGGTCTGTCTTCAGGATTTATAAAATATAATAAGCTAGGAATATATCCCATGAACATTTTAACCCTTGGTGTTGGCAGCTATGGAAAGAATCAGACTAGAGCTTAAGTTGGTAATGAGGAGCCTTCCTCTGCACCCCTGGGTGAAGATGAAGAGTTAGGGGAGACTGTTGTCTGAGAAGCAGCTGGAGAAGGGAGCAGGGCACACTAGCTAAGTCATTTCCTAGAGCCATGGTGTTTCTTCTGTGCCTGGAACGCGTGCTGAAGAACTGCTCGGTCCGTGCAGACGTGGGGCGTCCCCTTTAAGGCAGCTGCAGTGACTGCCTTATAAGAAAGAGTGATCTGATGCTGACCTTGTCCTTCTGGTCTGAGGACTTCATACACCAGGCTGTCTACAGAACTCCCCAACCTTGCATTGGTGATATGTTTGGTTAGATAATTTTAAAACATCATTTAATTTCAGTCATCCTTGAAGAAGTAGTGTACTGTGAGGTTAAAGAATGCCAGGCTTGAATCCCAGTTCATCAATTTCTATAAAACTGACCTCAGCAGATTTCCTAAAAGCAGGAACAATGGTCCTGAGGCCAGACGTTAGCTACACGGCTATACGTGTTGATATACACGAAGCAGAGAGAACTCGGACATCTGGTCAGTGCTCACTGTCCTTCCTCTCACAGGGCTTCATTTGCAGGAGGATGTGCATTGTCCAGTTTAGTTCCTTAACCTTTGTAGACCTTGATGTCTTCACCTGTGAAGCTTCCACAGTGGCTGCTGCATATTAGACTAAGGAACCATAAGTTACGAAACTGGCTTCTTAGCATTCTGATACCTGGAGAGCTGGTAAACCATTTCAGTTACCACAGAAACATTCATAAAGGTACTGGAAGACCTGTTTCCTCTCTTCTGCTGCTGAGTCTAAAACCAGCTCCAGCCCAGTTACTCGGAGAAAGGGCCTTCCTGAAGCTTTCTTTTCTTGAAGGGTTAGAGCTTTGAGAGGGCACTGCAGCAGGCCAGCCACACAAACAAATGAACAAATGAGACATCTATAACCTTTGGCTGAAGTCTGACTTGGCAAACCAGTTATGCCTCCATTGCTGTTTCAGAGATCTAAGATGGTAGTCGGCATCTCTTCTGCTGTGATTGGGTGCATTGCCATTATTTAGGTATTTCCGAGTTAGGATGCTCACTTAGAGACATTCCTCGGGATTCTCAGACTCTGGATGAAGAGGGTATTTGTAAGTGGCATTTAGATGGCTGCAACCATTTTCATAGTGGTAGAGAACTGTTCTTTTTGTTTGTTTGTTTTGGTAAAACATTTTGCAAGATGTCAAACTTTTTTGCTTCTTTTTTTGACTTTTATAAGTCACTCCCTTATAGGTGGGCACAGTGATCTGAGAGATACCGCATACCCTGCCAGATTGTTGCTGTGGGTGGATTATGGACTTCCAAGAAATACAATTCCTCTACTTTTAAGAAATGGTGAAACAGAAGCCAGGCATGATAGTCCATATCTTTAATCTCAGCACTCGGGAGGCAGTATTCGATGCCAGACTGATTTACAGAGCAAATTCCAGGACAGCCATGACTACAAAGAGAAATCCTGTCTCAAAAGAAAAGAAAATGGTGAACTAGAAATTAGAGAGGTGGTCTTATGTGCAGGTACTCGCAACAAGGTTTCTTGAACCATGGAAGTTTTTACTGCAGCATCATAGCAAGTCCTGTACCTGTGCGTGTGCTTGTGTGCGCATGCCTACGTGTGTTTCTGTGTGTGCGCGTGCGTGTTTATGTGTGTGTATTTGTGTGTGTACGTGTGCGTGCGTGTTTGTGTGTATATGCACATGTTTACATATGTGTGTTTGTGTTTGTGCTCATGTGTTTGTGCATGTGGGTGTGCGTGTGTCTACATATGTGTGTGGGTGTGGGTGTGGGTGTCCAGGTATGTGTGGAAGTCTCTCATCTTGCTCAGCTACTGGAAAGCAGGCTGAAGCAACTGAGTCCCCAGTGGAGAAAACTTTAAAAATGGATCCTTTGGAGAGGAAACAGAAAAGGAACCGTTCTGTAAACTCTTCATTGGTGGCTTACATTCTGAAACCACAGAAGAATGCTTAAGAGATTGCTAGGAGCGTGGGGAAAGTTCACAGACTCTGGCTATGAGGCGACCTTCAAGGAAAGGACAAGATAGTTTCACTTTGTAACCCACTCCTCCTTGGCCCAGGTTGATGCTGCCCCGACTGCAAAGCCTCATTTGGTAGATGGAATAGCTGAGTCTTCCATTCCATATCAAGAGAAGAGTCTGGAAAACCTGGACCCCTGTGACTGTGAGGAAGCTATTTGATGGTGGGATTGAGGGAGATCCTGAGGAATACTACATTAGAGGTTACTAATATAGAATATGGAAAATTGATACTATTGAAATAATTTCTGATAGGAAGCCTGGAAGGAAGTGGAGTCTTGTCTTTGTTGCATCTTATGATCATTATCTGTGGATAAAATTGTTATTATAAAAATACCAAACCATCAGTGGTCAAAATGCATAAGTAAGAAAAGCGTTGTCTACATAAGTATAGGGAGTCTCAAGTTCTAGAAGTGGAGGTGGAGGTTTAGGGGGTCTTATGGTGGCTGTGGAAATTTAGGACCAAGACCAGGACGCAATTTGTGTGTGTGTTTGTGGGAGCGCAAAATGTGATGATATAAAAGTGATACAGATTTGGGGACGGCTATAATGTGTGTGGAGGTGTGCCTGAGGGTGCAAGTTTGGAGGTAACCAGATTATAGAGAAGGAAGAGGAGGCTATGGTGGAGGAGGACCAAGGCTGTGGAGGTGGTTCCTGCAAACTGTAGAGGAGGAGATTGCAGTGATTCAGGAGATTAGAACCTGCAGTCTTCTAACTGTGGTCCAGAGAAGAGAGGAAACCTTGGTGCTGGATAGCTGGGGAGGAACTGTGGTCATGGAGCAGTGGAGGGAGGGAGTGAAGGGGTGTGGAGAGAGGAGCCTGTGGTGGGAGGGGCCAACTGGGGAGGATGAGGGACGGGAGCAAAGCGACTTTAGGTTATAGAGATAACAGTGCTTGCTGGCCGTGTGGTGGTGGAGCACTCCTTTAATCCCAGCATTTGGGAGGGAGGGCCAGGCAAATCTATGAATTTGAGGCCAGCCTGGTCTCCAGAGTGAGTTTCAGAAAAGCCAGGGCTACACAGAGAAACCCTGTCTCAGAAAAGCCAAAACCAAGCCAGGGGTTGGTGGCGCACACCAACACTCAAGAGGCAGAGGCAGGTGGTTTGGGGCCAGCTTGGTCTACAAGAACTAGTTCAGGACAGGCTCCAAAGCTACAGAAAAGTATAGTGCCAAAAAAATAAAAAGAAAAACAAAACAAAACAAAAACAAAACCCAAAGCCAATGCTAAGGAAGCTCTTGTCTCAGTCATACCTTATAACATAGAGAGTGAGATGAGTTATCAGCTTCATCTCAGTCATACCATATCATTATAGGTAATAAATGTATGTGAATACAGCCTTATAAACGCACCTTGTATAGTTTGGTATTAGTACGATTTATCTTATTTTTTTATATTTATGTATTTATTTATTATTATTATTATTATTATTTTTAGGAATCTGACATGGCTCAAGAGTCTCCCAAAAATTCTGCAGCAGAAATTCCAGTAACTAGTAATGGAGAAGTCGATGACTCCCATGAACATGGCTACCACAGGGTAAGAACACTTTGCTTTCTGCTAACACAAAGAATCATGACAAGACTTTGCCAGTCACCTGAGTTTGTTACAAGGAATACTGGGTTGTCTGTGACATTGATTTGCCAAGGTTAAGCTCCACGGCCATCATAAGCTTTGCTGTTTAGCTTAGTAATAGGCAACATAAAAACAGAATTATTAACTAACTTTTATGTCATTAACCAGAATGACAGTGTATCTTACAGTTTTGGCACATAATTTTATATAGCTTTTTACTTTTAATAAGAAAAATGCTAGAGTAGTATTTTATCTTTTTAAATATTATTATAAATATTAATATATCCTTTTAAAATTTAGCATCATCTAATGCTTTTTTTTGAAAAATGCATAATTCTTAAGTAACTGTTCTTGATTTTGCCTTTGTTTTACTTACTTTTTGACTTCTGTGATAAAGTACCATAACCAAAAATGGCTTATGGAAGAGGGGCTATTTTGGCTATGATTCCAGAAAGAGAGTCCACTCTAGGTGGGAAGTCATGTCATAGAGGTGGGAGCAGGAAGTGTAAATTGAGAACAGGAAATGCAATGAGGCTATGAACTCGCAAAGCCCACCCCCATGGCTTATTTCCTCCAGCGAGGCTCTGCCCCCTCAACACCACCATCTGGGAACCAAGTGTTTAGATCCATGAGTCTGTGGGCGACATGTGTCATTCAAACCACCAAGCGGTCAACATCCCGAAAGTGGCATAACTGAGAGATTGAATGCATCTCTTTGATATGTGTGTGTGCTGGGCCGGAACCTGGGACCTTGTGGATGCTTAGCATGCCTCTGCCACTGAGCGACAGCTGAAGCCTAGTGCGTTTAATTTTGCTCTGCCTCCAGATTTGGAATTCAGTTTACTGCATTTTGAAGGATATGAGATTGGAAATATCTGGATTCAAATTTCATCTGTGTCGTTTCCGACAGTATAACCCTGAGCATGTTTCTGTTTCTATAATAAAATGCTGACTTTCTATAGGATATTAATAGTCAGTGAGATGAGTAATGTGCCTTATACGGCCAGAAATGAAAGTGATGCTTGTTATTTTGGCGATTCAACAATTCTCTAATGACAGTTGATACAAGTGTACAACTAAAAATATGGTTTCTGTGGTCTTGAAGAGGTGTTTATGTTTTGTTAGGCTTGTTTATTGTCTTAGACAGGGTCTCACTCAATACCTCTGGCTGGCCTGGAACTCTCTGTGTAGACCAAGAATGAAAAGAAAACTTGTAGAATGGGAAAAATACTTATAAACCATCTATTCAATGCAGTCAATGTCCAAAATACGTCAGTAGCAGACAACCCAGTTAAAAAATGAGCCAAGCACCAGAGTAAACGTTTCTGTCTTTCTCCCCCACATCTTTCTTGTGCCAAGGGTGAGACCCCTGATGTGTGCCAGCACGTACAGCTGTACTCCTGAGTTACAGATGCCAGCTTCTTCCAGAAAGAGTGCAGTAGACAAAGACAGGAAAATGTGCTCAACACCACCGACTCACTAGGAAACCAGAGATTAGAACCAGAGGGAATTGTCACTCACGCGGAATAGAGTGGCCTTTATCAGTGTTAGCGCCATTGCTTGGTGTTACTCGTTCTCTCTCTCTCTCTTTCTCTCTCTCTCTCTCTCTCTCTCTCTCTCTCTCTCTCTCTCTCTGTCTCTCTGTGTGTGTATGTCTTTTAAAGACAGTACATAAATATAAGACAAATATTGAGGATATTGTGGAGAACCCTTAAACATAATTGGTGGACGTTTTAGTTAGTTTTCTATCGTGTGCTAAGGTTCCAAGACCAAGGCAGTGTACAGAAGAGTCTGCTGGGCTCCAGCGGGGGAGTCCACAGTCATCATGGGGTGAAGTGTACAGAAGAGTCTGCTGGGCTCCAGCGGGGGAGTCCACAGTCATCAAGGGGTGAAGTGTACAGAAGAGTCTGCTGGGCTCCAGCGGGGGAGTCCACAGTCATCATGGGGTGAAGTGTACAGAAGAGTCTGCTGGGCTCCAGCGGGGGAGTCCACAGTCATCATGGGGTGAAGTGTACAGAAGAGTCTGCTGGGCTCCAGAGGGGGAGTCCACAGTCATCAAGGGGTGAAGCCTGCAGCAGACCTGGTGCTGGAGCAGCAGCTGATGAGGCAGGAAGAGCTGCTGGGAACCGTGTGGGATTTTTGAAATCTCAAAGCCTGCCCCCAGTGACACACCTCTCCCAGAAGGCCACATCTCCTAACCCTTCCAAGCAGTTAAATAAATGAGTTTATGGGGGCCTTTCTCATTCAAAACACCACCGTGGGAATGTAACCGCTATTAGAAAAAACAGTGTATAGAGTGTCCTTGAAAAATTAAGAACAGAAGTTGTGTGTGGGGAGAGTATAACCATGAGGAAGGAGTGAGAGTCTCCCTTGTATAGCGTGGGTTCGCCCCGAAGAGAGCTGTGCCCAGTAAGAGAAGCCAGGCACAGCGAGGGAAATACGTGTGATCTCATTTTTGTAGTGAGCATCTCTTTTGTTGTCATTTTTCAAACCTCCAAACACAGAAAAAGAACAGGAGGGTGGGCAGGTGCTGGGCAGGATGGCAGTTTTAGAGTTTGAGGATTCTGAAGACATCGCATAGCATGGCTAGTAGTGACTTGTATGCTTGAAATTTGCTACAGTCAGGGCATTTTAGGACACGCACGTGCGCACACTCACGCAGCTAAGGAAGGTGGTAGATATGGTACTGTGTTATTTAGTTATTTCGCAGTACTTATGTATCAAAACATGCACACTACAGTTTATCATATACAGTTTTATAAGCTATGTATTTATAAATCTGATTTTATATGGCATTTTATATTAAATATATTTTAAATATATGCTAAATAAAGTATTATAAAATTTTAAATAATTAGGGTGTTCTTCTTTCACTATGGGGTTTTGCTATTAATATTAATCTAGGTCATTTATGTGGCTCTGGTTTTGAGCTCTGCTTTGCTTCTTGGTCTGTCCTGGAAACAGCACCACAGACTCTCACTGTAGTCAAGAGGACAGGTAAAACTACCAGCCCCAGCCTGGTGTCTGGCAGCTCTGCTCCAGGGTTCCTCCTCAGGGCTACTGTGCACATTCAACCCTTTGATGGCTCTAAAGAGTCTTGCCTTTGAGTGGTGCTGAGAAGCACTTTGCTTGTGCAGCCAGAGCAAGTAACTTGCTGTTTGAAAGTTACTCTTTGTTAATATCAAATTCTCCTTTTGGGTATTGTCCTATGATGTTATTTCACTTCATTTTAGAAGGCAGAGAAAGGAAAAAGATGTTTTTCTCGGAGACCTTTCCATATTGGGTGTGAACTTTTACTAGTGGTGATGCCCCCGGAGAAGCAATAATATATACCTAAGTCAGTGCACCCTACCTCGTCCCATAAAGAAACTCGGCACCATAATGCTTGTTTCAGTCTGTGCCTGCTCTTAGTGAAGATGTGTGGTGGTTTGACTGCAATTGGCCTCATAATCTCATAGGAAGGCCATTATTAGGAGGTGTGGCTTTGTTGGAATGGGTATGGCCTTGTTGGAGGAAGTGTGTCACTGTGGGAATGGGCTATCAGATTTCCCAGTGTCTCACTTGACTTCCTGTTGCCTGCAAGATGTAGGACTCTCAGCTCTTTCTCCAGCACCACACACTCATGCTCCCCACCATGATGGTAATGGTACCACTGAAGCTGTAAGCGAGCCTTCTCAACTAAATGTTTTCCTTCTAAGAGTTGCCGTGGTCATGGTGTCTCTTCACAGCATTAGAAACTCTAAGACGATGGGTCTTTTACATATCTGATATCCTTTAATTAAAATTAACCTTTCCTCAAGAGTGGAAACAGTATTTCAAAAGCATCTTTTGACTGTTGCTAGTATATTTATACTCAAAATCTATTAGGCATATATTAACCTAAATATTAGTTACTTTCTCATTTAATTTTCCTTGTTAATGAGCAGGAAATTGTGTTCAACCTCAAATCTTTTCTTTTAATAAAGATATAATTCCATAAAAATATAAATGTCAAATGTATTGACTAGAGTTAGACTATATATGTTTATAAAATAGTAAAACAATCTCGTGTGTCTGGATTTCTAAAAAGATTTCAGAGATACATGTGTGCTTCTTCCTTCATGCCTGTTCATTTAGAATCTCGTAGTGCCTTTTACATAACAAAGGCTCACCTGAACGCCAAGTGGTAACTTACTGAGCTGCAGTGATTTGTGTGGCCAGCTGGTGTCGCTGTGGCATAAGCAATGAAATTGTCAACTCTCCTATAGACAAGATCAGCGTATTTGTGGTTTTCATCTGATTCCTTGGCCTGCTCTGAGAGTCCACCCTCCACATCCACATTTCCGTGGAGATTTTTGTAGAAGTGCCCATGCTGGAGATCCCTGTACCAGCGTTGTGGTCTCGGCTCATAGATAGGGGTGCCAGTCACTGTGGAATCTGAGGCGCCTCCTCTGCTCCTCAGTAGACATGCTCATCTTTTCTTCTAAGTGTAATAATCTTCACAGAAGTGGGGTTACTCTTTGGCCTTTGAACTGTGTATTATTTACAATGATGCTGTTTAAAATGACTAAACAGCAGCTGTGTGAAGCGGAATGAACCTGCTGATCTCTGCTTAGGGGGTGGAGGCCAGAGGGTCAGGGTCGTTCTCTGCTACACAGTCAGTTCAAGGCCAGCCTGGACAACAGTAGACAGCAGAGTAGAAAGCAAAGATGAAACGTGGCGTGTGTCGTTACCGTGTTTGTTAGTGACTGGACATTTGCACGTTGTCCCTTAAATTGAAGAGAAGCAAACGTAGTCGCACACAGTGAAGCTTCTCACCAACTCCGTGGCAAAACAGTGTCCAAAACAAAAGTGCATAGTCTACACGTTCCATCTCTAAACCCTTTAGAAAGTTACAGAATTTCCATTTAAATTTAGGGGTTACAGTGTAGGGTCTTCAGAACTTAAATTCCAGAGTACTAGCTCGGTGGGGACTTCTTGGAGGTTGGCTCTCCCTGCTCTCCTTTGCAGCAGGCAGAGGACCCTGCATGCCCAGATGGAGTTGCTAGCGTCACGTAGCCACTCCGGAAGCCTGTGTGAGTGACTGTAACTGCAGTGAGGGGCAGGAACTCTTACTCAAGAATACTAGGTGTGCAATGGAGGTGTCAGCAAGTGTTTATGAATGAATGCGCACTTTTGTTGGAGCTGGCCTGGAAGCTAGGCTTCTAGACCTGAGTGTGGCGGGAGCGTGTGCTTCAGATGGACAGCATCGTGTGCTGCTTGTGCTGCGTGGGCTGTGTATGCCTGTGTTGTGCTGCGTGGGCTGTGTATGCCTGTGTTGTGCTGCGTGGGCTGTGTATGCCTGTGCTGCGTGGGCTGTGTATGCCTGTGTTGTGCTGCGTGGGCTGTGTATGCCTGTGCTGCGTGGGCTGTGTATGCCTGTGTTGTGCTGCGTGGGCTGTGTATGCCTGTGCTGCGTGGGCTGGGTATGCCTGTGTTGTGCTGCGTGGGCTGTGTATGCCTGTGCTGCGTGGGCTGGGTATGCCTGTGTTGTGCTGCGTGGGCTGTGTATGCCTGTGCTGCGTGGGCTGGGTATGCCTGTGTTGTGCTGCGTGGGCTGTGTATGCCTGTGCTGCGTGGGCTGGGTATGCCTGTGTTGTGCTGCGTGGGCTGTGTATGCCTGTGCTGCGTGGGCTGGGTATGCCTGTGCTGCGTGGGCTGTGTATGCCTGTGCTGCGTGGGCTGGGTATGCCTGTGTTGTGCTGCGTGGGCTGTGTATGCCTGTGTTGTGCTGCGTGGGCTGGGTATGCCTGTGCTGCGTGGGCTGTGTATGCCTGTGCTGCGTGGGCTGGGTATGCCTGTGTTGTGCTGCGTGGACTGTGTATGCCTGTGTTGTGCTGCGTGGGCTGTGTATGCCTGTGCTGCGTGGGCTGTGTATGCCTGTGTTGTGCTGCGTGGGCTGGGTATGCCTGTGCTGCGTGGGCTGTGTATGCCTGTGTTGCGTGGGCTGGGTATGCCTGTGTTGTGCTGCGTGGACTGTGTATGCCTGTGCTGCGTGGGCTGGGTATGCCTGTGCTGCGTGGGCTGGGTATGCCTGTGCTGTGTGGGCTGGGTATGCCTGTGTTGCTGTTTTTAGTAACATGTTGGAAAATGATAGACTTGGTCAAATAAGGCATGCTGATATGTGGTTGGAGGAAATATTGCCCGAGAAATTGCTTATCAAACTGAGAGTGGAAAGATAAGCCAGACAAATGGAGAAGGGGGAGAAGTATTCCACCAGCCGAGGGTCAGAAGGGGCATGAGGACCGCAGGATTGAGAGTCAGGGCATGAGGACCGCAGGATTGGCAGTTCACACGGCATAAAAGGTAGAGGGGGCCACAACAAAGTAAAAAACCGGTTACTTCAACCAGACTCCCATTTTAGAAATGCGTCTGAACTGAATGTGGTGGTGCTGAAAATACATATGAACCTTATTGAAGTTTTTTAAAGTGTCATATTGCTCATGAAAACATTTTAAGTGTATTAAATACTTCAGTATTGAGCTGTAGTTTCAGTAGAGTTGGAGCTTAAGCCATTTTAAGGCTTGAATTGAGTGCCAGCAACACGAAAGTGTGAAGTGGGGATTTAGTTCATCCATTCGGTTAAGAATGAGCTCATTTCTGAAAGAGACTTTGTAAGATACAGGAATACATGCAGTAGCATATATTCAACAAGTTACTAAGCTGTGCAGTACCTTACATTTGAGCACAAAAAAAAACCTGGCAAGTTATGTGAAGATGGTACTTTAGAAGATTCTGTGCACTCTGGACTATATTGTATTACTTTAGGAAGTTTAACACCCTCCATAGACAGGTTAACACACACAGACTTCTGAGTATTATCTCTCAAGTTATCCGTTCCTCTCTTCCATCCCGGATTGTTCTGTACCATCACGCTACTAGTTCCCTTTCAGGATTTTACACCACTCCAGTTCCGCTGCTGTGCTTTTTTTTCTGTAATGACAGAGCTTTGCGTCTTGTAGGATTGCTGCTGGTTGAGCCAAGGCACCTTGGCCACCATGAAGTACTAACATTGTCAGGCTGGAGGCCATCAGTAGTAAGGTAGATGGTGTTTCCATCACTTAGAAGTGTATATAATCAGAGACCGCTATCATGTCTGCTTAGTCCTGTACGACGTCACCTCATCCCCACACTCTACTGTACTATCTCTCCATAAGGATTTACACAGTGTTCTTCTTAAAAGAAAGTGATTCACGTGGCTAATCTTTCAGGTCAGTTTAGCTGTCCCAGTGTGCCTGTCTGCAATCTGTAGACCACTCCTGTTAGTTACTTCATTTAGGAGGAAAGCGTTTGTTTTGGCTCACAGTTTGTGGGTACCGTCTGTCCTCACAGAGAAGTCATGGCAGCAGAGTCTTGAGGCAGCTGCCTGCACTGCACTTACGGCCAGGAAGCCGGAAGCAATGGACGCTGGTGGTCAGCTCATTTCCCCTTTTTGTTCAGTGGAGACCCTAGGCACAGAATGATGCACCAGCCTTACCTGTGAGTCTTCACACCTCAGGAACAAATCTAGGAACCTCTGGAAGACATGCCCAGAGGTTTATTTCTATGGCAACTCTAAATCCTACCAAGGTGATAGTTCAGGTTAAGCACCAGTGACATTTGAATATGTTCAGATTTTTTTAAGTCCTCATATTTTTCCTAAGGCAAGCTTATCTTCACTGAAAGATGTGTGTCTAAAAAGTTGTTATGACTTATGCAAGGTGACAGCTATGGAAAAAAGGGAAACTGTGGAAATGGAGTGGATAAAGCAAGTGGCTTGTATCAAAATAAATAGGGATGTCGAAACAGAAATTATAATAAATAAAAAAGCAAGTTCTGAATCTTTAAATTTTAGTCCTATATTGTGTGGGTAAGGGAAAATATAAAGGATTTCTAGAACATGTAGGGGGTGTGGCTCAGGAGCAGAAGATCTGTGTCTCGCAGATGCAGGACCCTGGTTTCTGTCCCTGGTGCTGGGAGAGGAGGCTGGGAGGGGGAGGAAAGGCACTTACGTCCTTTTGTTTGTCACTGCCTGACCCCACATGTGCCTCAGAAGTGATTTTAACTGCAAATCTGGGGTGTAGGGAACCAGACGGAAGACCCATACTTTTCTCTTGCCACACGAGGTGTTTGTTGCTTTCTCTTTGGGAGAAGACGTCAGTTTGTGTCCATCAAACCGTTGTATTTGATGTGCAGCAGGTACGACACGGGGCAGGAGCTTGAGTCCCTTAGACTTGTGCAGAGTGGTACTCTTGGCAATATGTGGGCATCTTCAGAAGTCCTAGTGACTGCAGGACCACTTCATCTTCCAGTTCTGTTTGTTTCCACGTCTGCTTACGACAGCATCTCTGCCACTCTGAATTAAGTCACTTTTACTGAAATTCACGATCTGCCTACTGGCCTCAGCCTCTTCCTTTGTTTGCTCTCATTCATTCCTTGTTCTTAGTATGAAGCAAACTCTACCTTTAAAGACCGACTGGCCTATGTTTGTGTATTTATGGGCAGTTTCTGCTACATATAGTACCATCTTATGTTTTAAATGTGTACGTTCATTTATTATCTTATCTCTGAGATGCGTTCCTGCCACCCAGCTCCTGGACTCAAGTGTGCCCTGTTTCTGACTCCCAGGTAGCTGGGTTTCACAAGCATGTGCACCGCACCCCTCTTGAGGGTCACATTTTAGGACTTCAAGCTCAGACTTAGAAGCTCTTTGTAGGTGTCTTAGGTAGAGTCAGTGAATATTAGAAGTTAATTGTATGTTAGTTTTAAAGTATAGGCATGCCCTAATATAATTAAGATGGCATTGTTACGTGTATTACTTAACGATGGGTCAAGGATGAGTGCTTATAATTCCATGTTTGTGGAGATGATAAGGAGATACACTAATGATTTTGGTGTCTTCTCCTGTCTTTGTCATTTCTAAAGTAATAATCAGTCCTCCTAAATCATATGAAAATTTATATAATCTTCTATTGATCCCACTTCAAACACTCAACAGAGTTCTGTTTATAAATTAATAGGAGAGGGTATTGTTCTACGTGCTCTTTGTGTGTTGTCTGTGAGGTAAGCATTATTAACCCTCAGTTATCTCCATTTTATAATAAAGAAACTCAACAAGTTAGAGAAGCTGCCTGGGATCACGTGGTCATTACGTGGCTGAGCCAGGTTCCCCGCTCAGGATTGTCTGGGTGAACCTCAGAGCAAGTGTCGCAGCCATTCATCCAATTGATTATTGCTCTTGTTTTCTAAAGTAATGAACCCACTTGGAATCAGAACTGACTCTTTCCTGACAACCAAAGTGCTAAACAGTTTTGTTCCTTCTGCGGTCCCTGTGTTCTCAGTCTGGAGAGGTCACCTCGGCCTCCTCACTATAGTACTCTTCACACAGAAGTTGATGTCTTTGTTTCGGTCACTATTAGTAACAAATCACTTGAGACACACCCTGTTGTAATGCCAGTGAAGGCACTAGTGTGCTGAAATGCCTGGGCTGAGGACTGTTCCCAGGCGTGCTCCATCCACTTAATGTACTGAGAAAATCACTCAGTAACTGGTCTAGCTAGAAAGTTACGAGATTTAAGGTTGAATAAGTAGAACAGGGTTTTTCAAAACTAAGCAGAGATGCCTGAAAGTAAAACAGATAATCACTACAGTAGGGGAAGAGTTTAGGTTTATATACAGCTGCGGATGCCATAAAACCAGTAGGAGTCAATTAAGGAATATTTAGTCTTCTGTTCTTGAGGAAAATCTTAAAAATGAATTTTAGCTGGGTGGTAGTGGCATACACCATTAATCTCAACACTCAGGAGGCAGAGGCCAACCTGGTCTACAAAGCGAGTTCCAGGACAGCCAGGGCTATTACACAGAGAAGCCCTGTCTCAAAACAACAACAAAAAGAATTTTAATATTTCAGTTATTAAAATGGCTTAGCAGAATATAAAAGGATAATCATAAGCAGTATTAAAACAGGGATATCCCGAGGTGGGAATAGCATCAATTCTTGTGTGTTTAGTTACAAGCCATGTATGCTAAGCCAGATGTAGTGACATGGGTATTGTCCCAGCACTCCAGAAGTGAAGTAGAAGGGTTGCAGGTTCAAGGCCAGCATGAGGTAGAATAGCAAAGTCCTGTCTCTATAATAAAAGTAAATTTTAGATCTTGTATTTCTTTAAATGCTTAGGGTTACACGAAGGACGCCAGTGGCACAGCCATTCATCAGGTTTGTGCAGAGCAATCTCGAAGCAGAGAAAGGCATGGGTTCATGGTTAGTCTCCAGAGAAGACCTTCCTTAGAAGTCCACCCTCGGGAAATGTTTTCATTCTCAAAATAGATTTGGAGCAAATGCTTTTCCCCAGAAGTGTAAGGATGGTAAACTAGTCTTATTTATTACATTTTTTCCACTTTGTGTTTGTTGCCAGGTTCCACACTGATAACAATGGAAAGATTGGAGAAAATGAGCTGAGGGTTGCCAGTGCCTTGAGCAAGAAAAGCTTAGTGGGTACATTTAAGGGCTAGAGGAATCTCAAAGTTCAGAAAGTTCTTCAACAAGCGTTCAAAATGCTGTCTTCAAATCTCAAAGTTCAGAAAGTTCTTCAACAAGCGTTCAAAATGCTGTCTTCAAATCTCAAAGTTCAGAAAGTTCTTCAACAAGCGTTCAAAATGCTGTCTTCAAATCTCAAAGTTCAGAAAGTTCTTCAACAAGCGTTCAAAATGCTGTCTTCAAATCTCAAAGTTCAGAAAGTTCTTCAACAAGCGTTCAAAATGCTGTCTTCAAATGCTGTTGCTGTCACAGGTGTCGCTTAACCTGTGCTAAATGTTTTTATTCCAGCAGCAGCAGCAGCGTAGAGTTGCTGGGAGTCAGCTGTGTTGATACTGACATACCTTGCGCCTGTCTGTCTTACGGAAATGAGCTGTGTTGACACTGGCTTACCTTGCGCCTGTCTGTCTTATGGAAATGAGCTGTGTTGACACTGGCTTACCTCACTCCTGTCTTGTGTTGTGCTCGTGCCGGTGGTATATACCAGACACAGTTATTCCACTTATGATACTGAACATGAAGCAGAATTTCATCACACGTTTTACTTTTAATTAATCTTGAATTTCATCTTTTGGGGGAGGGGATTCTGCTTCTCAGACTTTAGTTTATGATTGGTCTTGACCTTAGCTTCTAACTTCTTTTGGGGGGGGGTTGAAAATAGAGTTTCTCTGTGTAACAACCTTGGCTGTCCTGGAGCTCTCTCTGTAGACCAGCCTGGCCTCAAACTCACAGAGATCCGCCTGTCTCTGCCTCCCGAGGGCTGGGATTAAAGGTGTGCACCACCACCCCGCAACTTCTAAGTCTTAAGCTGTCCTTACATGTGTCCCAAATTAATATTCTTCAAGTAGTTCTTTCACCACATCAACCTACTATTTCACCAATCACATCTACTATTTAACCCACTTCTAATTGGGATTAAACTTCCTATTTTGTCTGGCCTTTTCCTAATTCCTGCTCCCCATCTCTCAGTGGAGACTTTAACTGCATTGGCCCTGGATGCTTCCTTGCTGCCCTGCCTGCTTTGACAGTGATGTGATAATGACCGCCCAGAGTCTCCTGCCTCCTCTACAAGGGTCTTTGTTAGACTGAGATGCATTCTGCCTCACCCTTATTCCCATCTCTCCAAACTTTCCTGTCCTGATACCTTAACCTGATCCGTGTAAAGGTATGTTGTGTTTGGTATACATTGTACCACCTAATAGCAAATCTTGCTGTTTTTGATCATTACAGAATTCCATGTCAATCTAAGGATAATCTGTAGAAAGAGAAAAATATCATAAATTGTAGTTAAAGACACAATTCTGAAATGCTATGTGATATGAGCTCTTTTACCAAGCTCTTTTTTTCTTTTATTCAAATGTTATTAAGGATTTGAAGCGTTCATTACCATCTGGACTTGGACTCTCAGAAACTCAGATTACATCTCATGGCTTTGACAGCACCAAAGAGGGGATTAATGAAGCAGGCGCATCCCAAGGTAAGAACCACATATTGTAGAGATGGCTGAAGTGGAGGAAGGGAGGCTCAGAAAGTGCCAGTTCTGTTAAAGAAGACAAGAGCTGAGTTCTTTAATTCTGTGATGAAGAGTTGGGCGGTGGTGGTGTACGCCTTTATTCCCAGCACTCGGGAGGCAGAGGCAGGCAGATCTCTGTGCATTTTGAATCTAACCTGGTCTACAAAGTGAGTTTCAGGACAGCCAGGACTGTTACACAAAGAAACCCTGTCTCAAAAAAAAAAAAAATTCTGTGATGAAAAGTGATCATAAATATAATCATCTTTCTCTTCAATTTAAATAACTTAAGAATCATTTCCCCGGTCTTTATGTGAGTATGCCAGCATGTATAATTTTACATGTATAATTCCAGAATGCAGCCTGTGGCTCACACACTAGACACAGCCTACAGCTCACACACACTCCCCCTTCAGCCCCTTCAGCTTATGCTTAAGGAATACTTTTAATAATAATTTTAAAATATTGTTAAATCAAGCTGTAAATTTATTTTAAGAGATTAACTTAGATACTTTTAGCTTGTAACCACAGAAATTGTAACTGTATTGATTTATATAAATACAGATTATAGATTTCAAAAGAAATAGGAAATCGTGAGATCACCTTGACGTTCAGTCTCAGCCAGCACTCACACCACGGCTTACTACAGGGACAGCCACCAGTGCTCAGTAAGGCAACAGCTTCAAGGGTCTCCTAGTGCCGATGCCAGGGACTGTTAACTCTTTCATTGTGAGTTGTGGCAACAGCCTCCAAGTGTGGCTGCTGGGGGAAGCTCATTGAGCACTTTGTATACAGGGCTTTTGTTAGGACTCCACAACAGGCTTCCTGTGAGCACCCTCAATATTGTAGACCTCACATAAGTCTATAGACACTCAACCTTAACCGCACTGTTTGTGTGAACAGTTTCGGCCCTGGGCCCAAGCCTTCTCTGGAAGGAGCTTTTTAAAGTCATCTTCTCAACATCTGGACAAAGGCCAGTCTTGTAAACAGCCTTTTTAAGGACAGACAGTTAGACCTGCCCTGACTCTTTCCTGCACACAGTCTGAGAAGTATGTGAGTGTTCACATGAATATGCAAATATGTCTCTAATGCAAAGGGAAAATCTTTTGTTCTTGACTTGCCTGTAACCTTTTCATTGGTTTTTAGTGTAATCTTCCATTAATTCTTTGGCATTTCATACATGCATACAGTACGTTTTGATCATCTTCTCCCCTTACTCCTTATCCTCACTTGTCCAAACTTCCCCTCCTTTATAAAAACAGAAGCAAATGTGCTAGTCTTTCTTTTTCTTTCCCCTAGTTTTTGGTTTTTCAAGACCAGGCGAGATTTCTCTATGTAACTCTGGCTGTCCTGTCGTTCTGTTGACCAGGCTTGCCTCAAGCTCACAGAGATCCTCCTGCCTCTGCCTCCTGAGCTATGTCAGTATTTTAACAGTGTATATCTATAAAACTCTTGAAAACAAAAATCAAGACATGTTTATTAAAAAGTAGTTTGGGGCTAATGAAAATGCCTCCGCAGGTAAAGACACTTGCCACCAAGCCTGACACCCTAAGTACCTGTTTTTGAGACCCACATCATAGAACAAGAGAACTAACACCTGCAAACTGTCGTCTGAAAGGGTTGACTAAATGCCTAAAATTATGATTGCTTATTGACTTACTTTACATAATTTGACACCAGTTTTTGATCAATCGATACTTATTTTTGTGGTACTGGGAGTTGATCTCAGGACCCTGTACATACGAGTCAAGTGCTCTGCCATTAGGCTACATCCCAGCCCCAATTTCAAATGTTAATGTCAACATGGCGTCCTGGCTACATGGGTCGGATCTGTCGAGGAGAGACACTTTGGGGTGTGTCGTGGGTTAGCAGCGGCAGCAGGTGGATCAGCTCTGGTCGCTTTGCAGAAGCCTTTCTTTTAGCAAGTCAGTTTCTGTGCGCTAAGCCACCACTAAGCAGTTCTCGACCACATGGGACCTCCTGGTTTGCCAGGTTTGCCTGGAGACCACGCCGGGCAAAGGCTCCGTGAGTCCTTCAGGAAGAGCGACTCAGATAACAGCCCCTGACTGTTTACAGACGGCTACTGCAGCCTCACTCCGGACCCTGTCTCTGCCAGATACCTTGGCTCTGTTCAGTCTCATGACAAAACCGATGTGTTGTGTAGATAGTTTCATTATTTTTAATGAAATTATTTGTGTGACATTTGATTTAATCTTTTCCCCTGTAAGTAACAGGGTTGTAGAGTAATTGGCCTGAAATGGCCATTGTAATGTGCAATACACTAACATTAAAATGCCAGCCAGTTTCACTTGCTTGTAAATACTCTCTAATACTCAAATTGGAATGAGTATGTTTTGTGCTGATGGGAGTAGGTTCCTCTCTTTGAACTGAGTTTATAAAGCTTGTTTTAACCTACAATGCATTATTGAACAGATCAGTGTGTTCATGAGAGAATTCTGTGTACTTAACTAGTTCAGAAGAGAATTCTGTGTACTTAACTAGTTCAGAAGAGAATTCTGTGTACTTAACTAGTTCAGAAGAGAATTCTGTGTACTTAACTAGTTCAGAAGAGAATTCTGTGTACTTAACTAGTTCAGCACTTACTGAAGACACCGTTGTCTTAAGACGTGTGTAGGAATGAGCACTGGAATGAATGACATGAGTCTTAGGGGAAGCTTAGAGGTCATTGTTAGCTCTCTGGACACAAGGCTGACTAGTTATTACATAATTAATAATAAACTTTTCTACTTGTTGCTAAAGTTTAAAAATCATACCTGGCAGGATCAGTAACAACACGGTCAAAAGTAAACCCAAGCTCCTAAGAAGGACAAATGCTTGGTCCGAGTTGTTGTTGTTGTTGTTTAAATGAGAGTTGTAATCATTGCATCTGCCAGGATTTCTGTTGAGAGGAAATTGGCTAATTCCACCAAATCTAGTCAGTTAGCAAGATCTTTAGGTTTTGCTGTAGAATATCATTTTAAGGGGTATTGCTTTTGCTTATGCTCTGGAACATTTGTTTAATGATGCAAAGATGTGTTTGATTAAGAAAATTTCACCTGTGGTTGGGAGGCTGAGTCAGCAGTTAGCTGACTGGAAGTTGTAGGGAGGAGCCTGGGGGAGAAGGGTTTATTATGAGGGGTGAGAAAAGATTTCTCTGGAGATGGGGGGAGAAGGGCTAGGTGAGCTGCTTGCTACTCAGCCTCTCTGGGGAGCAGGATTCCACCTCTGCCTTTGAATCCTGAGCTCTTCAGAGGGACAGAGATCTAGATAAGTAGCTGTGAAAGAGTCTGTGTCCCAGGGAACAGACTTTCCTCGGGCTGCTTGCAGCTCCTGCAGTGCTGCTGGTTCTGCGGAGTTAAAATTGCTGACTAGGACAGCTGTAGCTTAAAAGGCAGCAACAAAGTTTTATGTTCTGTTTTTTCTTTTGGGAGAGAAGGTCTTACAGTCAGGTGTAGTTCAGCGTGGCCCAAAATGACAATCCTGCATCAGGCACCTCTCCTGGGTCCTAGGATTAGAGGTGTGTACCTCCATGTCCAGCCTTATGATTTTGGATTCTTAAGAGTATTTTGTGGGAATTAGTGAGCACCTTTGATAGGTAAGTTTAGTTGGGAGGGCTAATTAAGCCACAAATCTAAAGGCTTGCAGTTCTGAAAATATGGAAAACGGTAGGCACCTCTGAAGGCAAGGCAGACAACTGAAGTCCCACCCTGTTTGCCTTTAGTGTGGAAGCTGTATCACTTGCTACACACGTTATACACACGGCCTGTGTTGTATGAGCTGTAAGAACAGAACATCAGAGCTCTGTTCCCCAGGTCAGCAGACACGGAACTCTGGTCGTTGGTTCCTTGTGTTTACTGCTTCCTTATGATGGGAACCCTGTGCCTTAGACAATAGAGATGGTCTTTGTATAATGTGGCTCTTAGACTGGACAGCCTCTTGAAATGTCATGTGACTGAGTATTTAATTTGATACTGGAGATCCTGTTGTGTGGATTGTGAACTTCCCCATATGAAGCTGTTTGACCTCCTGAACCTCATTCTTTGTAAACTTTATTGCGACTGTTCAGACTAATTGATGTCTATCAGCCAATCTAGGTTTTGTTTGTTTGTTTGTTTGTTTGGTTTTGGTTTTTCGAGACAGCGTTTCTCTGTAGCTTTGGAGCCTGTCCTGGAACTAGCTCTTGTAGACCAGGCTGGCCTCGAACTCACAGAGATCCACCTGCCTCTGCCTCTCGAGTGCTGGGATTAAAAGCATGTGCCACCACTGTCCAGCTCAGCCAGTCTAGTTTTAAGTTTTGTAATTTAATAGCTTCAAAGAGACATACATCTCTACTTTAAACGATAGTGGTAGTCTCTTTAGATCTGACATATACTTGAATTCAATGTAAGCAGATTTTCATACTATTACAACTGAAGGCTGTCTTGTTTATGTGTATGGGATATGTACATTTCTTGCTAATTATATATAAAGTAGATATTGAGTTATTCCTGTTATGAATGAATTTGATATAAATTTTATCCAGAAAACCTGGGAAGATTGTAATTGAAATAATATATTATTATAGGCTTTGAAATATTCCCGACTAGAGCTGGAGAGAAGGCTCTGTGAGAGCACTTGCTTTGCGAACATGAAGCATCTTTTCCCACAGGAGAGCAGGCATATTAATTGTAATCTTAACCGCAGTGTTCGACCGTGTTAAAGGAATTGTCAGTTGATCTCTGTGTCAGCAGATGTCTCACATGTGCAGGAGGAAGCGGATTTTACAGTTTAATGTCTGCCCTTTCCAGGTTCCTCAGCGCCACCTTTGCCGTCCGTTCTGTCTCCCAGCAGGGTTGCAGCTGGTCAGCTGGCTCAACAAGGAGGTGACCTAACTGTCTCTGCAGGTATTCACTGATCAGACTGAAGGGCCTCTCCTGCTGCAGCCAGCCTAACTCCGGTCATAATTGCTTGCTCTGTGTTTCTAGGCGTGCGCTCTTCTGGCTGTTATGGCTGTTGCTGCCGCTTTCTCTAACGATAACAGAAATCATTTTTCTAGCTGCCGCCTGTCTTTTCAAAGCAATTAGTTTGCATCTCAGACCTGAAATTTAATGATTTTTAAAGGTTAAAAAAATAAAATGTAATTTGTTTTAATTCATTCTCTCTTTTCTCTGGTTGGTATAGGTCCACTTACTTGATTCTAACCTCTCGGCTTCACAGCTCTGCCCTCTGCCAGCAGGAAGGGAACTTTGACAGTCATGTTATTGAGAGTGGGTCACGTGGGAAGGTTGTGTATTCTCGCCAGCCTCAGCATACAGATAGTTTGTGATTGCAACAAAATACTGAAAATAGGCTGGATTATTAGTACTTGCCTGTAATCTCAGCATTGGGAAGGTTGAGACTGAAGAGTTCAGGGCTAACCTGAGCCATATAAGGGGACACTTTCAAAATCAAAACATGAAAACCACACATATTTTTTTTGTATAGCATTAGCATTTTATCTTTGCATTGCTCTGATTCTTAGGTAAAGCTATACTAAAAGCAATCTGGCTATTGGAGGAAGTGGGAGAAGAAAATTTATACTCACCCTGATTCTTGGGGGAGGGAGGGTGTGCCTGCACATATATGTGCATGTGTAGTCCAAAGGTCAGCCGTGGTTGTCTTACACCATCACCCTTCAGTGTCTTTCGCTAAGCCTGAAGCTCATCACATCAGCCAGGCCGGCTGAGCCCCTCCCCACCATCTGTGCTAGGGTTACTGACCTGTACCACCACACCCAGCTGTGGTGCTAGGGATCTGAACGTGCGCCCGGGTCTGGTATAGAGGCCCTTTACAGAGTAAGCGTCCCACAGACCAGCCAGACATTCACTGTTTTTGTTTTTTAAGGTAAGTTTGGAGCAGAATTTGTTTCCTAAAGTTAGACAAACTACATGTTTGTTTAATGGACAGAAATATTTGTAAGTGATTAGGAAATTATCCTAACGTGGTTCTAGAGGCTCTCTACTCCTTCATGCAGTGGGAACCTTTGTGGTTTTTTTTTATGATTACGTAGTTCAGGTGAATGGCATCATGCCCTGAGTTTATCTGGATTTTGCTTTTGTCTTTTGTTATGATCATGCAGGTGGCCAGAGAACACACACAAAAGGTGGAGCAGTTATTCTAGCAGATGAAATTAAAAATCCTGCAATGGAAAAATTAGAACTTGTTAGAAAATGGAGTCTCAACACATACAAGGTTTGTAATTTTTAAATATTTCTACCCTAACTGTCTCCAAGACTTTTCATTTATATGTTATTCCCATTATCATATTTATCATTCTTATACAAACATGAAAATACCATCAAAAATGGACATGCAATTTGGAAATAAAACATTGGCTCCATTATTTGTCTTTATATATAATTTAAAGTTTAATATACAAAAGATTAAAAAAGACTTACTAAAACACTTAACTCTGACAAATAATACACATATATAAAACAAATAAACATGCATGCATGCCTGTAATTCTAGCACTTAGGGGGCCAAAGCCCAAGGAGGATTGTTCTGCCTTCCAGGCCAGTCAGGGCTGCATCTGGAGACTGCCTCAACACACACACAAGTCTCAGAATACCTTTAGCTGTAGAGCTACTGTAGATGTGCTCATCCATTCTCCTTTTCTGGGACCAAGGGATCCTTTGAGTTCAGCATCCTGAGCTACCTGGACTATAGGCTCATGCCCCTGAGTGTGGCCTCATCGTGATATTGTATAGTACACTCGTTCTTCAAAGTGGGAAACTCTGTGATCTTGTAATAATAATTCGTAACTGTACAGACAGCACCAGGTTATAAATTCAGCATAGCTGTTCCCCTAATGAACTCAGTAAAACAAGCTGGTTTTTACATCTACAGCACAAACCATCCAAGCCACAAATCCACTTAGTACTTTTGATCAGATGCTGCAAGTCATGGAATCCTCCAGATGAAAAGCCCGACAGCTCAGGCTATAAGTCTGTGATTGGCAGCTCAAAACTGTCTACATTTTACATACAGCAGTTTTCTCTTACGTGTCAGGACTAAAGCAGAGTGAAATTATTCTTTAAATTAATAGATTTAAAATACAACCTGAAACCCTCTATAAAAATACCGCCTTTCTTGCCATACAGGGGGTTGAACTTGTGTGGGTGCTAGGCCAGCATCCTGTAACAAGTTGTCTTAATTTTATTTAGATTTATTTTTTTTGTGTGTGTGTGTGAGTGTTTTGCCTGTGTGTAAATATGTGTGCCATGTGCCTGTCAGGAGAGGGCACCAGACCTACTGGGACTGGAGGTGTGGATGCTGGGAACTGAACCCGGGTTCTGCAAGAGCAGCAAGTGTTCTTAACTACCGAACCATCTCTCCAGCCCCCCGAGTTTTCTTAATAAGATAACAGTGCTTTGAAATCTGCTACGTGAATCTTTCCTAAAGCTGTTTAGTTCATGTCATCACACGGCCTGAGAAATACTGGCAGTACTCTGCCAAAAGGAATTCCTACATTCACCGTCCTCACGGAGGGCATTCCGCGTAAGTCCTCGCCCCTCTGTTCTCAGGGGTAGGGATATATGATGCTTGCCTTTATGTTCTTTCAGTAGAACTACTGATTAAGTGGAAATCCCCATCCCTTCCTCTTGTTGGTCCTACAGATCTAGTCAGTCATTGGATCCTATGGGATTCTCCCTTTGTTTTCTTTCCTTCTGTCCCAGCTTTCAGTCCCGGTTCATATCTTTAGTATGCTCTCACTGTGATTACAATTACCAGCCAGTCCTCTTGTGGTGTGGTCATTGTTACTTTAAACCTGGTCAGCAGATCCCGTTGTCTTCAGAACACCATGACCCTCAGCAGCCTTACCTGCTCTATCAGTTACTGCTTTTGTCTACAGATCTCGTCCACACCACTTTACCCAGGAATCCCCTGAGGTAATCCTGTAGCTGCAGGAGGGTGATTCGCCAGCTGCTTAGGATTCCAGTCCTTTTGTCTACAGATCTCATCCATACCACATTACCCAGGAATCCCCTGATGTAATCCTGAAGCTGCAGGAGGGCGATTCGCCAGCTGCTTGGGATTCCCTCATACCTCACAAAAAACTCTATTATAGATTAGGAAAAGAAACAAAAGCAGACTAATAAAAAGAAATAAATAAAACAGGGTATTAACCTATTTTTAAAGATATTAACCTTTATTTATTAACCTAATATTCAACTATTTCTTCAAATGAAAGTAAGGAAATTAATTTGAGAAGGTGGATTCAAGACCTGAACTGGAAGTTCCTTCTGGTGTGTGTTTGTCTTAGTCCGTCTGTCCATCCTCCTGCCTTCCCGTCTCTTTGAGGCAGTGTTGCTCTTTGCCCTGTTTGACCCCCTTCCCCCATGAGCAGTCTCAGTTTCAAGCTCTCATAGTTGATATCTCTCCTAAATATGAAATGTTGCAAGGAGCCCCTTGTTCGTCCCGGCCTCTTAGCCCCGAAAAAAATCACACAGAAACTGTATTAATTAAATCACTGTTTGGCCCATTAGCTCTAGCTTCTTATTGGCTAACTCTTACATATTAATTTAACCCATTTCTATTAATCTGTGCTCACCAACAACAAGGTCGTGGCCAACCAGCAAAGTTTCAGCCTGTCTGTCTCTGGCAGAGGCTTCATGGCTTCTCCCTGACTCCGCCCTTCTTTCTCCCAGCATTCAGCCTAGCTTTCCCTGCCTACCTAATTTCTGCCTTGCATTTTCTGTCTAAAGCATTTTCTGTATTCATTAATGGTAATCACAGCACACAGAGAGGACTCCCACATCAACGAAATACTTTTTTAAAGTCATTCTTTAAATTCTGAAGCAGTTTCCATTAGCATTCTCCTTATCAAATCTTGCCTCTCAGCAGATTTCCGTGTCTGGGCTGCAGTGGAAGGCAGGATGCTTTGACTGGCAAATAGTGGAAGTCTCTAACAGGAAACTCCAGGAGCAAGGGCCATCCCTTTTGTCTTGTCACAGGCCCAGATAGCCATGTGATCAGTGTTTTCTCCTTAAAGTCAGTGTCTCCTGTTAAACTTTTCTACTTTTCTATTTTGACTTTCGTCTTCTAGAATAGTTTTATTTATTTAGAGGGACTGTGTGTGTGTGTGTGTGTGTGTGTGTGTGTGTGTGTGTGTGTACACATGGGCTCATGCCATAGTGCACCTGTGGAGGTCAGAGGACAACTTGCTGGAGTTGGTTCTCTCGTTCCACCATGAGTGTCCTAGGGATCAGACTCAGATCGTCAGGCATGGCATTAAGTACCTTTTCTTGCTGTTAATTAATCCTGTTGCCTCATCCTTTGTCATGGCTCCAGGGATTTGACCTGATTAAGAGAATAAAGAAAAGACAAACGGACAGACACAGAACAGCTGGGATGGGGTGGACTGGGCTCTCTGATGAAGGACTTCAGTACCCCAGGAGCTTAGCATGTTTATTATATAGATTTGAGCAGGGAGGCTTGGTTAATGCGTGCAGATAAACAAGGAGGCAGGACTTATGGACCGAGGACACTGGTGTAGCTAGCTTAGCACAGTAGGAGCTGTCTTTGTAGGGGAACAGTTTTCAGACTGTGAGCATCCTGGATGGGAAATATGTGGTGGGCATTCTCTGCACACACTCAGATCCACACACAGACCAGAGGAAGGGTCTGCACACACTCAGATCCACACACACAGATCGGAGGAAGGGTCTGCACACACTCAGATCCACACACACAGACCAGAGGAAGGGTCTGCACACACTCAGATCCACACACAGAATGGAGGAAGGGTCTGCACACACTCAATTCACACACACAGACTGGAGGAAGGGTCTGCACACACTCAATTCACACACACAGACTGGAGGAAGGGTCTGCACACACTCAATTCACACACACAGACTGGAGGAAGGGTCTGTCATCCTCTAAGCCTCCCTCCTGGGAAAAGTCTTTGCCATTTCGCCTGGGTCTAAGCCTCTGGGGTCCTTGATGTGGCTGCACCCTTGTTCACTCAGGTCTTCCTCCACGCACCTCTTCCTGGAACTTTGGAAACTGTAATAAACATCATATTTAAAGGTTATATGATTTACTACCACCTTTTGTTGTTGCTACTGCTGCTGTCTGGGATGTTTCATTTGCTCTTTTGTGCTTTTTTTTTTTTTAAAGATAGGATCACAGGTGTCTTGAACTCCTGATCTGCAGGCTTTCCAGTGTGCCACCCCATCTGGCTTTTTATTACCTTTTAGGATGATTTTTTAAATTGTATTTGTATTTTTTAATTTAATCTCTTTTTAAATTATTTATTTATTTACTTATTTGATTTTTTTTTGAAACAGAGTTTCTGTGCATCTCTGGAACCTCTCTTGGAACTTGCTCTGTAGTCCAGGCTGACCTTGAACCCACAGAGATCCACCTGCCTCGGCCAAGTGCTGGGATTAAAGGCGTGCCAGCACCACTCAGTGATATTTTATATTTTTAATGATGAAGAATACATTGATACCTTACACAATTATTCTTTGAATGATGGAATACAATTTTTATTTTCTTAAAAAGGTATTATTAGAAAACTTCTTTTTGATTTTTCAAGACACGATTTCTGTCTAGCTTTGGGGCCTGTCCTGGAACTAGCTCTTGTAGACCAGGCTGGCCTCACAGAGATCCGCCTGTCTCTGCCTCCCCAGTCCTGGGATTAAAGGTGTGCGCCACCGCCACCCAGCAGAAAGCTTACTTTCTTATTCTCTGAAATTAGGTACATTCTTAAAAAGTGTTATGTTTCCAAGACAGAAGAGATCAACAGTTTTATACTATGCTGAACTTGGGGAATTTCTGCTCTCTCTTCCTTATTTTCTTCCTGTTTCTTTCCCCTCCCCATCTCTTTCCTTTTGTTCTCCCTTCCCAATCACATGCAAATTACTTAAAGGAGACGGAAAAGTAACCAGTAGGAGAGGGCCGTCTTGGCAGCCTGTTTTCCCTGTTTACAGTCCTGCTGTTCTGCAGAACTGCCAGTATCCCTGTGGCTTCCAGTGCTTTATCCAACAGCAGTAAACCCGAAAGTGATTGTGTGGACAGATTGGCTAGTTAGACTAGCTAGGAGTGTGTCAGAGCTTCCTTAGCTTAGTAGTAGTTTTAGGTAGGCCTGTGAATATCTTCCTAGGTCCTGGGAAGGGAGCAGTGTTCCGCCTGCTAACGGCCTATCAATGTGGTGTAGGACTTTGCATTGCTGCCGTATTTCACTCTCTCTTTTTCTCTTTCTAAACAAAGCATATCTTTTCATTTTAGTGCACCCGGCAAATCATCTCTGAGAAACTAGGCCGTGGCTCGAGGACGGTGGACCTTGAACTGGAAGCTCAGATCGATATATTAAGAGATAATAAGAAGAAGTATGAGAACATTCTGAAGCTGGCTCAGACGCTGGCGACACAGCTCTTCCAGATGGTGCACACCCAAAAGCAGCTTGGAGATGCCTTCGCTGACCTGAGTTTGAAGTCTCTAGAACTCCACGTAAGATTATTTAAAATAATTCTTAAGGATTGTGGGTGTAAGGGGGCTAGTAGAAGTATCCTGAGAGGTAATTTTTCCATTTGTGGTTTGCTAAACTCTTAGCAAAATTGGCATTGTTGTGTTTGTTGGGCTGGACATTGAACCCAGTGGCATGTGCTATACCCCTGAGCTATATCCCCAAACCCCAATATAAATGGAATTTCGAGGCTTTCTTTTAAGATGTCATGCAGTCTTTAAAAAGGCCCAGATGACGCCCAGATGGCGTCAGTATAAGGATTGATTTGTACCTGGAATAGATGCCAGCTGGAGGTTCTTGGTGAGTGAGAAGGAAAAAGGTTGGCAACCTGCCCAAGCCCACAAAGAACCATAACTATGATGATTCTTTGGTGGTATCTTAGGGTTTCTGTTGCTGTGAGGAGACACCATGACTACAACTCTTATAAGGGAAAACATTGGATTGGGGTGGCTCATTCCCAGTTCAGGGGTTCAGTATCGTCCTGGTGGGACGTGGTGGCATGCAGGCAGATACAGTGCTGGAGAAGGAGCTGAGAGTCAGTCCTACATCTTGCAGGCAACAGGAAGTGCACTGACTGTCACATTGAGTGAAGCTCAAGCAAAAGAGACCTCAAAGCCCGCCCCACAGTGACACACTTCCTCCCAAGGCCATACCTACTTCAACAAGGTAGCACCTCTTAATGCCACACCCTAAGGGACCATTTTCTTTCAAACCACCACAGGTGGGATAAAAAGTAAGTTAGTCATTTACTGTGAAAACCTCTTAGCAATCTCAAGATATGTTGAACACGTGTTTGAGTAGATTTGTGGTATACGTTTACTAACATTATTAAGATAAATTAGGTTTAGGACTGCAGTACAACTCAGATAAGAGTGTGTTTATCATTTCCAAGGCAGACATGTAGAACGAAGGTCTTATTTTTAGCATTTATTTCCATAAATATTGAGCAGAACATTTTTTTTGTTTGTTTTAACAAAATCTTTAGCCCAAGCTAGCTCTTAACTCCCTCTATAACCAAGGATGACTTTGAACTTGTGATTTTCCTGCCTCTGCTTCCTGAATGCTGGGGTTTGCATGTGTGTACTGCCATGCTCTGTCTACATGCTGCTGGAGCTCAAACGCAGGGGTGGCGCATGCTAGGCAGTCACTCTACTGCTGCATCCCAAGCCACGTGAAACATTCCTGAGAATTTCTGTTACTATCTCAGGACTCTTTGGATGACTGGCTGCTTGTGTTGCCTAGAGCAAAAGATAAAAACCCTCCACAGCCAGACATCCAACATGTAGAAATAGAACATTTAAAGCAGGAAATCACTTGGTCCTGGAGACGTGGATAGGAGACTTGGTACAGATAATAATATATTACAGTAATAAGAAATTCAGTTTTAGATGATCCATTGGACAACAATTTGCTTTAGGTTATATGCATGGGTGGATTTATTTCCAGGGTACTATTCTGTTGCATTAGTCTCTCTGTTCTTTTTTTTCTTTTTCTTTTTGCTTCTTAGATTTTGAGACTGTAGTATAATTATAATTACATCACTTTCCCCTTCCTTCCTTCCTTCCTTCCTTCCTTCCTTCCTTCCTTCCTTCCTTCCTTCCTTCCCTCCAAATTGCCCCACATACCCTTTCTTGATCTCTTTCAAATCCATGGCCTCAGTTTTCATTAATTGTTGTTGTTGTTGGTGGTGGTGGTGGTGTGTGTATGTGTGTGTGTGTGTGTTTGTGAGTTCGTGTTCCTAAATCCATAACTACAACCTGCTCTGCCTGTCTAATGTTATTGTATGTATATTTTTGGGGCGGACCATTTGGTTTGGATACCTTACTGGGTGCTTTCCCCTGGGGAAGGCTGTTCTTCCTTCTCTTGGTATTACTCAGTTGCCCGTAGTTCTCTGTGTAGGAACTAGGCTGTGTGTGCTTCTCTCGCTCCACGTTCTCAACCACAACTGTGTCCTCATCCCACATCCTCTCCATGCCTGTTGGTGTTGTCCCATGCTCTGTTAAACCGTAAGAGGGGCTCCTTTGTTTTTATTAGCCATTATGTTTATATTAATGTAGTTTGGGGTTTTATTTGTTTTTCTGAGACAAGGTTTCTCTTTGGAGCCCTGGCTGTCCTAGATATAGCTCTGTAAACCAGACTGGACTCAAATTCATAGAGAGCCGACTTCCTCTCCTCCCAAGAGCTGGTAGTGAAGGTGTGCACCATCATGCCTGGTTGTCAAGATAATTTTTATTTTATAGCATTCTTCCTCTTCTTTGCTGACTTTTTTTTTTCAATTTTGGCTTTTACCTTTTAATGGATGCCAGAGAAAATAAATACACTCAATTATAATATTTTAACACTTTCTAGAGGTTAAAGTGTTGTATCCTTTTATATGCAGTAACATTTATTTGTACTTCATACATGATTTAGTTTGTAGAAAATATCATAAGCATCCCACCACCCCGCCTTTCATTACAGAGGTGCTCCCGTGACGGTAGCGTGATTTATTGCCGTCCCACTGACTGACAAAACTTCTGTTTTTGCGACAGCGAGGGTCTTGCCCTATAATATCTCCAATTGTCTTGAACTTGAAAGTCTTCTATTGTTTCAGACACTTGAGTTTTGAGAGCACGTGTGCAGTATTCTTTTTACATGTGCCTGCATTTGCCATCAGCCCACAGTGTAGAAGACCGAGTCTGGAATAAAGTACATGAACCTGTTTTAAATGGAAGATGTTTTTTAGCATAATGTAATTTTACTCTCCTAATACTTAGTGAATTATTAAATAATTTATCAACTGGAAATGTAATTATAAAACTCTAGACCTATATTAAATTTTCATCTCCTAGTTAACTTTATATTCCTTTTTTTATAGCCCAAATTAAAGTGTTTTATAGCAGAATGGAGAATTCAAGTAAAACAGGATTACTTTATTTGGTCAGATGTGCTCTTGAATAATCCACTCGGACTGGGAAGCTCAGATTGCCGCACGTGAAGAGAGCTGTTTGGAGTGCTGGCTGAGCTGAAGTGCAGTTCACTAGAGCGAGCTGAAGATGGTGTTGAGTGGATCTCCCTCAGCTGTGCCCAGATAGGACCCGCGCTGAAAGACGGGCACCTGGCTCCCAAGTTTACAAAGCAATGTGTCTTGTCTGTACTTATACTTTGAGGAAATTCAATCAAAACACACAAAAAAATGCAATCTATTTTATGTCTGAAAGTTTTGACTAGTTATTACCTAATTTGGTCCTGGCAGTTCTAACTTCTCTGATTAATAAGCTGCTGCGTTTTCCTGAACAGCTGTGCTTATAGTGTAATAGAAACAAAATGTAGACACAAAAATACCCTTTATAGTGCAAAATAATTTAGCTTTTAAAATTATTTAGATTTAGCTGTGTGTCTGGGCTAATGATAATTTTTGCTTACCAAACTTTTAGTAATTATGTAGCTAGCTATAATTTAGATTCTTATAAATGTAAAGATTAGCGGAATAAGTAAAGCTTCTGTTAATAGATCCCGAGTCAGACATTTTCCCATTGGTGATATGTGTGCGATTTCAAAGTCACAGCACGGACTTCTTAGTGGGTGGTTAAGATGTCGTCTCTGTTTTAGGAAGAATTTGGCTATAATGCAGATACCCAGAAGCTGCTGGCTAAAAACGGAGAGACTCTTCTTGGGGCCATTAATTTTTTCATTGCTAGTGTGAACACGCTGGTGAATAAAACCATTGAAGATACACTCCTGACTGTAAAGCAGTATGAGAACGCCAGGTGGGTATCGACTTTCTCCATGTGGTCCATGTGCAGATGATTTGTGCTTGGTTAAAGGTTTTGGTTGCAGACAAAAGAAACGTAGTGTCCAATATGGGAAGATAAAGGGTGATGGCTTTTCTCCACCTGCACCAGGAAGGCTTTTCAGTGTGGACCTGTTCTCCACAGAGTAACAGGCCAGGCAGGCAGTCCTGGAAGGCTGGGTGCCCGCCCTTCCAGAAACATTGCTGAGGAGTTTTGCTTTGATTCCACCTACAAAATGAGTGTCAAAGAGTGCAAGGTCAATCTTGTAACTTTGCTTATATTTCAGTTAATCGTAGTTTTTAGGAAGTGCGGCCGAGGTTTGACGGGTGATGTCACATCCCACTGGTCTAAGCTTGGCTCTGCTGTTTTGTCTGTGTGCTTGCTTCAGCTCCTCTTTTCTAATACTGAGCTTTCTAAAAGTTTTAATTATTTCCCAACGTCATATAATACATACATGTATGAAATTTTGTGTTAATTGTTGTTCCCAGTCATGGATAAAAATGGGAACACAAAAAAAAAATGCAATACACCAGGCAATGGTGACACATGCCTTTAATTTAATCCCAGCACTTGGGAGGCAGAGGCAGGTGGATCTCTGTGAGTTTGAGGCCAGCCTGGTCTACAAGAGCTAGTTCCAGTGAAGACATGATAACAAGTAAAAGGTGGTTTGGCTTCTAAGCCCATGGGTTTAACTAACTTGCGCCCAAGTTTGTCCTGCCCCCTTGGCTTTTGATGTCTGTCTTCATGTCCACCGTCTTTATTCTAGTTCTGGGACTCATGGCTTACTGCCCCCAGTCTGGGCTGGCCCGTTTTCTCATCTGCTGCAGTGCATGCTCCCTTCTTACCCTTAGACTCAGCTTTCTACCGTGAGCGATGGGATTGGTCAGATCACAGTTCTGAGCTTTTTACTACTTGTTTCTGCTGGTTTATATCTGAACTGTTTATCAGGGACCACGGGGCTGCCTACTGTCTTGACTGAACTTTTTCCATTATTGTGTACTAATTTTTGATTCTAATACACGCAATTAATTCACAAATATCTCCCTGTGCCCTCACTGTTCTCTTCTTGGGACGTTCTACCAATTTCACCAACCTAGTAAGCTTTTACATCCTTCAAATTCTAATTATGCTGGTTTTGTTCTCAGAAGTGTTTTCTCAGATCTCTAATCAATCCCCTGCCTGTAATAATGATTTGCATTGTGCCGTTTCTGTTGTAGTTGGGTACCAGCTTCTTGGATAAACTCATCAGCTCACCTGAAACCCAGCAGGGCTGACTTGAGAACTGTTGCATGGGTCAGTGTATTAGTGAATGAACAAATGATCCTCACTGGCCCAGAAAGATCTCGGTTGTTAAATTTAGTACAAGTTAAAAATAAACTGGGTTTAAACCCTGGGCATAATGCATGTGCCTTTAATCCCAGCACCTGGGAGGCAGAGACAGACAGATATCTGACTTCCAGGACAGCCTGGTTTATGGAATTGAGTTTCAGGATAACCAGTGCTATCCAGAGAAATCCTTTCTAGAGAAAAATTAAAAACAAAGCAAAAATAAACAAACAAACAAACTGGGCTTGGGCTGGGTATGGTAGCACATGCCTTTAATCCTAACATTTAAGAGGCAGAGCCTGGGAAGATTTAATCTTCCCCCATCAATACCCAAAGCTGATATTCTGTTTAAACTACCCCTTGTACACTTTCTTCCTGTACATACAATTATCTAATGTATCATACATGTGTATATATATATATATATATATATATATATATATATATATATATATCGTACATTAATTTATTTTCCCCAAGAGTTCAAGGCCAACCTGGACTACATAGTAAGTTCCCAGACAGCCAGAGCTACACAGTGAGACTCTGTCTCAAAACCCAAAAATAAATAAGTATTCATTCTTGGACTGGAAGATGTGAATCACTCTGTTGATTCTGTATTTTTTTTTCTTTTCTTTTTAACTAAATTAGAAGTCACTTGCTTCTTTTCCATTGAGTACTGAGTACTGCAGGCAGCTGGACAAGTCCCTGTCCCCATACAGTACTGCTCTTCCCTGGGGCTGACAGAGGTGCTGGCAGCTGCTGAGGTCATGGTGTGAGGCTGGCCACAGTGCTCTGTCTACACGCTACTGTGACAGACATCCGTCTAGCGTGCGCTCTCACGTGTGCCCGTTAAACCCTGAAATGTGGCCTGTGTGGATTAGAGTGTGAGGTGCTGAGACAGACACCGTGGCTCTCCAAGACTCCGTGTCCAGCCCCAGATGTAAAGTAGCTCATTAGCAATCGTCTGCATGCATTCCTGGTTGCAGCAGTACTGTTTCCTGCATGCAGGGTAAAATAAATGAATATTATTATTTACATAGAGCTGTTAGAACGTCTTAAAGTGTGTGTACGACATGCCTCGGTAACCCTCAGTGTAACTCCGCTTCCTATCCTGCTGCGGCCATCTGAACTTGGCTGGTCTCACCCACTCGGTCTCATCGGTATTAACCAGTTTGCAATAAGGATAGATAACTACTTTTGAACTTGCTTTGATATCTGTTGGGGTAACTTTTTTAGATTTAAGTGGTTGCTAAATGTTGAAAATTTTGTCGGTTGGGGGCACAATAGTCTGAGATTATAAGCAGCTCCTCACCTACCCATGTGCTCCTTGTGAGTCCATGCATTGTGTGTTCACACATGTACCATGCGTGTACTTCACAGCGCAGGAGAACGAAGCCAGGGTCTCACTCTAAAGAAGCACTCTAGTGCTGAGGTCCACCGCCCCTTTGGACATTAATAGCTCTTTACTTTTAGAGGAGTAATGATTTCAAATACATCAAGTATAGACTGTGTGTGCGTCCTCCGTACTTACGTGTTACTGTTCATATGAGGCCGAGGGCTGTTTTCTAGCCCATCTCCAGACTGTCTCAGTGTTTTCTGGCCTGCATCGTAGCTTTTCTTCTTTTCAGGATTGAATATGATGCGTATCGCACTGATTTGGAAGAACTGAATCTTGGACCACGTGATGCAAGCACTCTACCAAAAATTGAGCAGTCACAGCATCTGTTCCAAATACACAAGGAAAAATACGATAAGATGCGTAGTGATGTTTCTGTCAAGTTGAAGTTTCTTGAAGAAAATAAGGTAAATTCTTTGCTTTCTGTGGATTTTTTAAAAATCACTTAAAATATCAATAGAAAGTATTTGTTTCTAATAACTTTTCATGACAGTTGCTTGAAGGAATTTTGTTTAAATCAGTTTGAGTTTATAGGTACACGAAACATAGACTTAGCCTTTCTGTTATGAAAATCATCAACTCTACTGTCTTGTGGTTTTGTAAATAACAACTGGGAGTCAGAAAATGCTTGTGTTAAACTCTGATCTTGAGATCAATGTTGGAAGCAAGTACTTGAAGTAGTTAATAAGTCATTAAATAAAGGCACTTTTACCAGGCTTAGTGGCCCATGCCTTGAAGCCTAGCATTAGGAGACAGAGGCTGGTGCTGGTTTTGTTGTGTGCTTGTTTTCCTTGGGTGCTCGGGATCGAATCCAAGCTCTCAACGTGATGGGTGCATGATCTACTACCTAGCTGTCCTCAGCCCTTGAGTTTCCTGTGTGTGCAGGATCAGTTCCTGTGTCTGACATGTCTTCTGAGTTTTATGTGGAGACTGAACGTGAGAGAGCTGGTAACAAGCACAGTGCAGTAGGTGTGCTCAGCCCTGAGTGTGAGTCTCGCATGCAGCAGTTCCTTTCCTTGTGCTGTTTGCAGCCGTACTTGCTTCCGGGTGCCCTCTTAAAGTTGGTGTGACGTCAGTGTGTTACTGTAGTGTGTACCAGAGATAGCCGCTCTCTAAAGTGAGGAGGCGGCTGTGGCTCACAGTTGCCGAGGTTTTGGTAAGAAGGTAGTGGATCCCAGCACTGTTCACACTGTGGCAGCCAGCGTGACCCTCCTTCCTTAATAGGCCCCACCATTGCTTTGGTTCTCTCTCCTTCCTTTAGTTGTGGTAGGTTTGCTTTGTTCTGCTTTGTTGTTGTTTTGAGACAAGGGCTCACTGTGTAGCCCTGGCTGTCCTGGAACTTGCTACATCGACCAGGCTGGCTTGGAACTCATGAGATCAGCCTGCCTCGTGCATATGCCACCACACCCAGCTGTTGGCTTTATTTTTGAGACAGAGTTTTGGTATATAGAAAAAAGCTGGCCTTGTATTCACGATCAGCTCTGAGCCTGAGTTATCAGCTAAGCAGGCTTGTGCCGCATACCTGGCTTTAGGCCCCACTTAAAGATTCTACTGCCTCCCAATAGTGCCGTGGGCTGGCAGCCAATCTTTTAACACATGGTCCTCTGGGGACATGAGGATTTAAGTTGTCACAATTATTTCTCTTTACTTCTCCCAGAAAACTAATATTTATATTCTCCCTCATGATACCAAAGGGCTATGCTAAATTACTCTCTTCTTGTTGCCTGTAATGTTTCCTTAGAAACTCACGGTGGCCATAAAACCCGCAGATAATATATTTCTTAGGGATCTACCAAGGCTAGAAATGTCATTCCATCTTTGAAGAAACTGCGGGTGAAAATACTCACCTGGAAACAACGCAGCGGCAGGAAAAGAGGCCTAAGTAGATCTTCAGACAGACTGCCCAGTGTGATAGCACGGCCCTCGTCAGCTCAGGCCCGTAAGAGCTTAATATAATAACTTAAAAGATGGCGGAGGATCAAAGGAAGATAGACTGGACATTGGGTCTATCTTGAGGAACATAGTGAGTTAGTTTCGAAATGTGGACTTTTCTTCTTAAAAATCTGAGTCAGAGATGGAGTGACAGTAGTTGTTCGCACTCAGTGGTTTGCAGAAAACAGGAACATTTTTGGGCGTGCTTTCTTTGTTCCTTCCTATGTGTCAGGCAGGTCCTCTGCCACTGAACTCTCTCCCTAGTCCTGGGATTTTTCTTTTCTGTGTGTGTGTGTGTGTGTGTGTGTGTGTGTGTGTGTGTGTGTGCTGTGTGTGTGTGGTGTGGTGTGTGTGTGGTGTGTGTGTGTGTGGTGTGTGTGTGTGGTGTGTGTGGTGTGGTGTGTGTGTGTGTGGTGTGTGTGTGTGGTGTGTGTGTGTGTGGTGTGTGTGTGTGTGGTGTGTGTGTGTGTGTGCTGTGTGTGTGTGTGCTGTGTGTGTGTGGTGTGGTGTCTGTGTGTGCTGTGTGTGTGGTGTGTGTGTGTGGTGTGTGTGGTGTGTGTGTGGTGTGTGTGGTGTGTGTGGTGTGTGTGTGTGTGTGGTGTGGTGTGTGTGGTGTGTGTGTGTGGTGTGTGTGTGGTGTGTGTGTGTGGTGTGTGTGGTGTGTGTGTGTGGTGTGTGTGTGTGGTGTGTGTGTGTGTGGTGTGTGTGGTGTGGTGTGTGTGTGTGGTGTGTGTGTGTGGTGTGTGTGTGTGTGTGTGCTGTGTGTGTGGTGTGTGTGTGTGGTGTGTGTGGTGTGTGTGTGGTGTGTGTGGTGTGTGTGGTGTGGTGTGTGTGTGTGTTGTGTGTGTGTGGTGTGTGTGTGGTGTGTGTGTGTGGTGTGTGTGTGGTGTGTGTGTGGTGTGGTGTGTGTGTGGTGTGTGTGTGTGGTGTGTTGTGTGGTGTGTGTGTGGTGTGTGTGTGGTGTGTGTGTGTGGTGTGTGTGGTGTGTGTGTGGTGTGTGTGGTGTGTGTGTGTGGTGTGTGTGTGGTGTGTGTGTGGTGTGGTGTGTGTGTGGTGTGTGTGTGTGGTGTGTTGTGTGGTGTGTGTGTGTGGTGTGTGTGGTGTGTGTGTGGTGTGTGTGTGTGTGTGTGTGTGTGTGTGTGTGTGTGTGTGTGTTGAAACTGAGTTTCTCTGTGTACCCCTGGCTGTGCTGGAACTAGCTCTGGAGGGCTGGCCTCAAACTCAGACCCATCTCCCATCTGCCTATATCTCCCGAGTGAGTGCTGGGAAGAATTTCTTTTCTAATACTAAAATATCATTTCTCTTCCAATGTATTACCACCTTACTTCATGTATGGATTATGAGTTTAATTTTTCGGAGAAAAATTCGAGGCCAAGTAAAATGGTCAGGCAGAAGAAAGTGCATGGAGACTGAGAAGACCTAACGGAGTCAACACGCAGTATGCGCTGCTGCTGTGCTGTGTGCCTGGGACTGGGCACATACTTGGCAGTAGCGGGAAGTGCAGCACTTGTGAAATTTAGGATTTGGAAGAGCTAGAGAACCAAACATCCCTTGCTTACCACACATATCCTCAAGGGCAATGCCACTTTGTGGGGTTCTTTATTTATTTTTTCCTACAGTACTGGGATCCAAACCCAGTGTCTTGCTGCTAAACCACAGTCTCTGTTTTCATCACAGACCTCTGGATTTAAAATGGTGGTTAGGCCAGAGTTTAAGGAATGAGGAATGCGTTTACCACAACCTAGTCCGTACTAGCAACAAAGGAATCCTCAGACTTTGTTCTTGACAATGACCTTGACCTTTTGATTCTCCTGCCTTTACCTCTGAGTGTCAGATAGAATTAGGCAGTGGCACTAGCTGGTTTTGTGTGGTGCTGGAGAGTGAACCCAGGGCTGTACATCGTGGGCCAGCATTCTACAAGTACATTCCTAGAGTGTTCTTGTCAAAAACAAAAGAGCAAGGGGAAGGGAGGGATGGAGAGAGTGGGAGGGATGGAGAGAGTGGGAGGGATGGAGAGAGTGGAAGGGAGGGAGGGAGAGCGGGAGGGAGGGCGGGAGGGAGGGAGAACTTTGGCGTGTGCTTTAAGGTATCCATGTCACTGATTCGCTGTACAGGTTTTCTACAACTGGACTGTGAGTACCTGGTATAGTCACTCACGTAGTCAAGTGAGACTAAGAAAGGAGATGAAGGATCCTGCTTTTTTCTAATAAAATGAGTGAGTGAGATTCCTGAGTGCATAGACAGCTAGTGTGTGGTGGCGAGCCCAGAAGGAGCTGTCATGGTGCTCGGCCATGATACACCTTCACTTGGCTTCTGAGAAACCCTTCTCTGTAGCTCATTTCATCATGTACTTCGTGATTTTGTGTTGCTGTTATTCTTTGCTTTTCACTGAAAAACATCAAGTATTTGCTATTCAAGTGGCCTTACAGATGCTGATGTCACCCAGTAAACGAGAATTGAGTATAATTGCTCCCCTCAGGCCGTATAGTCTAGTGTTAGAAGACGACTTAGTCTGTAAGTGTGTGTATAACTACATGTGCATGTACATATATACGTTTATGTGTGTCTGTATCTGTGTATGTATACATACACATTTAAATCTAGTTTCCCTGTAAGACAGACTGCAGTGTTTGTCTTTCTTAGTCTGCCTTTTTTACATAACCTAATGATTTCTGGTGTTTCATTAAACATCTCATTTTTTTCACAGCTGAGTAGAATTCCATTGACTATAGGTACCACGTTTTCTTTATCTAGTCGTCTGCTGATAGGCACGAGGTACTTCTGTTTGTAGCCATGGCGAAGGCTGGAGCAATGGATGTGGGGACACAGATACCTCTGCAGTAAGGGCTGCTGTCCCAGAGCCTCCCGAGAGTCTGTGCTCCCTCCAGGAAGGACGTTTTCATTCTGGAGGGTGGAGCTGAGCAACACTCATCCCACACCTTTTGGGGTCTCACATTCCTGTGGCCCTTCTTCCACAAGATTTCCTGAGCTGTTTGGTTATCTTCTTCTTTGAGTCTCCGTAATAGCTGCAGCAGTAATTTATAGACACAGACATCAATGTTTACAAGAGGTGATGGAATCCTCATGACTTGAAACCAGGACTGCTGATGGAAAGAGGAAGGGGCGTGGCCTGTGGCAGCGTTATTTGTGACATGAAATGATAAACATCACCAGGCTGGACCTGTTGGCGCACACCTTTAATCCCCATACTCGAGAGGCAGAACAGGCAGATCTCTGTGAGTTCGAGGCCAGCCTGGTCTACAGAATGAGTTCCAGGACAGCCAGGAGTGTTACTCAGAGAAACCCTGTCTTGAAACAAAACAAACGAACAAAAGAGAGAAAGGGAGGGAGGGAGGGAAGGAGGGAGGGACGGACGGACGGACGGACGGACGGACGGACGGAGATTGATCACCAGTAAAGGTCTAGCTGAATAAACCATTTTGTTCAAATATTAGAGTATTTTACAACTCTAAGAAACAAAGAAGGAGTCTATTGATGGAAAGACCCCAGAACATTCTTGAGCTCAGTATAAGTAGCTTTGTATTTGGTACCTTCAGAGCCTCCCTGTGCAGCTCAAATTGGCCTCATGGATTATAGGTGTATAACATTGTACCAGGCTGGTACCATGACTTAGTAAGAAACAAAGAAAGAATACATAATCGTGTTTTATTTATTTGCATAAAGGAAAATGGAAATGTTAATAAAATCAATTACTTAGGGGAATATAGCTGTAAACAGGAGTGAAAGTGGGAAGGGGCAGGCATTGAGACAGGCTTCCTCAGGTATTCCTGACTGTCCTGGAATTCACCCGAGATCCACCTGTTTCTGTCTCCCAAGTACTGGGATTAAAGGTCTATGGCACAACGCCCAGCCATATTAAAATTTTTGATGCATATAAATGTTCTACCTAAGCCAGAAAGAGCTGTAATCTCAGTCACTCAAGAGGCCAGAATAGGAGGATCCGGAGTTCTAGACCAACATGGACAATATTGTGAGATGAGGAAATTCCACCTAAAAAGCCACAGAAGCAAAAACCAGTCTTCAGTAGGTGAGGATGCTTGCCACCAAACCTAAGGACCTCAGTTTCGTCCTAGAGACCCACACGGCGGAAGGGGAATTTACTGCAGGTTGTCCTTGGGCGTGTGTGCCAGTGCATCTGTGTGCACACACAATCGATGTTTAAAACCAATGTACTTTTAAGGAGAAAGGAAAAATATGCACAGTTATAAGATCTTTTAAATAAGTCCCAAAATAGACTTCTATTTTCCAGTAGCCTGAGTCTGTAATTCCCTGCTTTGCTGTCAGACCTGATGATCAGTTCTTTGCTAAGAATAGTGAGCTGACGCAAGCACATGAGTGACCTCAGTCATTCTTAAAAATGTAGGAACCACGTGAAGAAAACTCTGCACATGTGGCGGTGTTTCCTGTCCGTGGTTAAATACCTTCCACATTGTCCCGTTAGCGGTTAAATGCCTTCCACATTGCTGTTTTTTCTTCTAAACCCAAGCGGTTGGGGATGGGATCGGTGTTTGTGGTTGTGACATTGCCTCCTTTTCCCTTCAGAAACGAGACAAAGATGGATTATACACCATTAGCAAAATGAGCTGTTGAATTGTGTGTGGATTCTGAAGTTAGGATTATCCAGCTCTCACTTACCCAACATTCAGAGCCCTTGGTGGCAGATGAGTAGGGATGGCCGCAGGCTGTGTCTCAGGCAGGCGCACCAGGCTCACCGGTTCTGTCTGTCAGTTGTGCTCAGGTTTTCAATAAAGTGATGTTTCCCAAGGACATATTTTTGTCTGATTGGTTTGGGAGTTGGAAATTTGGGGTTTGGGTTTTTGAGACAGTGTCTCGCGTAGCCCCGACTGGCTAGCCTTGAACTCAGGTGAATGACCTTGAGTGTCTGACCCCCCTGTCTCCACCCTGACTTGCTAGTCGCGCAAACACGTCCCTCTCCTTGTCCTTCTTGGTTAGAACTGGCCGACTTTTATGTGGGGTGGGGTTTGGAACTTATTGTTTTTGTTGCATATTTGTCACGCACGGCGGCCCCTGTCTGCGCTCTACGCGCTAGACCTCAGTTCACAAGCTTCGGGCAAGGGGCTGGAGGTTGAGAACACAGATGCAGAGACAGACCAACACACAGACCTTTAAACACTGATACCAAAAAGCCCATCTTTATTAGCACCATGCAGGCTTAAATACACTGCAGTGAATGGCCAACAGGTGAAAATCCCATCCTCTGATCCTCTAATTAGGCACAGCTTCTAGTAACTTTAATTAGAAAGTTCTAGGAGGGAAGAGCAGCTGAAGGCCAGGACTCATTAGTCCCAACAGATATGTTTGAGAAAGAGAAACAGTTCCGGCCTTCCATTTCAAAAAGGATTCTCTTAGAAAAGTGTAAGCTTCTTACCGTGGTGCTGCACCGTGCCTGCTCTATGAGTGGCTGTGTTGTGAGCTCCTCGGCTCCACATTGCACAGCTGCTGCCAGCCTTGAACATCTCCCAAGTGGGCTTTCCAGGTTTTGTGATTTGTGTTGTAGTTAAGTGGTCAGTGTGGGAGCTGAGTGGATCCACAGTGAGCCAGTGTCTCGGTGCCATGGTGGGGTGGTGGGGCTGGTGTGACACCACCGTCTCTCGGGTTGGTTTCTCTGATGAAGAGTTCAGAGTGGACGCTCATCAGCTTTCCTCGGTGTGAGCTTTCCGGGGTCTTGCTGTGACTTGGTGTGTTGACATCTCATGTTGGCAGTGTGTTCCTGTGGTGATTCATGTGCTCGTCATGTGTGACCGAAAAGTCATTTGGTAATGAGGGTGATTTTTTTTTGGTTTTTCGAGACAAGGTTTCTCTGTGGCTTTGGAGCCTGTCCTGGAACTAGCTCTGTAGACCAGGCTGGTCTCGAACTCACAGAGATCCGCCTGCCTCTGCCTCCCGAGTGCTGGGATTAAAGGCGTGCGCCACCATCGCCCGGCAATGAGGGTGATTTTTAAATAATTCTTAACTTAAAAAACTTCCTGGTTTTTCTGTCCAATTAAACTTAAAATCCTGGGGTGGAGAGAAGGTTCAGTGGTTAAAGGGCACTAGCTGTGTTTCCAGAGGACCTAAGCAACCTCATGGTGGCTCACAGCCATCTATAATGGGATCTGATGCCCTCTTCTTTCATGCAGGCAGACATGCAGACAGAGCACGTGTGTGTGTGCATGTGCACAAAATCCTGACTTTTTTTCTCTTTTTGTGAAACTGAACTGTGAGCCAGTGCCCTAAACATGCTATGAAAGTACTCTGCCAATGAATTCTGCCCCCAGCCTTTCTTCCTTAATAAGCTAAGAATATTACTGCTTGCAGTTTTTTTTTTTAAGAATTTAAATTTTGGAACTGGAGAGATAGCTCTGGGATTAAAAGCACTGGCTTGTCTTTTAGAGGACTAGCAATTCCCAGCACCCACATGGCAGCTCACAGCTGTCTGTGACTCCTGTTCCAGGGGATGCAACACCCTCACACAGGGAAATATGCAGGCAAAACACAAATGTGCATAAAACACAAATAAATTATTTTAAAAAATAAAAATTAATTGTATTTTTAAAAGTATACATTTCATTAAAATATTTAAGTAAATGAAATCAGAATTTTGTAATATGTTTAAGACTTCAGATTCATAAATTTACCTAAAAGTTAGTTTTCCACGATGTTCTATTCAGGAAAACTGTTTTGTGAATATAATGGTGACTATTTCACTTGGCTCTACATTGGCCTAGTGTCCAAGACTTTCCGCACCCTGGATGACTTTCTGTCTGCACTGACCCCATTTTGTCACTAGGTCAGTGAAGTTAACTTCCCTTAGCACCTGCCTGTACCCCCAGCTCTTAGTTTCTCCTGAAGGGACAGAACTCACTCTGAGCATGAGGTCAAGAATGGCGTAAGGAGAGGGATCTCCACTGTGTTTCCTGGCTCGTTTGTGGGACTTTCTGCTGCAGTCTTTCTCTGGACCTCTGTGTATTCCCATGCTCTCAAGCCTGTGTTGCCGACTCCTCTGGCAGGTTGCTGCGAACTCTCCCAAACTCCGCAGCTTCACTTTCTGTAGAGCTTGCCCGTTTCCTCCCCCACGTCTGCTGCTTTTCATTTGCCCTCCGAGAAACCCTCCTTGGATGAAGTTGTCAGTCAGTGGATGCTGGTCTGGGAGTAGTCTGTAACAAAGGACACTTGCTAGCAAGGATTTTGTATGTTATATTTCTGTCTATGTCATCTGCAATTTCGATGTTTCAGAGTGTTCCCCACTCTGGAGGCAGTGGAGCCTGGGAGAGTGAACTGATAAGTGGGGTGAACTGGAGTCTTGTTCAATCTCAGACCATTTAGAGCATCTGACAGTTTATACTCTGAGGGTTAAGAGGAGTCGCAAAGGCAGGCCACAGTTGGTGGATAAGCCACACGGGCAGAAACATGTTCCATAAACACGACACATAAACAAGTAACCGCAGCCATCTGTGATGCAGCTTCACCTGACGTAAACCCTTCCTAGCCACTACACCTCGCAGGAGCACAGAAACAGAATCCAGGAGCAACCCTGTGTCTTTGAAAAACTGAGGTCACAAGCACTCAGAAAGGTCCTCGCGCATTCCATTCTTGGTCTGTGTTAGGGCAAGAGAGGTTTAGCGACTGGCCTGAAGTCTAGAGCCAAACTAGATAGAATTCAGACCTCTCTTAGAGGCTCCAGAGCCTGCTTTTAGTTAACCACAATGTTACGGAGCTGCTCAGGGTACAGCTCTTAAAATAGTGAGAGACAGAATCTGTGATCACACCTAAACAGAGAGCAGTGGGGGGGTGGGGGTGGGGGACAGAATCTGTGATCATACCTAAACAGAGAGCAGTGGGGGGCGGGGGGGGGACAGAATCTGTGTGATCACACCTAAACAGAGAGCAGTGGGGGGGACAGAATCTGTGATCACACCTAAACAGAGAGCAGTGGGGGGGACAGAATCTGTGTGATCACACCTAAACAGAGAGCAGTGGGGGGGGGACAGAATCTGTGTGTGATCACACCTAAACAGAGAGCAGTGGGGGGGGGACAGAATCTGTGTGTGATCACACCTAAACAGAGAGCAGTGTGGGGGGGGGACAGAATCTGTGTGTGATCACACCTAAACAGAGAGCAGTGGGGGGGGACAGAATCTGTGTGTGATCACACCTAAACAGAGAGCAGTGTGGGGGGGACAGAATCTGTGTGTGATCACACCTAAACAGAGAGCAGTGGGGGGGGGACAGAATCTGTGATCACACCTAAACAGAGAGCAGTGGGGGGGGGACAGAATCTGTGATCACACCTAAACAGAGAGCAGTGGGGGAGGGGGAGGGACAGAATCTGTGTGATCACACCTAAACAGAGAGCAGTGGGGGGGGGGGACAGAATCTGTGTGATTACATCTAAACAGAGAGCAGTGGGGGAGGGGGGAGGGACAGAATCTGTGTGATCACACCTAAACAGAGAGCAGTGGGGGGGGCAGAATCTGTGATCACACCTAAACAGAGAGCAGTGGGGGGGGGCAGAATCTGTGATCACACCTAAACAGAGAGCAGTGGGGGGGTGGGGGTGGGGGTGGGGACAGAATCTGTGATCACACCTAAACAGAAAGCGGGGGGGGGGGGGGACAGAATCTGTGATCACACCTAAACAGAAAGCGGGGGGGGGGGGGACAGAATCTGTGATCACACCTAAACAGAAAGCGGGGGGGGGGGGACAGAATCTGTGATCACACCTAAACAGAGAGCAGTGGGGGGGGGACAGAATCTGTGATCACACCTAAACAGAGAGCAGTGGGGGAGGGGGAGGGACAGAATCTGTGTGATCACACCTAAACAGAGAGCAGTGTGGGGGGGACAGAATCTGTGTGATCACACCTAAACAGAGAGCAGTGGGGGGGGGGGGACAGAATCTGTGATCACACCTAAACAGAAAGCAGGGGAGGGGACAGAATCTGTGTGATCACACCTAAACAGAGAGCAGTGTGGGGGGGACAGAATCTGTGTGATTACATCTAAACAGAGAGCAGTGGGGGAGGGGGAGGGACAGAATCTGTGTGATCACACCTAAACAGCAGTCGGGGGGAGGGGGAGAGACAGAATCTATGTGGTCACACCTAAACAGAAAGGGAGTTGGGGAGGCTGAGGGAGGGCACTCACAGTGTGAGTCAGAGTATAGAAGGCTCCGGACATTCTCGCCTGAGGAGAGGAAAGCTCTGCACTCAGGGTTTGTCTATTGAGATGTGTTCTGACTGTGTAGTCGAGACTGGCTTCAGAAGGATGAGCTCTTGAGATGCTCTGCCACAGCCAGAGAACCTGAGGCTGCAGATGCTCACCCAGCACTCAGAAGAGTGTGTGTGTGTGTGTGTGTGTCGTCCCAGACCTTGATCACTTACTTCAGCTGCTCTCTTCCCATGGCACTGCCGTGGTGCTGCCTCATGGCCGCCCACCACATCTACGATCTTTCACTCTGGCATTCTACTCATCTGTAATTTGCTGAATCTCATCCTGATGAGTGAGAAAATTGAGATCTTTTCTGCCACACTTGATCATATTGTCTCCTTGCTCTCACTCCTTTCCCAGTGTCCCGGGTCTTGATAATTTTTCTCCTCTGCCCACTGTTGCTTTAGCCTGAAGGGCATATGAACTAATGATGTGCTCTTTCAGGGACCTAGTGGAGGCCCAAGGGGGCACTTGTGCCTCTGCCTGTTCTTCTGATGTCTCCCTGGAAAGATCAATCACAGACAAGGAAGACACAAAGTATCAGTTTTTGCTGTGGGACAATGGTCTTGTGCCCTGTAAAGGTTTGTCAGTTGTTCTGGTTTAATAAAATGCTGATTGGCCAGTAGCCAGGCAGGAAGTATCAGCAGGGTGACCAGAACAGGAGAATTCTGGGAAGAGGAAAGGTTCAGTCTGTAGTCGTCACCCAGACACAGAGGAAGTAAGATGAGAATGCCTCACTGATAAAAGGTACCAAGCCTTGTGGCTAACACAGACAAGAATTATGGTCTAATGTAAGAATTAGTTAATAAGAAGCCTGAGCTAATAGGCCAACCAGTTTGTAATTCGTGTAGACCTCTGTGTGTTTCTTTGGGACTGAAAGGCTGTGGGACCTGGTGGGACAGAAAGCTCTGTCAAAGTAGTCCTATTCCCTAGACTCATTAGAAGAGCCAGTAATTACTGTGAAGTGCCTCATATGTGACTGTATTTATTAAGATTAATAACTTATTTTAACAAATGGTGCCCAACATGGGGTGCCAATCTGTTGTAAGAGCCCGCTTGCTCGTTCCCGGCTACTCAGCCCCAAAATAGCCACACAGAAACTATTAATTAAATCACTGCTTGGCCCATTAGCTCTAGCTTCTTATCAGTTAGCTCTTACATCTTAATTTAACCCATTTCTATTAATCTGTGTATTGCTACATGGCTGTGGCTTACCAGCAAAGTTCCATCCAGCGTCTGTCTCCAATGGGGCTATGTGGCTCCTCTTGACTCCACCTTCTTTCTCCCAGCATTCAGTTTAGTTTTCCCAGCCTAGCTCTATTCTGCCCTGTGCAGGCCCAAAACAGCTTCTTTATTCATTCACCAATGAAAGCAGTACATATACAGAAGGACCTCCCACACCAAGTTTTGAAATAGAGGTGTGGAGAAAGAAGTTAATTCTTGGTGTCCTAGTGGTTGGTTATCCTCTTGCAGGATGACCTGCTGCACCCTTTCTGTATGTTCAGCTCATCTATTGCTCCAGGATTCGGGTGTATTTAAAGTAGTCCTATTCCCTAGACTCATTAGAAGAGCCAGTAATTACTGTGAAGTGCCTCATATGTGACGGTATTTATTAAGATTAATAACTTATTTTAACTGGGTGATACCTATTGTTAGACTAATTCTCTGAATGAGAAGGGGTGTGTAGGGCTGGAGGCACAAATCATAGGCTGAGCAGCTGCCTAGTGGGCACCAGGCCTGTGTTCTCACAGCCTTGCTGTCTCCGGGGCAGTGCTCTCCCGCAGAACTTCAGTGACCTCATGTGCTCGTCCCCCGCTTCACAGGTGGAAGAAGGTGTCCACTTGGCATCATCTCTGAGCATGCTCCCTAAGAAAGCCGCTTCGCTCTGCTCCGCCTCGGGAGTCGCTGTTGGTGGTTGTCTTGTCTTGGACAATTGAAGCATTGTGTGGTGTGTGTGGGTCACTGGGCAGCTGGTGCTGCGACTGCTCCGTGCAGATCGGAGCTGGTTTGTTCCCTGGCGGATCTTCATGAAAGGTCTTTGTAATTTTAAACTGCTTTCTTTCTGATGTTAGGTTTTAAAAGTTTGTCAGCTCACTTTTGTCCGTGGTAGTTATCCTCTTTGTTCTTGTTCTAAGTCTCTACTTTTGTTGTCTTATCATTTTAACCACTAAGTTTCTAAACATAGTAGTTCAGGAAATTTTTGCTCTGCTTTATAAATACAGAAAAACTTACGAAAGCTTAATGTTGAGGTAGTAGTAGTTTAGGGACGCACAGGCTGTGGGCTCCATCCCTAGCAGTGCGCGCACACACACACAAACACACATACAAATGTACATACATGCACAGGTACATACGCATGCAGGTATGATATTGTATTATTCTTATAATTTTAGAAACATATCCTTTATGCTAGATCCTTGCTCCAGTTTCAGTGCTTCTCTAGAGCATGTTCTGCCACCAGTGTTAGTTTCAAAATCTTGCTTATAGGTTTTCTGAAATGCTTATCGTCTTGTGAGTGCTGGCAGGCTGCACTAGGTGAAAGAGCATGCAGCCGTCCAGGGGTGCGGCATTTCCAAGTTCCTCACTCTCCAGTCTGTCTTCAGGAGGTCTAACCTTAGGCATTTCTTGACTTTATAAGCTGAGATGTTTTTGTTTTTTTCTTTCGTTTTCTTTTCTTTGAAAATTCTTCAAGGGGCTGGTGACATGGCCCAGTGGTAGAGCATTTGCCTCAAAACCTATAAGACCCTGGGTTCAATCCTCTGTCCATCCCCCCACAAGAAACAGGTTTTGTAAAATAATACTTCTGTGTGGTGTTATAATTTGTTGTATGATTATGGTGCAATCATTACAAGGCCAGCATTGATGTGGGATTTCCCACAGTATGCTGTGATTACCATTGATTAATAAAGAAAACTGCTTTGGACCTATAGCAGGGCAGAACTTAGTTAGGCATGGAAAGCTAGGTTGAATGCTGGGAGAAAGAAGGGCAGAGTCAGAGAGAAGCCATAGCCCCGCAGGAGACAGACGCCAAAACTTTAGCCGGTAAGCCACAGCCACGTGGCAATACACAGATTAATAGAAATGGGTTAAATTAATTTGTAAGAGTTAGTCAATAAGAAGCTAGAACTAATAGGTCAAGCAGTTATTTAATTAATACAGTTTCTGTGTGGTTATTTCGGTTTTGGGCAGCAGGAACCAACAAGCAGCCTCTCCTCCTACACAACATCCCATGTGCATACCGTCTCCTGGTAGCTGCTTGGACCAGAGTGCTCTGGGTATCAGATTCTCTTATATTTCAGAATATTTACACACACACACACAGAGAGAGAGAGAGTTAGAGAGAGAGAGAGAGAGAGAGAGAGAGAGAGAGAGAGAGAGAGAGAGGAGTCACTATGGTGAAAGAACCCGGTTGTAAACATAGAATTTACTCCAGTTTCATATATGCCTTTATACATTTCCATGTACGGCTTTTCAATGGCCCTGCATTTGGATCATGCATGAGGTCCCGCGTGGGACTTTCCACTGGTGTCATAGTTAGCACTTAAAACATGGATTTTGCGGTATTTGAGATTTCTTTTTTCAAATTGGGATGTTCAGCCTGCAATAAAATTTTAATGTTTTGCAGTTTATTGAAAGTAGTTCTATATATAACAATGTTACAAGCATTTCTTTAGAAATGGTTGAAAATGCTTCTAAAATGTGATTATCGACCATAGTATGCATGATCGTTGTAATTGTTGACATTCCTTTTAGAAGTTGTGAAATGTTACAACTTGTGCTTATGTAGACACAATCTTCTGTCTCCATACAGAGGCACTGACTTCAATAAAGTCTATTTATACTAATCTTGGCCAAAAAAAAAAAGTTATTTTAAAATTGTTTAGCGACTGCTTTTCTAATTCTACTTGATTACTGTTTTTACTTGATAATGGTTTTTCTTTATGTGTGCGGGAGTGGGGGAGGGGAGTGCTGAGCATGCTTACATGCATGCAGAGGTCTGAGGAAGACCTCAGGGATGCTGCTGTGTGCCCTCCACCTTATTTCTTTAAGACAAGGTCTCTCCCCCTGCAGAATTGGGTTATAGGTGTATATTCAACCATGCCCTGCTTTCTCTTCTTTTCTCTCTTTCTTTTCCTTTTTTAATATAGGTGCTAAGGTTTTGAACACTTACCTTCGTGCTTGCCCAGCAAGTACTCTTCCCGCTGAGCCATCATCACAGCCCAGCGTCTCTTTATTTAATAACCAAAGTCCTCCATAAGGTACCAGTCCCTGCAGTGCTAGTCCGTCACACCATAGTGCGGATAGCTAACGAAGCAAAATGCAAGCCATCCTGGTTCTAAATGTGTTGAGATTTGACTTTGATTTAGTAATTTTTGAGTAGATAAATGAGTTAATATTCTTATTTAAATTTATGTTTTTTAAGACATTACTACCAGAACTGAACACGTGTGTAATTACAATGCTCCGTGTTGGCAGGAAGAACTGACCTGGTTCAGCACACGAGGCAGTTAAAACTGCCAGAGGAAGAGCAGTCTGTGGTGTGGACCTGAGTGGAAGTTTGCGCTTTATTTACATTTGGGAGGTGTTTTGTGCTGCTTTCCCATTGCAGCTTCAAAGCCTTGCACTATTGTCTGCTGTCTTCCACAGGGACAGCCCAGAGTGCTTGCTTTAGATGGTGTTACACATCCACCTCCTCGATTGTGGAGGCTGCTTTTGTGGCTCTGGGTATCACATTGCTTTGTTGTGAGAACACAAGTAGAGTTGGGTCCTAAAGTGCACCTTTCTGTGGCTGTGTGGATTCCGTTTCACTGTGGGATGGGAGGTGTTTTAGGCACAATAGATGCCCAGTCAGAGCTTGTGAGCTGCCATCTCTTTTCCAGTGTCTGCCTGTGTTCCGGTGTCACCTCCTCCAAGGCTAGGGAAAGAAGCTGTCATTAGGACACTGTGGCTTCCATGGAAATCTGCAGGTGTGGCTCCCTTTCCCTGGTGCCGTGGGTACCGCGCTCTGCAGGTCCAGCACATGAATTGATTTCATGTTCTTCCTGTCTTCTCTTTCACTGGAAATTATTAGGAGTTAAATTTCAAGTCAAGAAACACTTGTGGCCCAAACAACATTAAAGTGACCAGTTAAAGAAACTGGACTTTCACAGTCAAATCACATCAGCCCGTTATCGCTATATAATTCAATTCACAATAGAAATGCAAGAGCATAGGCCAAGTAGTGCTTTCGATAGCACAGCAAGGCGGAGAGCTACTCTGAGCCCTTGGTGGTCACGGTGAGACAGCCCTAGGAAGAGCCTGCATGTTTCCCTTCCGGTTTCTTCATAGAACACAGGGTTCCTGCAACTCGTGCATGTTGCATGTATCAGTCGCTCGTTTCTTTCTGTTGAACATTATTCCTTTTTATGGGAATACCCCAATTCATCTCATTCCTATTGGTTGATTGGGTTTTTTTGACTTTGGAGCTATCACAAGTGAATCAACCCCTGACTCTAATTCTAGCCCAGCCTGGCTCTGAGCGTCGGTGTGAGTCTTCTGTGCACCTAGGTTTTCATTCCCTCACGTAAATACCTAGGCGTGGATTAGCTGGATTACAGGTTGATCGTATGTTTAACTGTTGAGAGACTGATGAACGTCTCCGCTTCACAGACGCAGACTGGAGAAGTTCAGTCACTTTCATCTTTACCAGTGGGGTCACGGTGTGGGACTAATGTAGATTTTCCTAGTAGCAGGCTATGGGGCATTTTTCATAAGCTCATGTAGCCTTATATTCCTTGGTAAAATATCTATTCAATCTTTTGCCTATTGAATGTGGGGGTGTTAACATCTCACTGAATTCTTTATATGTTCTGTAATTAAGCTCTTTTCGTGTTTACCTTTCATCTTCATAAAAGGGATAGGTGTGTGTGTATGTGTGTGTATGTGTGTATGTGTGTCTGTGTGTGTATGTGTGTGTATGTGTGTCTGTATGTGTGTGTATGTCTGTATGTGTGTGTGTGTGTATGTACGTATGTGTCTGTATGTATGTGTCTGTGTGTGTATGTGTGTCTGTGTGTGTGTGTATGTGTGTATGTGTGTGTCTGTATGTGTATGTGTGTGTATGTGTGTCTGTATGTGTATGTGTGTGTGTATGTACGTATGTGTCTGTATGTATGTGTCTGTGTGTGTATGTGTGTGTATGTGTGTCTGTGTGTGTATGTGTGTGTCTGTATGTGTGTCTATGTCTGTATGTGTATGTGTGTGTGTGTATGTACGTATGTGTCTGTATGTATGTGTCTGTGTGTGTGTGTGTGTGTATGTGTGGTAAGTCTCACTGAGTGGTCTGCTGCCTTGCTCTAACGCTTGCCTGTCGCCCCGCCCTGTCCGCAGGTGAAGGTGTTGCGCAATCAGCTGGTCCTTTTCCACAGTGCTGTTGCTGCCTACTTTGCGGGGAATCAAAAGCAGCTCGAACTGACCCTTAAGCAGTTCCACGTCAAGTTGAAAACTCCTGGAGTGGACGCCCCGTCCTGGCTTGAAGAGCAGTAAACTCACCCGGAAAGGAGCGAGCAGGGTGTTGTTAAACAGCTGATAGCCTAGGCAGAATGGAGTGGTGTTGGGGAACGGTGAGGGAACACCATTGCAGTGACTCTTGCACGGATAGCTTTTATTTTCCCCTTTTCATACCCTAACAATTGAGCTGTTAAATCCGAACAGAAGGTAGGTGATTTTTATGTAAACATGATTACATAATTTCTATAATTCTAAACACAATAATTTTCCTTGTTGAGAAATCCTTTTTGTATTGTGAAGGTTGGTGGCTATTTCTATAATTTGAAATATTTAATATAGATTTGCACTGATAAGATAAAAATTCAAGGCTTTTGGTCCTAGAAACGAGGACCAGCTGTAATTTTTCAAAGGAGGTTTACATGATTTGTATCAAAGTCAGATATTTTATATATGAATATATCCAACGTCTTTGAGAAGTTCATGTTTGTGTATTAAAGAAAGAAAGCTATTTTGCAGAGTAAGTTATATGGCGTCCTGCAGCGTCCACAGAAGGGATCGCTCGAATGAATGATTGATTGGCTCATAGATTGTGGTAGACACCTTTTAAAAATTGATCTGCACCACTGTAACTTGGTTAGGTGTTTTTAAAGACCTGGGAATCATACTGTCATAATTTCTATGACGTGTTTTAACTTAGGAATTTGACAGTTATGTCAGCAATTTTGATTTATTATGAAACCTACTTAAGGGAGGTGGATTTTTTTAATTTTGTTTTCTACATGTGGACATAGGAATGGAAACTCTTAGTGTTTTCTAGAGTAGTGATTTGTAGATTAGAAAGCAGTTTGGGGTAAATTCCGTTTTGATAGAAGAGAATTTCCAGACCATGTTCCTTGACTTCCATGTATGACTACCAGTTAAGCCTTAAATCACAGATACGTGCCTTCTCAGACGCAGTAATCTTGTCCAGCCTTGTACAGAAACCATGGAGAAACCCTACGGAGAGCGTGGGATGTGTCTGTTCTTTGGAGAGGAGCACAATAGGTGCTGGGATTCTTGGTCCTCATGAAACCACACTTGGGGTGCGGCTGGTGAAACCAACTTTGGAGTCTTTTGTTTCTCTTAACTCCTTTTGAAGAATGGGGCTGGGGGGAGTTTTTCCCACCTGGGTAATGAAGAGATTGTGCGGAGGCCATAGGAGGGGAGGCCAGCACTGTTTTATAGTGCGGTCAGCCTGTCCACAGTGGGGGCTTCCTCGGTGAGGTAATCTTGTTTAAATGTAAAGTTCCTTTGATTTTGTCGTACATATAAATGAGCATTTGGAGAGCTATCACTTTATCTATTCATTTCTATTGTGTTGAAATGAAGTACTTAAAATGACTGTTATACGTGACCTTTGTAGCCTGTACAATGTGTTGTACATGTCCAGATGCCTCTTCGCTGGCCTTTTATTAATATGTCTATTTGGAGTGCTTAATACAGTGTAATGTGATTATAAGTCATGAACCTATTTTAAATCATTCCCTCCTGTATATTTGTACTCTGAAAGAGCCTTATTTTATTCTTCAAGCAGAGTAGCTACTTGTGATGGTTATTCACACTCTCCAGAGCGTGCCTCTGGTGTGAATTTTGTATTCTTATTAAAGTTTCTGCTGCATTATCTTATTGCCCTGATCTCATAAATTTTAAATAGAAGTAACTGTTTGGAGCTTCAGAAAATATACCTTTTTTTCCTGAGATTCAAAGAGAAATGGTGCTTCTTTTACTTAATTTGTTATGGTCTATGAGTCATTCTTTCTTCTCAATCTGCATCTCTCTAGCTGAACATGTCCAGCCTCACCACAGTTGAACAGCTGTAGCAAAAAAAAAAAAAAAAAAAACCATGGGTTAATGATTTGTTTTTTTTCAGGAAATGTAAAAATAACGGTGATTTCTGAGTAGTGGGCACATGTGCAAAAGAAGTAAGTGTAGCCTAGGATCTGTTTCTAGAGGAGAACACAGGCCCTCGGGGTGCGTACACACTTTAAAGATGGTTCTGTGTGGCTGCTGTCTAGAAACAGATAAAGGATAAACAAGATCTGAGGAGTTTTGGTACATGGTACCTCGGGACAGTGAGGGATGGCTTTTCTCACATTAAAATAGAAATATTCATGGAAAACATACACTGAAGGAAACGGTTTGCCAAACTCTGCTGCAGGCCAGCTAGCTAATGAGCTCTGTCCGATTCTCTTGTCTCCGCTTCCCGTCTCAGGCTGAGTGCTGAGGTTGCCAGTGACGTTGTCCTGGGCCTGTGCCCCCGTCCAGCCCCTGTTCTCTTAAGTAGAATCTAAGAGGGATCTCAGACCTACAGAAGCAGTGTGGCTAAGATCGTGAGGTTCCATTCCATCCCCCATGGGCAAACCATATTGATAGCACCTTGTACAGCTGTCTGTCTTTTCTTCCTCCCTCCCTCTCTTCTCTCCTTCCTTCTTTTTGTAACAAAACTAACATTTATTCATGACAAAAATTCCATCAAATTTCTTACTGAAAATCTGTAGATGAACTTATAATAATGTCGAATCTAGCACTTTATGTTTTACATCGTACATAATAAAAGATTGTGTCTTTAGCTTCTACATCAGCACGAGTCAGTACATACAGTGCGGCGCTGCCAAGAGAGAAAGGCCACACTGCGAGCAAATGAAGAAGTAAAACATTATCTGCTCCCGACGCACCATTGTCTGCCTAGGAAATCCCACAGAAAGCACCAGAACCCTCCTGAGCAAGATAAGGAATTCTGCTGTCTTGCAGGATACCGTGTTTTCCGTCTCATACATCACCCACGACATTAGGGGTTTCTGAGCTATCTCCCATAGTGCTGCAAAAATCTGGACACGTAAAAAATAAAAGTAAAAATAAAAATCTGGGCACGTATACTGAAAACTGCTAAATTGTTGGGAAAGAATGAATGAGTTCTAAGTCAGTAGAGAGATACGGCAGTGGTTTGAAAGCCAGCAGTGATAGACCATCCTGCTGTGTCTCTTTAACTGTTTCTACTCTCCAACTTCCTCACCCTTCCACTGGAGATGGATGAGCCCAAGCCAAGGCAGATAAAATAGGGATACAAATCAGCCATTTATTGATGAATCGTGACATGCAATTTAAAACGGTTCTTTGGTATTACGGTTTTTCAGTTTGTTGAAGATAGGTACAAATTGGCGTGATGAGATGGCTCTGCCTGCTCATTTTTAGCGGAAGAGAGTCAAATATCCAGTGCTGCAGGGTGGCAGCATCATTTCAGAGCTGATCAGCATTTTCATTTTCTAATCGCTCACGCCAAGAATACAGCTTTGTATAGGCATGCAGTATAAAATGGCTGGAGTATGTTTAGGGACATTTCAGAAACTGTGGAAGGTTCTGTCCTAATAATCTCAAGCCAAAATCCACCTAATGCTGCTTTGTATGAAACTAAACAGAAGTTTCATTTTATTTATTATTTTTACTTTGTGGAGTTTGGGGGTGGGGCTCATGAGGTCCTCCCTGACCTTGAACTTGCTGTGTAGTCTAGGATGGCTTTGAGCCCCCTGCTTCTGCTTCTCCAGTGGAGGGATTGTCGGCAGGCCCAGCATCAGACAGCATTTAAATGGTTCGTTTTAGATTTAGTTATTTAGTGATACGGGTGTTTTGCCTATTTGTGTGTATGTACACTGTGTGTGTGCCTGGTGACCCCAGAGTCCAGGAAGGGGCATGCCCTCCCTGGCACCAGAGTCATCATGTAGGTGCTGGGAACCAAACCTCAGAGCGAGCAGCAAGTCCGACTTTCCAACCCCGTGCAGCCTAGGGCAGAGGAGAGGGCTCACCTAGGAAAGGTGCGTGCCGCCACACCGGATGCGTCGGTTTCAACGTTGCTGCTCAGGTGGCGGAAGGAGACCATTGCAAGTTGTTCTTGGCTTCCACACACAGGCCTGCCCAGGTGTGTACAAACATAGGGAGGGAGGGAAGGAGGGACGGACGGAGGGAGGCTGGAGAGATAGCAGGTAAGAGTACTTGCTGCTCTGCCAGAAAACCTAAATTTGGTTCCCAGCACCCATGTCGGGAACTTGTAAACTGCCTATGATGCTATTTTTAGGGGATCCAACCCCATTTTTTGGCCTTCAAGGACACCCACATAAATGTAACATACTCTGATACCTTCAAAAATAAAATATAAATAATTGATTGCCCTTTTTAAAATTACACATTTTTATGTTGACCTAGGGTTTTCCGGGTGTGAATAAGCTGCTTTTTGATCAAAGAGCCGGTTAATTTCACATTAGCTCAGAAGTTTCCCAGGGCACTCCTAACTAGTGTTAGAATGTTCCGGGAGATGTTATTAAACAGAAAACGCAAACAGCTTTCACTAAATTCTGTTCTCACTTGAAGGTTTCCTGCTCCGCAGGTTTTCTTGAACAAATGGTTCTTCGTGATGAACTGTCAGGTGGTCCTCCCAGATGTCCCAGAAGCCAAGGCTGCTCGTCAGGGTTATGTACAATCAGGAAGAGCACTGTCTGTTACCCTGCCGATAGCCCGGATGTGGAAAGAGGAGGCTAGCCACACAGGGAGAGGAAACTAGGCCCAGTTCGAGTCCTAACACCGTAGCTCTCAATTCACCGATTGCTGTCAGAGCCGGGAATTGGGGTGACAGATGGGAAACTGTCCAGGGAAACTACAAGCACCTCAAATTTCTAGTTGGCCCCAAACATGCTTTTCAGGAAACAGTCTTCTGTTAAAGACTTAAGCTTAAACTCATTCAAACGACCTTTCTACAGCTGTGGTTCAGCCAGGAATTAACGAGTCACAAGAAAGGTCTAAGAGGAGTTAGATACCATTTAGGGGTCTGCAGAGATGCTGTCAGGAAAGCGCTCTGTGCACGCATGAGGTCCCGGGTTCAAATCCTCAGCTCCCACATACAAGCCAGGCATGGAGCCCTGTGTCTGTAACATCAGTGCTAGGGGAATGGAGACAGGGAGGTCCCAGGAGCTCGCCGGCCGACCAGTCTAGGTGACTCAGTGAGTTCCAGGTTCAGGGAAAGAAGCTCTCGAAGGCTTATGTGGGGAGTTACGAAGGAAGATGTCTGACATCCTTCTCTACCACACACATACACAGTTCAAAACTAATTTGCTGCTTTTAAGGTTGACTTTCTGTGACAGGCTTACAGCTCTGCTTCTGGCTTGGTGTGCACACGTATTTGTATAAATAATGTCAGAGTGAAATGTAGTCCTAGCCAGTGTAGACAGAAACAGATAAGTGAGCCCTGTCATGTTTTCTTGGAGCTCTGGTGTCTGAAGTGGCCACCGAAGGAACTATAGGCTCACTATGGAGGCAAAAACCAAAAAAAAAGAAAAAGAAAAAAAGAAAAACCAGAACAAAAGCCTCTTTGCTTATTCGTGTAGGGTCGGCATGCAGTGAGATATGGAAAGAGGCAAATGGTTCAGTTGAGCTTCTTAAAAAAGATCTGAAATACTGGAGTTTTTGGAATAAGGAATAAGAGAAATTATATATGCTAACTCACCTGATTTTTTTTTTGTACATTGACTTATTTTTGTGCATGAACACATCCGCACCCCAGCATGCACAGAGGGCAGCGGACGGCTTGCAGGAGCCAGTTCTCCTTCCGTCATTTGGTTCCAGGGATCCAAATCAAGCCCTCAGGCTTAGCAGCAAATGCCTTCACCTGCCAAGCCCTGTAGACAGCTCACTTCTCCACATTCATCCTCCCTCTAATGACCTCTGACTACGTTAGGAAGCTCTCTAGAGACTGGGATGGGTAATTATAACTTTCCTGGAGCAATATGTACTTACTAGGGCTAGACACTGACCTCCCGAGGAAGGCGTGCATGCACACAGTTTGTTTACCTTGTACTTGGTTTGCAGTCCACAGACAGCTGAATAAAACGGGAGAACAGCTGAAGACGTCGAGTGTGTTTGGTCCTGGGAGAGGTTTCGCATTGGGTTTTTAGCTCTGCCCCTGTAGGGGAGGACGCTCTAGATGTGTGCCCACGAGCTTTGCTTTGAAAGGCTAACCGCAGCACGCCGGTGCATGACCATATGTGGGGAAAATGGAAAAAAATTCTTTTTTCTTGGTGTTTTGAGACAGAGCCTCACTATGTGTCCCTGCCTGGCCTGGAACTCGAGAAATCACCACCGTCTGCCTCCTGAGTGCTGAATAGCATGCACACCCGTGCGTGGCAGGAAAAGGTTTCTTAAATATGACAAAATGCTACTGGAGAGACGGGTAGGATATATATGTGGTTTAAACTCTTTAAGTGTTGATTTGATTTAGAAATGCAGGAGGATTCCTTCTCCCACTATGGTGGCAATGAGCCTTGTTTTTTTTAAATATAGTCCATGAGACTCCTTGCTCCATGCGTAAAGATTCTAGAACCCGCACCGCCCACCCCAGTGTGTGAAGTGCGGAGCTGACAGCAGCGTCATGCAAAGGCGCAGAATTCCCTAAGCGAGGTATTTCCCCTCGTTTCTCCTTAGCTCTAACTAGCGATTTGAAAGCTTAGGGGAATTAGGCCCAAGACGAAACTAACTTTATTTTAGCTCAGTTAGGATGATTCTTCTGTCTCAGTTTTGTGCCCTTTGCTCGGGAGCAAACACGTAGTATGGTGCTTTTCTACACTAACGTTCTAGTTGCTTAAAATTTAGCTATAATAATTTGCTTAAAACTGATTTTACAACTAAAAGGGTAATTTTTGAGGTAGCCAGATTTTACCTAATTCACACTAATAAACTAATAAAGCAACCTAACTCTATAAAGATAAATGTGTGCATTCCCACTGGTCTCCTCTTCCGCCAGTCCACTCCCATCCACACACACACACACACACATGCACACACACACACACCGGCTAAGCTTGGAAACATGCTCCAGATCCAAATGTCCTAGCTGGCTCCTACTTGTAAGAGGAGTCACAGAAGCCCAGGCAGTGTTTGAGCACAGAGGTCTAACCATGGCAATGGTTACCATAGAACCAGTGCCTATCACAGGCACAGTAAGTGGCTGAGCTTAAACAGTCAGTAGTATTTGTTGACCTTCATCCCCTGGCCCCACTAACACCCTGACGAGGACTCGAGGGTTCCTGAATTGATGCCAGCCAGCTCTCCTGGGAGGACAGACTCTCGTTCATTGTTTAGGTTTCCTGTGCGGGGGTTTTAAAAAATAAAAATAAAAAACAGTCCAAGGGTCTGTAGTATGGCTTGGTGACGTGCGTGACTGGTTTGATAGACTCACCCCCACCTAAACGCCTTGCCCCCCAAAGGAGCAGCTTTCCCTCGGGACGTTTAGTTAGCATTTTCCTCCTGCCCAGCTGTCGGATAAGAGAAGTGAGTTAAAAACTGCAAATGAACACCTAGTAATACGACAACAGAAAGCAAGCCCTGGCGCACAGAGATGGTGCCTGAACTCACAAGGGGAGGCAGAGGGCAGCCTTAGCCCCTCGCAGCGGGCTCTGGTCCTAACTTGCCCCTTTGTCCTCTTAAAACAAAACCACAGTGACATAATAGGAGGCTATTGTGCTGCGTTGGGGTTTTCAGGACTTGAGAGTCACCATTAGTGCCCACGAGCAGAGCAATGAGAACCGGCCTTTTTGTCCCCTCAACACAAGTCATTTTAGTCCAGGTCTCTTCAGACTTCCTTACTGCCGACCTCCTGAGTGACCTTGGTTTATTCCAGGAAGAACTCTGCCCAGTTAGTTCTTTGAGCTCATTTTTTACTGTGACTTTCTGCTCAGTGGTAGTGAATTGGGTTCACCCAACTAAGGAAGCATTCATGATCATTAATTTGCTGACATTTCATTATTACAATATTTTCCTCCTAGGTTGTCCTCTTTGCAGCCACCCACAGGGCTTATGGAAGCAGTTTAGCCCCGAGCTGTGAAGAGCCAGACAGCTGTCTTCCCAAGGGCATACTTCGTCTCCCTTCAGTTGAAGTCGGGAGTCTTCTCCTCTCTTGGGTGTAACTTTAAAACGCTAGATGGTCCACGTGAAATGCCCTGGTCCTTGGTCTCCATCGCTCTCCTTCCCACGCTCTATGAGAGAGCGCGCACGCATGAGAGAGCAAGAGCCAGTGTTGTTTCTCGGTCCACCGTGGGCTGCCGGCTCTGGGTCGAGCACCAGCATGTCTTCTGAAACGTTAACCAGCCCGTGCAAGCCTACATTCGTCCAGTACACCATAAAATATTACGATGGCTGACTGTTGCCTTCATGTTTTTATATCCTGCTTCAAAGAGCCTGCATCTATCAGATGGTTGCCTCCCTACTGTCGAGGCCCGTGGAAGACAGGAACTGGTCTGAGCATTCGTAGCTTTCCCTGTGGCTTGTGTGTCAAAACACAGCATCCTCGGTAAAAAGGATTCCTATTCCTGGGCCTCTGGCCTTGAGCGGCTGAAGGCCCACTGGTGTCGTTGGGTGGTCACAGGAACAGGAAAAGAAAGATCAGTATGGAGAACATACTGTTTGTGATTGAATATAGAAGCAGTTAGCTAACCAGATAGGAAGCCGCAGTTCTGTACTTGTGGGTGCTGGGGTGGCGTGTATTTTGCTATTAGCACCTTGATCTGTGAACACAGTCCCATCCATGTTGCCCCAGTAAAGCTTACATCAGTCAATCTTGGAGCACAATATTCTCTTTGTAGGCTTTCAGGCTTAAGACCCACCCCACACTACAGTCAGTCCTATAGATAATGCTTGCAGGGTTGGTCTCCTTCTATCCAGTGTGGTTGTCACCACAGATTCCAGCTAGGGAGCTCTCAAGGACAACGCAGTCAGACACTTCTTCCCAGTGTTCCCAGAGAAGGAATGCAGAAGCGAGACCAGGCAAAAATATTGGTACATTTATTACAGAGTCTAGGTACACACGAGGGAGAGTGAGCTTCTGGGAGAGTCGCCCTCTTCCTGGGAATTTGGATAGCTCACTTCAGGGGCAAACTTTAATGGAAGGGTTCTGGCTGTTTTATGGTAGGGTAATCCTGGACTCCCCTGTCTAGCCTTTAGCAGGAGTTTCACATGGCGTGGTGTCGGATACACAGTGATAGCAAGCAACTGGAGTATGGAAGTGTCTTTAGAATAGAGCATAGAGCAGTTAGCGGCTGTCTTGAGCGATGCTGGGCCCACTGGTTTGGGGAGGTCTTGTGCCCGCTGTGTGAGCGGTCACATAATGGCCACCATGCAGACTGCCTCTTCTCCCTCTGCCCAGCCAGCTTCCTTCGCACTAGGGTCTGGTTGGCAGGTGAAGTGGCAGAATCAGCTCATCCTCGTAGGTTCCCAGGGAGAGGTGGTGTGAGGAGATTGAGCTGTTTGTGACCTGATCTTGGCTTTCATCTAGAGGCCAGCCCGAGCGCTGCCATCCTTCAGAAGGTACAGAAACTGACCAGTAGCCACCCCGTTGTTGAAGTATAAATGCAGGCACACAGAGATCACCCAGGAAGACCATAGACTCTACAAATGGCTCTCTGGATTTTGAAAACAGTTCGGAAAGACGAGTCCTTTATCACAGCACAGTGCAGCAGAAACTGGCTTTCATGACAGCAGACACATCCCAAACACCTAGGATTTATAAATAAAGTCCCTGTTGTTCTCAACAGCTTCAGCCAAAAGTGTGTGACTTTGTTGAAAGTCTAGAATCTAGACTCTAGACGCTAATAAAAACTGTGAGGTGAATCAGAATCCCCTCAGCTCCAGCCTCCCTCGATGCCCAATCCCTGCTCCAGCTGTCTGACTTGTCCCGATGCATCTACCCCACCTCTGCATACAACAAAGGACCCTGAGCCATCGGGTTGTTCTGTAGCCCCTGGACTGTGAGCATGGAGACCCCAGGGTCCCCGTTCCCCATGGGCTCCTTTAGGTCAGGCCAAGTTATGCCCAGTAAGCAAACAGCCGCCTCAGAAACTGATGTTCTTGCAGACAGAAGCCATGGAGCTTAGACAAGGGCAAAGGGAAACGGCCTGTCCTCGTGGTGGGGAATGGGGGGCAGAGATGGAGATGTGTGGGCGCCGACCCTTGTCCTCTGCTCTCTTTAGACTTTTTAAGCTGTATGTGTTTGGGATCCCCAATTAAGAATTCACAGTAGTTTGCTGTTTTCCTAGGAAGAGAAACTGACGTGTGTGTGTGTGTGTGTGTGTGTGTGTGTGTGTGTGTGTATGTGTGTGTGTTGCCATTTCAGCATAAATATAAAACTAATTCCATATCATAGTGTCAAATGTCTCTTATAGGTATGTTTTCCCTGGATCCACTGCCCTCCCTCTCTTGTCAGAAAGACACCCAGAATAAGGGTGTGCATCAGTCACCCCACAGGAAGCATGGCTGAAGTGTGTTGGGGCACTGGGGTTTAGAAACTCTGCAGCATTTCAAGCCTCTCCGCTGTAGCCTAGGCCTGAGAAAGCAACGGTGGAGTCCGTTGTACAAATGCCGCTTGCTCTGTTATCTCGTACACAGTGTGATGGCTGTTGATTGTATGCACACAGAAATTGATTGTGTGCACAAAATGGTACATGGAAGAAATTTGGGAATGTGAGGACATGATTTCCATCATCACTCTGAGATACTGATTGTCAAGTATTTAGGACTCCCTTCAGAAGTTAGAAACTTAGCTTTAACACCAACAAACCCAGCTCCCTTTCAGCCTGAGCTTGACCTGGCCCACGGAACTGTGTGAATACGAGCTAATTACAATGCTGACCATTTCATCAGATTTCCCTCTGTACCCAGTGTCAGGCTAAACTCAACCAGTAGCTCCAGCAGCGAAGTCCATTTGAGAAGCGTTAGGATTCTGGTTGGTGCCTAGGCTGCATGGAGCCTTGGGGTCCATTCCAAACACTGCCAAAAGCAAGCTAAAACAAAAGGCAGATTATTATGGGCTGGCCTTATTTGCTATCGTCGCCTAAGTATGATTATTAAACCTGCTTATTAAAAACAGAGACTGACTACAAAAGCATTGTCTCCCAGGCTGTTTCACCAAAGTATACCCTTGATTCCCAGGGGCACAAAGAGACTTTTAAAAAGTTACTAAATCAATAAGCGATCCTTTCTCCTACCTCTACCTCACTTCAAAATGTTCACATAGCATTCCACACACACACATGTTCTGTTGCTGATTCCTTGGTTTGTTTGGGAACTGCTTATACTGTGAGAGTTACAGCTTCAAATTACTCTATTTGTTCTTCTAGCTTCTTGAAAGGGTAAACAGTTCGAAAAGTTAAAGCCAGTAGCAAAATAAACCTGCAGGCAAACACTCTAACTTCTTTCTTATCCAGGCCCACTGGCTTGTTTGGGGAGGTGGATAAGAAAAGTGCTGTGCTGTGCCGTGCTGTGCTGTACTGTGCTGTGGTGTGCCGTGCTGTGCTGTGCTATACTGTGCTATACTGTGCCATGCTGTGCTGTGCTATACTGTGCTATACTGTGCCGTGCTGTGCTATACTGTGCTGTGCTGTGCTATACTGTGCTGTGCTATACTGTGCTGTGCTATGCTGTGCTGTGCTGTGGTGTGCTGTGCCGTGCTGTGCTATACTGTGCTGTGCTGTGCTATACTGTGCTGTGCTGTGCTATACTGTGCCGTGCTGTGCTATACTGTGCTGTGCCGTGCTGTGCTATACTGTGCTGTGCCGTGCTGTGCTATACTGTGCTGTGCTGTACTGTGCTATGCTGTGCTATACTGTGCTATACTGTGCTGTGCCGTGCTGTGCTATACTGTGCTGTGCCGTGCTGTGCTATACTGTGCTGTGCTGTGCTATACTGTGCTGTGCCGTGCTGTGCTGTGCTGTGCTATACTGTGCTGTGCTATACTGTGCTGTGCCGTGCTGTGCTATACTGTGCTGTGCTGTACTGTGCTATGCTGTGCTGTGCTGTGCTATACTGTGCTGTGCCGTGCTGTGCAATACTGTGCTGTGCTGTGCTGTGCTGTGCTATACTGTGCTGTGCTGTACTGTGCTATGCTGTGCTGTGCTGTGCTATACTGTGCTGTGCTATGCTGTGCTGTGCTGTGCTGTACTATACTGTGCTATACTGTGCTGTGCTATACTGTGCTGTGCCGTGCTATACTGTGCTATACTGTGCTGTGCTGTGCTGTGCTATACTGTGCTATACTGTGCTGTGCTGTGCTATACTGTGCTATACTGTGCTGTGCCGTGCTATACTGTGCTATACTGTGCTGTGCTATTCTGTGCTGTGCCGTGCTGTGCTGTGCTATACTGTGCTGTGCCGTGCTGTGCTGTGCCTTGCTGTGCTGCCGTGTCACATTCTGACTCCGAGTTTTCTGCTCCAGGTTGGAACGCTGTCACAGCCAGCAGGTTCTAAACACTGTACTGGGGGTGAACTAAAACAATAGGAATGGGCGAAGGCTTTCTCAGCACATCCAACCTGTAACAATACTATCACTTTCTCCTTTTGCTCTTCCTCTGTCCTCACCATCCCGAACTCTCACACACTCCTGAGGGGAGGAAATGGGCTCCATAGGCAGGTAGGGACAAGGGTCCTCAGATATCTGTTACCTCAGTCCTGTGTTGGGTAAGAGTTGTTTTTAATCTCTTGACCCTTATCTCAGACAAAGCACCACTTACTGACAGGTACCTGCACAATAACAAGGGAGACGTCGTTGACGCTGCCATGGATATGAACCCGGAGAAGGCTCTTTCTGTGTAGCGCATTGGCAAGTCGTTACTTAGCATCTGACACACCAGAGTTCTACCCTCTTAATGGCCACAGCCCAGCCAACATTTCCCAAATTTAAAGACGACTTACTATTTAAAGTCTGTAACCTGAGGAAATAAGATGGCATTTGGTAGTTCAGAAAAGCGTTAGAGCAAGTGGAGCCTGGCTCAGTGGCTAAAGACACTTGGAGCCAAGCCTGTGACTCAGTGTTCAATCCCTAGGACCCAGGCCATAGAAGGAGAAAAGCGACTGATGTCATCCTTGACCATCAGAGGCACACCGAGGCACGTGCACATCCACACCCACAAAATAAACACGCGGAATAACAATGGGGGACCTCACAAGTTGTTTGGACGATTATCGGAATATGGCATTTGCATTTTGCCTTTAAGGTGTTCAAATCAAGTTTGCATTCAGACTGACAGTCACAATCTGCAGGTTCTATTTGTTGTGAGATTTCCACCCTCCCGAGGAAACAGTGTGCCCGTCTTCGAGTCTCTCGCTTATCTGCCAGTCTAACTACAGAATTGGCCATTTGTTCCTTTGGGCGGTTTCGGCTCCTAAGAGGCAGAGCTACTACAGCCTGTAATCTGAACAAGTGACCCCATCAGGCATATCTTTTAGGAAGAATAAGATGAAAAGGTTGAGGTAATACCAGGTGGTGGCGGCACACGCCTTTAATTCCAGCACTCGGGAGGCAGAGGCAGGTGTTTGTGAGTTCGAGGCCATCCTGGTCTACAGAGCTACTTTCAGGACAGCTAGGGCTATTACATAGAGAAACCCTGTCTTGAAAAACCAAAAAGAAAAAAAGAGAAAGAAAGAAAAAAGGAAAGAAAGAATAAAAAGAGAAGGTTGAGCTAAGCAAACCTCAGTCTGTATCATAAAAATGGGAGAAGCCATGTGGGAGGAGCGAGGGAAAGGGGGGACTTAAAATCAGCTTGCTGCTTCAGATGCATGCCTGGGGCACTCACTTCAGTGTATCCAAGGACCTGTGGAGTCAGCACACAGGCTAAATCGACTCCTTTAGCAAATAATTCTGCTTTTTAATGATGAGATATGCTTTAGAATGTATGCTGAAATTGAGTCATGCCGATTTGAACATTTTGTTCAGTCAGTGATTCCTAATGACAGATTAAATACGATCTCTCTATGAAAGAAAAAACAAACCAAGCTGAGAGCATCTCAGAAGTCAAAGCCAGAAGGGAGAAAATGCATTCAGTGACAGGCATGTAACTTTAGAACTTTCTGGAAGGACCACTTTGGAAGAGGGCAGAGTAAGCTGCACAGAGAACAAGGAATGTCCCAGAGGATGTTCTGCTGGCCCTGGGGGATGCCCGTGCCATGCTAAGTAACTAGAGGCTGGCCACAGTACCCTCCATTTAATGTCGAGGGGCAGCGGCATCAGCTACCTCTCAGCCACAAACCTGGTGACTTCAGGCACCCTGCTTTAGGAGCCTTCTGAGATTTCCCCGCAGGCTGGCACATTTTCCCAGCATAGATGGAACAAAGCCCTTTGCTGGTCACAGCAAGCCTAGGGCATGCGTGCATGTGTGTGGCGGACAGTAAATGAACGTGTTGCCTCCCTCGCCTGGAGAGCTGTGCCCCTTCCAGCTCCATCAGACCATCTACTGTGCAGAAGAACAGCAAGTGGAAATAAACAAGACCTGTCCATGCAGGGGCCTCACACCGAGCTGCTTCCAGGAAAGGGAAGCCCAAACGGCAGGAGATGCAGGGTGCCACTGCCTTGTCAGACTGAAGGTCACATCTGCATACACATGACTCTACAGGAGGTTAGAGACAGATGTGGGAAGCTGTGAGGTGGACCTGCACACACAGCAACCGGCAACAGTTTCTGGGTGAGTGGGCAGATTTGGTGAGAAGACAGGGAAGAATTCTGAGCTTCAGGACATAGGGGTCCGGTTATACTTCTCTGGGGTGGAAAACAAAGCAGAAGATTGATAGTAAGACCTGGGGTGCCCCACACATGGTGGGCAGCAGATGGACAGACAGATCGTCTTACTCAGAGTTAGCATGGTGGCCCTGGGCCTAAGGCAAAGAACCAAGGCTGGCACTTTAGCTTCCTCAGCCCGCTGTCAGGAAAAGGAATGAGGGGAGCGTGTTGCTTTTAAGGGGAAGGTGAACTGACTTCCAGGCATTGAATCGGGACTGTGAGACCACCACCAGTCGGATGTGGATTTAAGTCCCTGGCATAACTGAAGACAATCGGCTCTCGTTTTCCTGGGCCCTTCCCAAGGATGGGAACCTAAGGCCATGGTTATTCATATTTTATTGCTTTTCTTTCCAGAAGGCGTCCAGAGTTAAGTCAGAAATGATTCCCATGGGATTATAATGGACAATGGGAGATCAAGGGTTGTAAGAGCCTTGTGACTGTACTCAGAGGAGAAGAAGGGTCACCAGGGAGGGCTAGAGAGGCCCATGGGTCAGAGCGGAGCTGGAGATCAAAGGCCAAAGGGAGGAGGAAGGGCCACTGGGCTTGACGCCTCTGAAGTGGCTTTTTCCTTCTTTTCTCATCTCACCATGTTGTACCTAAGGCTCAAAAATATCCCCTTGCCTCAGCTTCTGGAGTAGCTGGTCCACAGGCAGCAGAAAGGGACTGCCCTGAGAGCCATGCTCTCTCGCTACAGTGAAGGAAGGAATTGGTCTGGCTGCCTAAAGAAGGGGAAAGGGGGCTGGCCTGGTGACCCACGCAGATTGAGTTGGAGGACAGCCTGGGCTACAGAGCGAGTTTAAGGACAGCCAGGGCTACATAGATTGTGTCTCAATAATAAATAAATAATAATAATGATAATAAATAGTAAAATTAGGGGAAAAAGGGGAAAGACTCTGTCTTGCAGCTCACGTTAACAATTACTCTTTGACCTGGGACAATCAATATTCATTTGGATTGACATGAGCTCCCAGCCCAAGACCGGCATTGATATTTTCAGTGTTTGTGGGTGGACGTGTTGAATTGGGAACTATATTAATGGCCAAAGAACTCATCAAGAAAACCAAGAAAAAGGCAGGCACCGTTTGGGGGTCTAGATAGTGGAACGATTGGAACTAGTACTTTCTCTTTTCCTATGCAAGGCTCGCGGTAGGAGGCGAGGAATTATGTCACGGAGTCATGGAGCTGGGGACCTGGTGGAATCAGCTGGAAGTCGTCAGGCCTTAGAGCTTGGGAAAGCGCTGTTCGGTTATCTGGGCGCACCCAGAGAAGGGCTGGATGACTTCATTCCCCGCAGAGGGCGCCTCCCGCCCCGGCAGTTGTGGTGCCAGCAGCCGGTTTATCCAGGATAAGTTTTCTTTGACTACTCAACTTCTCTCTGCTTGGCGTAGTCGCAAGTCACTTTGGGGGAAAAAATGCGATTAGACTGACTTCCCTGTTTCCTTCAACGAGTGGGCGGGCTCTTCCCAGTTCCCAGACAGAGCTCCTTCGGTCAGCCAGGTCTGCCATACTTTTTTTTTCTTTACTAAATCTGAAAAGTTTGTTACCATCATTGAGAAAAGAGAAAATAAAGGAAAGGGAGGAGAGGGAAGGGAAAACAATTTGGCGTGCAGCACAGAGGACCTGGCCGTCAGAATGCTCTGGACTTTCAGGGAGCTCCCCTAGCGCTACCCATTGTGGAGCTGAGCGTTCTGGCGCGCGGAGGTCTGTGTGTGTGTGAAGAAGGTGCGTGCGTGCCTACGAATGAGTGCGGGGTGTTCATGCGTGAGCGCAGGGGAGGGTGTCCAGGAGACTGCCGCAGAGGTTTCTTTGTGGAAAGCGGTGACCTGCTCGGTAGCGAACGTGGCGCCTCCCCCCCGCTCCCTCGTTCCACTAGGACGGTAGGGCTCGTCTTCGCCCTGCAGCAATTTCCATCTCCCTCTGTGGTTGTCCGCGCGCGGGGGGCTTCAGGTGCCAGGAGCTGCGTGCTGGGCAGCGGCTTTCGAGTCTCAGGAGCCCGGAGCTGGCTAGGGCGAGCACGGTGTCGGGTGGTAGGGGGAGCGAGGGAGGCAGCCGAGCAGGAAAGGGCGTACTGCCCTTTGCGGCCGGCTCGCGGAGCAGCCGGGTAGGCAGCATTGTTACCTGCAGCGGCCCCGCCCCTCCGCGCCGCCCTGCCCCCTCGCGGTCCCTGGCCTGCAGTCCTGCGGAGAGTCGGCGGCGCCGGGACAGCGGGCGGAGGCTGCGCGGGCGCCGGGAGCGCGGGCGCGGTGAGTACGGGACTGGAGCCGGAGCCCGAGCCGCGAGGCTAGGTTAGGGGATGCCGGGCAGAGCGGTAGCACGGGGAGGATGCGGGGAAGAGGGAGCTCTGCACCCCACTCCGGGGACCTGGCCCGTGAGCTCAAGGCCCTGTGCCCCGAGGCACACACGCGCCGGGCTGACCCCGAGCTCGGTGCGTCGCTGTCCGCGGGTGGGACCTCTGGGGTTAGGATAGCGAGGGTCACGCAGGTCGCAGGAGCCCTCTCAGCGAGGAGTCGCCCCTACCACCGTGGTGTGGGGCTTCCCACGCCTGCACACCTCCCTGGAAGTTCACATCCGAAGTAGCGCCAGCGCTTGTGGAAGTGTGGGGAAGAAGCGGCGGGTTGGCTGTCACCCCCGGTCCCTGCGCGTGCCAGGGTCTCAGCCACCAGCCCGAGTCCCCTTTTTGCGTTTCTGTCGCGGGCTCTTCCCTTCTCTCTTGGTGTAGAGCCGCAGTGCGGCCGTGAGCCCGTTTCCTCGGAGCCCGCGCCGGGGACCACACGGTGTCGCCGCAGCGGTAGTCCAAGCGGCTGGCGGCCACGGGTTCTCGAACCCTGGACTCCACAGAGAGCTGGGCGCCCGAAGCCGGCGGGGACCCCGGGACAGGGAGAGCCATCCCGGGTCGGGTCGGGTCGGCACCGGGGAAGTCCGTAGGGGTTGCGCAGCTGGCGCGGACATTCCAGTGGCCTTTAAGCGATCCGGGACTGGGGCGTCCCGGGCCCTCCGGGAGACATAGGGTCGAACCCTTCTCGGGAGGGCTGTTCCCACTGTCCTAGTCGCGGAGCCTGAGCGTCGCGTGTGGGCGTCTCTCCGCCTCGACGCGCGCCTTCCCAGCCCAGATAAGGCGGCCTCTGGGCTAGCGCGACCCGGGACCGCCCACCCTGAGCCCTCCTGCTGTCCCGGGATCCTAGGCTGCGAGGCTGCTGGACGCTGGTGGCCTTCGGGGATACTGGCTAAGCACAGTAGGAGCCGGCGAAACCAGGGGGGCCTTTTGGTGAGTGGATCCGCGGTACTAGGGACCAAAAAAAGTGGTGGGCAAAGACTTGGGAGATAAATGTTTTCATTCTGATTGGAAAGAAATGGTGTCCTGGCTGCTTCCTCCCCTCTCTGGTCGGAGACTTTCATAAAGACCTGAAGCGAGTGTTTAAAGAAATTCTGCCTTAATTTGGGCCCTCTGCAGACGCTCTATCTGGTCCCCAGTTGTCTTTCTGGAGCTTCTGTCTCTCCAGGAGCATCCATTGGCACTCCCGTGCCTATTCTTCCTAGTTTGGGGACTGGGAGAGAAGAAACCGAAAATGTGCATTCAGAAACAGGCACCTCCTGCAGCTGTGAATGTTTGTTTATATGATGTGACAGATTAAACCTGCCGTCATGGGTTCTCGCTGCCGCTGAAGTGTCAAGCCAGCCTGTGTTGCTCACAGTGTCTTAACCAAGAAAAGGCTTGAAAAGACAGGTCGGGGTGGAGGCATGTTCCTTAAGGGGTGGGAAGAAAGAAGGGAATAGTATTTTAGAAAATCAGGAACATGCCCCACCCCTGATCCCCCTCTTCCCGTCTAAGGATATGGTGTAGCTCAGCCTTTGCCTGTCCTCAATTCATCAGGTGCACGGCCTGCCCTTCCAACCCAGGCCTCATCTGTGACATGGGGGGATGCAAGAGGAAAGCCATCTGGCTCCGTGTCACTTTTTATTATTGTTGAACAGAGCGGTGCCGACCCTCCTTTGAGAAAGCCCTGAGTAGCAGTTAAGCAAGAGCCAGACAACACTTTTAGGAACTCTTAGGGACATTCTTACTCAAACCCTGTGTGCTGGTTGATTCTACGCTCAGGTGAAATGCTGAAATCCAAGTTAGAAGATGCTCGACTGAGCAGCATCCTCTTTAGAGGGAGGGGCAGCAACCCCACCTCTGAGGGACTATGGTTATCACTCAGAGGACTCGAAGATGGGTTCTGTCTTCAGAGAGTCTGTGACAGCCCTGCATTTAACAGCCTCCTCTCTGCTGCTGAGGTCCCCCTGTTGGGGAGATGTTAAAGACAAGCCTGCCTCTGTTTGTCTTGGGGAGATTGATGGGATACTTGATGATTCCCAGACAGAACCCGGGCTGATCCATTGTCCCTGCTGCCGACTGCCAACTGTGAGAAGCAGGCAAGGGGGTGTCATCTGTCAGGGTGTCGGCATCACCTGCATTTCTCTCAGCGTCCTTGAGAGTGTGCAGTGTCATCTCTACTGTGGACAGTGCAATAGAATATTTTTTGTGCCTTCTCTATTTTAACACCACACCACATGACCGGAAGGAGTTAGAATGTATCTGTGCCCTCCTTTTCCTGTCACCTCTTTAACATTGGAAATCCTGCCCAGTGGGAACAGGGATGCAGAATTGAAGTAGCGGGAATAAAAGCATTTGCATGTAGCTAATCGTTGCCAGTGAGCTGACTCACTGGATGCTGTTGGGGAGCTATGATGTTTGAATGTGGTGGGGGGGTTGCCAGATAAAAGGCCCAGGGACAGTTGATACATTTCCCTTTGTTAAAGTAGCATTCTTCTCTCAGGGTGGGAAGTAGTTACAGAATTGTATCAATGCGCAGTTCCTGTGTGTTACTTTGTAACTATTGCAAGTTTTTATCTGGTACTTGGTGGTGCACAGGACAGTACTCAAAAGTCTTAGTCCTTTGGGGGCTAGATGTCAGAAGATTAATGACGTCACACCACCTTTGAATATCCAACCTCTTCACTTAGTGTTTCTACATATGCACTGAGGGCTTTAATCCCATACCTTTAAGTCTATTTAGCTGATACAGAATGAAGTATTACTTCCCAGGTCAGACAGTGTATTATTTACCCCTCCTCAACTCCCCCCACCTCCCAGTGCTGGGGATCCAATTCAGGGCCCTGGGGTAGGGGACTTGCCTGGCATGCATGCAGCTTCCGTGTTCAGTCTCCAGCACTTGGGCGGGGGTGGCATGAGATGATGTATCAATACATCGGTATATATGGAAGCAGAAGTGAACTGGAGAGTTAGCAGCTTCTTCAAGGGTTATTTCATGCACAGACAGTGTATGAAATATGTAAGGATGAACTGCCAGAAGTACCTGCACAGTCTTGAAGGAAGAGGAGTTCAAATGTGACTATAAACTGTAATTGACAGTGAGTCACGATCGCTTTCGGGGTGCCAACTGTGAAGACAGCCTAGTTATGCCCCTGATGATAATTATGAAAACCCCTTCTAAAAGCCAGTTCCATGGCTAGCCAACCAGAAGTCAGCTTAGATACATACTTACAACATTACTTAGACGGTACCCAGTGGTGATAGCTGAATACACTGTTACCACTGAACCAGTAGTCAGCTTAGATACTTACAATGTTACTTAGATAGTACCCAGTGGTGACAACTGAATACACTGTTACCACTGAATTGTACACAGGATATCATTTTTACAGTATCAAATTAACACTTGGGAATGTCATTTTCTATTCAGTACTTATATTGCCAGGGCCTGAACACATCCTTAGCGTGTGGGTTGAATGTCCAGCTCTAAAGTAAATAAGAAAGGATTATAAACCAGCAGCTGATGGAGGACTGCCTGGTTGGCATGCAAAAGGGCCCGGCTCCTTCCTCAGCATCACAAATAAAATAAATAAACAAACTTCAGACAGTTAAATGTTTCGTAAGTGTATTTGTCGTGTAGGAGAGATGAACAACTTAACATGTAGCCACTGAATATTAAGAGGGGAAATCTCACTATTTACAACCATTGATAGCAAAGTGAAGCTGTTAGTTACATAAGTTTCTAGCAGCCAGGACTTTGGCATTTCATCCATAAACCCAAGATGTGGTGTTTTTTTCAGATTTATTATTTTAACTACATGTATATGTGCGTATACGTGTATTATTGCATGAATGCATGCATGTGTATGTATGTATATGAGTGCATGTATGTGTATGTATGCGCATGCGTATGTGTACTTGAGTACAGGTGCCTCTACAGGCCCAAGTGTCAGATCCCCTGGAGCTGGAGTCACATGACAGGGGTGTACAATTGTTGGGCAGTAGCCTAGAGAGGTTGAGAATGAATTAGTTGGTGAAGGTTTTGTTGGTAGGAGGTTTTGCTGGGTGGTGTTCACTCTTAACCACTGAGCCATCTCTCCAGAGCCCTCCCCAGACATGTACCAAATGTGTTGTCTGGGAAGATAAAGGGAAACTGTGCACATAAACAATTATTAGAAATAGTTAACTACATTCCTGAGTTAGCACATTTTTCTTACACAAGCCAGGGGAAAAGGTATTCTCCTATTTCACAGATCAAAAATGCTGAAACATAGGTGAGGTCATCCCCCGCCTCTGCTCAGACTGCAGCTCTGCGAAGTTGAGGAGCTGGGCTCTGAGGAGAAAATGTTCCCAGACTCCATTCCTGCTCCCCAGGGAGTCCTGCCTATTACATGTGGTCATATGTATAATGTTTCCTAATGTCTGAATTAGCGATATCAGACGGTTTCCTTCTGTGTAACCCAGCACTGTGGGATCCACGTGTGTCTGCAAGTCGAGGCTCTAACCATGATGACCTAAGTGGATAATTATAGCCGGGAAAGTCATGTAAAAAGCTCCTTTCTCACATCTTCACCCCTTCTCCTCCTTATGAGAAATGTAGTTATTTTAACCCTGTTTTGAATTGGGTTAGTAACAACCATACATATAAAGCCAAAACCAAACATCTGTAGGTCCATGCAAATCCAGGTCTCCAAGATAAGTGAGTTGTGTGAATAGGGGCTAGATACATGGTGAACTCGGTAGGGGCAGTGTGTCCGTGTGCATTGCCTCTCTGTAATAGTGTCACAGTTGTGCAAAAGGCGGGTGACCCGTTTAGGGTCTCTGAAGAGTGACTTCTCTAGACTCTAAGGTGACAGCATTTGAAGGGGTGATGGGAGTCATTGAATTACTGTAATTTTACAGAGGAGAAAATGGAGGTTTAGTGAGGTGATGCAATAAGCCTGGCACCCTTGTCTCTAGTCGGGGATCCGCATCACCCTGTGGAGCAGGAACAGGGTGACCCTGGCTCCAGGGAAACAAACTGGGTCATTATTGTCTTCGTTAAGTGCCCCACCTGCTCCCTTCAACATGGAAGATGCCTTTTGACCCAGTGGTTGGAGAAAACGTGTCCAGACTGGAAAGAGGCAGGGTCACTAAGTAAGCACCTAACGCTTCAGCAATTTGGGCAGTTTCCCCAAGGGCTGGGATAGATCATCCAAGAGAAGAAGGCACCTCTTGGTAAACAAGTCGTTTATTCATAAAGGGAATACTCCTGATCGTATGGCAGGCACTGTTACGTACATGCTTCATTGATTAATGGGAGATTTCCAAATTGGTTTTATTGCTGATTCCTTGGCAGTTTTTCCGAGTAGCAAACAAAATGTGGTTTGGACTTAGAAAAATACAAGTTTGTTCCAGTGTGCCTTGAGATATTCTCTTGACCTGAAGATCTACCCATGTGGGCCACCGATCCTGGTCCCTGAAGGGAAAAAGCTAGCGAGAAAGCCATTGCCAGCACTGACTTTGAATTTGCTCCGTCTTCCCAGGTCTGGAAGCTGACATGAGGCACAATTGCCCTCTCTTTTGGCAGCAGACTCATGGGCCCAGAAGTACAACCCAAGTTTGATGTTTGAGTCTGCTTCTCCAAGGTCAAGGAATTAGCTCCTTAGAAGGCAACAGTACTATGCATGTTATGAATTGTGTCTCCCTGGCCAACGATAAAGAAAATGGGACTCTTGCCACGGCAGCTGCATTCATGACTGGGCAGACATCACCCTCTGCGTCTCCTCCACCTCCTCCTCCACCGCCTCCACCTCCACCTTGCCCACATTCAGGGGAGGGCTTCTCCCCCTCCCCACCTCCTCCTCTTCCACCCCCACTTCCTGGGGGACCTCTCATCCCTCCTCCTCCTCCTCCCGGACTACCCCCGGTTGCTCACGTGAATGGCTACAGCTCCCTGGGTAAGAAGAAACGGATGCGAAGCTTTTTCTGGAAAACCATTCCAGAAGAGCAAGTGCGTGGCAAGACCAACATCTGGACCTTAGCAGCCAAGCAGCAGCGCCAGTACCAGATCGACAAGAAGACCATCGAGGAGCTTTTCGGGCAGCAAGAAGACACCTCCAAGGCTTCTCTCCCCAGGAGAGGAGGATCTTTGAATTCATCCTTCAGGGATGCCCGGGAAGAGGTGAGAGAATGGGAGGATGGGAGGGGGCAGGGGCCTTGCTGCTCTGTGTTGGAGTTGCTCTGTGTTGGAGTTGCTCTGTGTTGGAGTTGCGTGTTTCCGATAATCTCTCCCTGAGAGCATGCGAGCGAGATGCACTGGAAACTGCAGGAAAGTGTAGGGAGTGCACATGCGTGGGATCCTCCCAGGCATCCCCATGGACTGTGACCTCATAGAGAGAACACATGTGTTGGGCTGCTGGGCTCTGGCCTCGCAGCACCACCCTGTTGCTAGCGAACGTGGTGCAGTTTTCTCTGGGAGAGACGTTCAGCTGGAGCCTAGAGTTTGGGGTCTCCCCTGGGGTGGAAGGCTGAGCTGCCGGAGCTCAGCTCTCTGGGATGAGCTGGGGCCATCCGGGGTCAAATGCCCTGTGATAAGCGGCCTTGGGAGTCCTTCCTTCCCATCTGTGTGCCCTCAGCAATGTGTTCGGAGATGGCCTCCCTGTCTCAGATCTCCGAATTCAGTTATGGCCTTTGTGGAGACGGGTTTCTAAAGAGCCAAGCTTCAAGCTATTTTGAGACAGATTTTTTTTTTTAATGAAGTATGTTTTCAGTTAACACTAAATGTGTTATTGTGAAGGGGGAAACAGCCGTTAGGTTACCAAACACATATACAACTAAATATAAGTCCCTTGCTTTAAATGTGTTGTAAAGGAGCAGAGAAAATAGGTCATCGATGGAGCCGCCTAGATAAGAAAGTGGGAGGGGCCTGGGGCAAAGCATCACTCCCTGCATTATTGAGTTCTTGAGCCAACACTGCTGACCTCTTTCCCTTCCTGGCTTAGGAACATGTTAACTCCCTCCACCAGGTCCTGAGTGTCTTTTAAGCTGGTTGTATGATCCCCCTGAAGTTGCTGCGAGCATTCTTATCAGATACAGGGAGCCCAGGGACCAGGATTATTGTGTCTCATAAACTATGAAGTGCATTGGACAAGTGGGTCACCAGAGGCCGTGGTGTCGCCAGTACCAATCACAAGCTTTTCTGTCTGTCCTTCCATTGGTCAGCTGCCCTTTCAGTAGCAGAAGGGACTCAAAAGTCATTTCCTTAGTGCCCCGGCCTTGGCCCCACTCCAGCAGAGGTTCCTGATTGCACAGCCGGTCACGTCTCACCCTTGTCTCCCAGTTCTCCCCACTGAGGTGACTGGACGTGTGTGTGTGTGTGTGTGTGTGTGTGTGTGTGTGTGGACTTGGGGCGTATGTCCCAGAGAAACACCTGGAGCAGAAGGGGTTCAGCTTGGTGTGCCCCTGGGGAGGCAGCCCTCAGCTGAGAGGAACTGGGGCAATTTCAGGGTGTTAAGGGCAGCTTACTGCTGTCCACCCGAGAGGCCAAGAGCAGGGTGGAGCCCCTGAGAGGGGGAACGGGCAAGCCATGCGAATCGTAATAGTCATGACACAAACAGAGCTGTCCGCTTCCAAGCCAGAGGCAAAGGTCAGGAGCCCATGTCCTTCTGTCCACCCTCTTCCGCCACCACAGCCTCCACCACAGGCGTGTGTGTTTTTTCTTTAACTTCCTTTTTGCAGGAGTTATTTTTAAATTGTGTGCGTTTGCCTATCATTTGCATTGAGGAGCGCTGGCATGCCGTGGTGCGTGGGTGGAGATCGGACTTCTCCGTTGACCCTTTGAGGCAGGGGCTCTCTTGTTCGCCACAGCTCAATACGGGACAGCTGGCCCATGAGCTTCCAGAGACTGCCCCGTCTCTGCTTCCCACCTTTACACAGGAGTGCTGGGACTGGAAACCTGTGCTACTGCGGAACAGATTTGTGTGTGTGTGTGTGGTGTGTGTGTGTGTGTGTGTGTGTGTGTGTGTGTGTGCGCGCGTGTGTGTGTGTGTGTGTGTCTGAGTGATTGTGTGAGTATGTGTGTGAATGTGTGAGTTGTGTGTGTGAGAGTGTGTGTGTGAGTGAGTGTGTCTGTGAGTGAGTGTATCTGTGAGTGTGTGAGTGAGTGTGTGTGTGTCTGAGTGATTGTGTGAGTATGTATGTGAATGTGTGAGTTGTGTGTGTGAATGTGAGTGAGTATGAGTGAGTGTGTGAGAGTGTTTGTGTGTGTGTGAGTGTTTTTGTATGTGTGAGTGTTTGTGTGTGAGTGTTTTTGTGTGTGTGAGTGTTTGTGTGTGTGTGTTTGTGTGTGTGAATGAGTGAGTGTGTGTGTGTTCTGAGGAACCTGTGCAAAGGATGGATACTGGGAGGTCATCAGGCTTATCTGACAAACACTTTACCCACTGAGCTATCTCTCTAGAGCTAAAGAATTATTTTATTTTGTAAAAGCTTTATTCATTGGATTTTCATGTGTATGAGAGTTTTGTGCGTCCGTCCATGTACCATGTGTATCCAGTGCCCTTGGGAGAAGGCATTGAAATTAACTGAGTTAAGAGATGATTGTGAGCTGCTGTGTGCGCTCACCAAACCCGGGTCCTCTATATGAGCAGCAAGTGCCCTTAATCCCTGAGCTGTCTCTCAACCCGATTTTGTTGTTAGTGTTTAGATGCCGAGAACGGGATCCAGAGCATTGCGTATGTGAGGCAGTTATTCTAATATTGAGCTGAACCCTCAGCCCTAAAAGTATATATTTCATTGTAAATTACATATACAGTTCACTACCTGACCTATTAGTTGAATGGATATCAAGTGCATCCATAATGTGGTGAAGACCCCACCATTCATTTCCCAAACCTGCCCACCCTACAAACCTGAGCTGCATACCCGTTTAACAAGGGCTTCTCATCCCCCCCGCAACCCTGGCCCCTGGCAGCTCCATTTTTCTTCTTGTCTCTGTGAGTTTTATTACTCCAGGTACCCCACAGAAGTAGATCCGTGTAGCATTTTGTCTTTTCATGGCTGATTGATCGCCCTTAACCTGATGTCCCCAAGGTTCACCTAAGCTGCGGCATGTGCCTGACACCATCAAGTCCACCCGATAATTACACCGTAGGCTTATACCACATTCGGTTATAAATCCCTCCATCCTTGGAGAGCTGTGTTGTTTCCGCTGTTTGTGAATGTGGCTGCTGTGAGCGTGGGGTGCAGAGATGGTGTTTTAAACACTTGTGGGTCTGACCGTAAGGGACAGCGTATTAAAAAGCTATCATAGCCAAGTGCCATAGTCAGCTCGTGCTAGTTGACATTGCCACCGAAGAGACCACTGGGGGTTATTTCCAATATCTTACATTACAGTCAGCATGACTGAAAATGAGCTGGTGTGTGCCATTTCCTTTTCTGATGGGTACATCTCCTATAGAAGCTGTAGTTCAGCTGGGCTACTCTCTGACAAAGATCAGCCATAAATCTTCCAGCTCACCCTGCCGTGAGTGGAGTCCAGGGTCAAAAGCAATAGTCCTCACCCTCTGTCCGGGTGCCCTGGAGAACATGCTGAGTGGTGTGTTCCTCGGAGGCCTGCTTCCAAGCCCAGACACGGGACACTAGCACATTATAACAGGCCATAATTCTGGAGGTTCAGACGTGCGGAGGAGCAGGTTGGGTCCCTTGTCGTATCATAACCTCACATAGAAGTGGCCTGGTAGTATATGATTGGCTTTCATTTTAAAGGGCTCACAAGAGCATTACTAGAAATTTCCATTTTGCCCCAGAGGACGAAGAATTCGCTGGAGGGTAGGGAAGATGTTGGTCTGGGAATGGCAGGCATAGAAGGCACAGCACTTAAAATAGTAAACTGGGGGCAGAAGGTTATGAAATGCTACCATCCTCATATGCTTGTTACTAAAAATTAACTTGGGAGATCACAGATGTGATGGTGTCATGGTAATTAAGCTATAATAAAGCAATTGGAGATACACTGATATATACGGGTCTCCTAATAAAAGGTTCAGCTCAGACTTCAATTCACAGCTCACTGATGCCATCCATGAGAAGGAGCCAAGTTCCTGTCCGTCAGTTGCTGATGTCCTGAGTTCTCAGTACTGGGGTTAGTTGAGTCTTTGTCTCTCAAACGCAGCTGTTACTTGGGTTTTTATCTCCCTTTGCAATCTGAGCAGTTCTTTTTTAAAAAAAAATACTTTATTTTTGTTGTTTATTTATTCACTCATGTGTTTGCTTGTCTGGGCATGCACCACATACATTCAGGAAAACTCAGAGGTCAGGAGAGGGCATCAGATCCCTGGAACTGGAGTTACAGGTGGCTTGGGAGCTGCCATGTGGGTGCTGGGAACTGAACCTGGGTCCTCTGCTAGAGCAGTAAGTGCTCTTAAGTACAGAGCCATTTCTTTAACCCCCTAGAGTGATGCTTACGGATAACACTAAGGTTTATCAAGTCAGTGAACTTTAAAGAAAACCAATGGAGACTCAAACAAACAGAATGACCCAGCGCGGGGAAGGGTCCGCTGTCCTAGGGAGGACCAGTCAGAATGCTGACACAGTGTAGATGAAGTGAGAGAAGAGGGAAGGGAGGAGTCAGGAGCAGGGAGGGAGGCTGCCAGGGTGATGGCTCTTTCCAGATCCGTGAGCAATGCTGCTTCATCCTCCCACGCCCTCGTTTGAGAACCGGTCATTCTCCTGGAGTCATGACTACATTCCTAGTGTGTTCTGAGATTCTGGGAAGTGCTCAGACTCAAGACCTGTAGAATGAAATAGAGCGTATAGATTGAAACAATATATATGCAATGCAATCTATTTGCTTTTCAGGTTTTTAGCCTCCATTTTAGGTGACTGGTATATATAAGGATACCCCCTGTCATATGGTGAAATGAAATCGGTTTAAAAGGTTGAGATTTGGCTCGAGGGTGAAGATCTTACTTAGCAATGCTAAGGCCAGGATTCACCACCAGCACCAGGAAACCAAAAACCCAAACCACAAAACCTAAACACACTACCAGGGAAACACACCACCAAGGGAACAGACTACCAAGGAAACATACCACCAAGGAAACACACCACCAGGGGAACACACCACCAAGGGAACACACCACCAAGGGAACATACACCAAGAAAGCACACCACCAAGGAAACACACTACCAAGGGAACACTCCACCAAGGAAACACTACCAAGGAAGCATACCACCAGGGAAACACGCCACCAGGGGAACACACACCACCAAGGGAGCAACATGCCAAGTGACTGAACGTTTTGTTCTTCCACCTTGAAAACTTGCTAACTGACATAAGCCCACCACCCATGGGAATTCTAATTCTGCCTAGAAGAGGAACCTGAAGGGCTACAGAGGTAGGCCAGTCAGTAAAGTGCTTGCCTCCAGAGCACAAGGATCTGAGTTCAATCCCTGGGACCCCATGAAAATGCTGAGTGTGGAGGTTCATGCCGGTAATCCTCACACGTGGGCTCACTGACCCTGTCCAGTCTAGCCTGACTGGTGAGCTCTAGGCCAATGATAGGCCCTGTCTCAAAGGAGGCGAACCGTGTTCCTAAGGCTGACTCAGGTGGTTGTTTTCTGGCCTACACAGACCAATGTACACACACACGCACGCGCACACACACACACACACACACACACACACACACACACACACACACACACGGTAGAAAAAAGGGATGCAAAAACTCATGGCAATAGAAAGTACCATCCAGGGTCATTGACTAGGGCAAGGTGTGGGAACAGACAGCTACTGTTTAATGGGTTCAGGGCTTCATTCTTGCAAGATGTGAACACTCTGAAGCTGGGTGGTATCATAGCTATCACGTGGGTACACGCAGTGCTACTGAGTCGTACACCTAGAAATGGTCATGATGCTAAATATTATACACAGTTTCCTACAACTTAAACAGTTTCTCCTTCCTGTAAAGGATACGGGAGGTGGGGCTTTGTAATGACTGATGCTTAGAAAAAGCATGGGAACGGTGGGCTGGGGGTTCAGCATCATGGCAGGGCCCTTTTCTTGCAGGGTATGTCAGGCTTTGGGTTCTATGCCTGTCTGAGAGAGGAGAGGGGGCTGGTGTCACATCCAGGTGGGAGGGAGAGGTGACAGTGCCTTCGTGGCTGGCTTGGCACATCCCCAGCTTCTGCAGCCTGTCCCCTCTGACTTAACTTTTACAGCTGGCTGGGCTCCCTTTCAAGTGCCACTGTGTGTGGCTTCAGCCCAGTCCTCAAGGGCTCTGCAGCTGAAACACTAGCTTTGTGGCAGCCAGCGTTTGGGAAGTGAGATAAGCTCCTTACATGGGCCGTGATAACCCTCTTTGAAGGGCTTTAACAAACACCTTTATAACTGTTCTAAGGATCCCCTTTGATAAGGCAGCAGAATCAGGCACTAGGTGAAGCCCCGGGTGCCTGAGCACAGGCGCTGCCCTGAAGTGCTATCGCTTGTCTCTTGTTCCTTGTTTGGGTGAAGTGCTGGCCTTTGTTTTCTCCGTAAGCTGATCAGCCATGGCCAGCTCAGGCTTTTCCTTAGCGACTGGCTGACTGTGACCAATTTCAGAAACTGCTTGGACTGTGGGGACATCTCCTACAGGCTCCAGCTGCCCTTGACTTGAGCGTATTGGCTGCCTCCCTGGGGTGGCTTAGGCTCCTGGAAGCTCATCTGCATGGTGAGAACATGATGTCACCGGACATCCCACACTAACAACTCTAGGGGTGCCCCTAGACTTGGCCAGACTGTGACTGGCTGCTTTTCACAGACCTGTCCTCATTTCTGGAGGGACTGCCCCACCTTAGTGTGCCAGGGGGACTACATTTATTGAGACCCACCAGTGCTAAACTCACAGGAACCAGAAAGGGAGAGGAATCAGAGAGAAGCAGGCTAACATTCTGTCCCCGCTCTGCTTTGGGAAAGCCACAAATGACATCTCTGAGGTGGTTTCCTTATCTGTCAAACAGGGATAATAAGAGTAATTTCTCCCCTTGCCTTTCCAGCCGCAGTGGCTCTGGATGGACGCCAAGTATCCAGAGCCCCGGAGGGTGGAAGGGCGAACAGGATGAGGGTGGAGCTGGAAGTGCAGGGGGAGGAAGGATGCCACAGTCCGGGGTCAAACACAGCAAGAGGTGGCAATTTAGTGAGAGAATTAGACAGCAGGTTTGTTTCCATTCTAGGTAGAGGCAAACACAACTCCTCGGTGTACATGTCCGTACTTGTGGCTTTTTAATTTACAAGTTTTAATGAGCAGTTTTCTGTCTTAATAAATTGAGGCTTCTCATTCCAGCAGAACCTTTCCTCCCTAGAGTGTTGGGTTTCTCGGGCTTTCTGCCCCTTTCCTTCTCCTCCTTCGCGTTGAACTTGAACCGCAGTCCCCGGGGTAGAATTCCAATAAGGAGGGCACCCTCTCAGCTTGGAAGCTTATTTTATGGCTGGCAGGTGATTGTGTTAACATCAGATAAACCCATAGGTTAGTAAGTAATGAGATTGTTCAAGATTAGTCTTCAAAAGGAGGCAGCCATACTTGGTAAAATTTTAACCTGATGGCCAGGAAGTGACATTAACGGTCTTGCTTGTGGCTTACAAACTTGAAGCCACCCCGAGATGCAGAATCTGGTCTGAAGCCTGATTCTCCTTTGTTCACAATGAATCTCCATTTGTGTCTATTTCTTCTAGCCCCACCCCCCTTTACCAAAAGACATAGGGAAAGATGGCAGTAGTGTTAGCCTATCTTCCATCCTCCTCTCTGGGCATTCACTTCCAGAGGTAAAGATCTCTTCCCAGCAGGCCTCCAGAAGTTGTAACCTATAGTTTAATATGATCTTCTTTGAACACTTAAAACTTGTTACAGTCCAATCCGGGTTTTGATGGTACAACCGGATAATTATATCAGGATTCGCTAAATCAAAAGATGCCACATAATGCCAGGCATGGCGGTGCCCATGCTTAACCCCAGCAGGGAATCGCTGGGGGTTTGTGAGTAGCCTGGCCTACACAGTAAAACTGCATCTTACATGATACCTTCTAACTCAGAGACAGAAAAATGAGGAGATAAATGTATAGGTCTGAGGCTTCCTGGTGAAATAACATTTTTAAACTTCCGAACAAACAAAATGTAGGATACTTTTCTTTCTTTCTTTCTTTCTTTCTTTCTTTCTTTCTTTCTTTCTTTCTTTTTTTCTTTCTTTCTTTTTTTTTTTTTGAGGCAATCTCTGACTGGCCTTGAACTTCTGACAATGCTCCTGCAACAAGCTTTTTAGTTAGGATCACAGGTGTGCACCACCGTGGCTATGGTACTTCCTTACTTTCTCCTGAACGAATGATTTAAGTCTGTGAATCAAAAGTCATTCCTTTATTTTGCCTTTTCAACTCTCATATGATTCTTGTTATGCTAATATATCTACTTTGGCCTTTAAGTATGGGCTATATGTCAAAGAAAAGTTTTAATTAAAAAATATTATCTATTTGAATGTGTATATTAGTATAATAAACATGTCTTATGTATTGTTCGGGGGCTGGAACCCAGGGTCTTGTATGTGATGGATAATTTACTCTACCACTGAACCGCCCAGTCCAGAAAGGAATTTGTTTGTTTACGGTGCTGTGGGAGCAGAATTGAGATCGACTGTCACGTAGCCCAGGCGTGTCTCCGACTCACTTAGTGGCTTAGGCTAGCCTTGAACTCCTCCTCTCAGACTGCAGGCGTGTGCCGCCACACACAGCGGGTGTGTGTCATTCTTACTGCTAAGGAAAGAAATACAACGTTCTGATAAAAGTGTGGAGAGATGATAAAGAATATCCATAAAGCTATATTAAGAGCATGTGTTAATTACCAGATTTACATATCGGAAATTGTTCCCTGTACATTAGTATTATACTTTAAGAGATTTGTAATGGGTCTTTCTCTGTCCCGCCAGCCAACTCCCAAATAATGGCATGGAGACTTTTTATTAATTATGAAAGCTTGGCCTGCAGCTTAGGCTTGTTCCTAACCAGCCCTTATAACTTAAATTAACGTGCATTTTTATTTAGCTATGTTCTACCACGTGTCTTTTACCTCTGTCTCCTTCTGTGTGTCCTGCTCATGATGCACCTGGCCAGCTTCTTCTCCGTGCTTCGATCATTTCCTCCTCCTTCCTCTTTCTTCCTGGAAGTCCCGCCCATCCCTCCTGCCTAGTTATGGAGTGTTCAGCTTTTTATTAAACCAATCCCAGCACTGTATTGTCGGTATCTAACGGCAATATCTCACAGTGTACAAATATCCCACAACATGGGTTTTTTAACTCTCTTGTTTTTTCCAGCAGTTTTTATTTCATTTTTACTTAGTTGTTCTGGTGTTTTGAGACAAGCCTTGGCTGTTCTAAACTCTCTATATAAACCAGGCTAGCCTGGAACTGAGAAATCGGTCCGCTCTGCCTCCAGGTGCTGGGATGAGAGGCATGCGCCGCCACGCCTCCGCTCAGCTGTTTTTATTTATATTTAAGGGGTTTTATGTATCTGTTTCTTTCCAGGTTAACGTCTTGGATGCGAAGCGAAGTATGAACATTGGGATATTTCTTAAGCAGTTTAAAAAGTAAGACTTTTGCTCACGTCTGGAATTTTAGTCATATCCACACCATGGGAGTGTGACTGAGCTGAAGTTCAGATTGGAATCTGAGCGAGGGGCATTCCAAACTCCTCCAAGTCCTTCCTAGATGCGTGGCTCCATCACGCATCTAGGCCTTTGCTGTGATCTCACAATCTTGAAGTGAGGGAGAAATGCCCTGTGATGTCCATGTAGGACCTGTATGTCAAGAAAGTAGTGTGTGTGTGTGTTTTAAATTCTTTGGCAATTTCATATACATATATACAGAATTTAGGACATTTCGTCCCCATTACCCTCTCTCATCACCCTCCCCCACCCCCTAAACTCTTCTCCCCAACAAGTTCTCTTTGACTTTGATCTTTTATTTTTAACCTACTGAGTTTAATTATGGTTGTTTACGTGAGCGAGGGATTATTTACAGGAACGTGGGCAGCTTATCGGTGGCTATATCACTGAGGAAAATGACCCCCACCCCGGTACCCATTAATTGTCCATAGTGCCTCAGTGAGAGGCGGGACTTCACGAACCCTCATCAGGCAAAGTTTACATCCATCTTCCCCAAGATCCCATGGCGGGTGCTGCTGTCAGTCCCCGGATTCCTGGGGATGTTTTCTGGAGGAAGAAACCTTAGAGTGGTTTCCAGTAGTGGAGCTGGTGGGGCCTCTGGACCAAAAAGAAGCGAGAGAGAGAGAGAGAGAGAGAGAGAGAGAGAGAGAGAGAGAGAGAGAGAGAGAAGGGGAGGGGAGGGGAGGGGAGGGGAGGGGAGGGGAGGGGAGGGGAGGGGAGGGGAGGGGAGGAGAGGAGAGGAGAGGAGAGGAGAGGAGAGGAGAGGAGAGGAGAGGAGAGGAGAGGAGAGGAGAGGGATGCTTGCTTTAATTTCCACAGGCTCGTGTCCCACCAGCAAATGCAGTTCTTTATCTTTCCAAGGTCTCCTCAGTCCATCGTAGAAGACATCCACCAAGGGAAGAGTGAGCATTACGGGTCAGAGACGCTTCGAGAAAAGCTTAAGTTTCTGCCGGAGTCAGAGGAGGTAAGGAACTTGGCCCCTGGACTTCTGGGTCTTTAGAGTGATGAGTAAAGCTTCCTGTTCTTCTGAGTGTGAGCGGCCCCTGTACTCAGAGCCCTGTCCTTCCAGGACCAGAGGAGACACAGAGAAAAGAAAAACGTGGCCAGTCCAATAGAATGAGCCAGGCTACGGAGTCAGTCTGTTCAGACGGCGTTGTCCCATAACTGAAAAACTCGGGCAAGGTTCCGAACACCTGTGAACTTTAGATTCCTCCTCTGTAAATGAGGACAATGACCCTTACCTCATCGGTTCCCAAGATGAGTAAGCCCTGTGGATGCAGCTAGCATGCTACTTGGCACACGAGAGCTCAATAAATCTCAGGTTTCTTTTCCACCGTCTTAACATTTGACCCTTGCCTAGCATGAACCCAGGTTATAATACCTATGCCTTGTAAGATAGTGTAAATGTAGGTGAGTGTCTGTGTGTCTGTGTAACGCACTAGAAGGGGCAGATGCTGTGGCCACAGAAAGTTCTCTGTGATAGGAAGGGATTAATTCTGTTTGGATCAGGTTAGTTGGTTACTGGGTAGTTAGGAGCTTCATAAGAGAAAAGAGAATAGCTATTTAAAACTTTTAAAAATGTACTTATTGTTATTGTATGTGTCGGGGTGAGTGAACGGCATGGCACTCCCCTGGTGGACGTCAGTGGGCAGCGCCATTGGTTCTTTCCTTTCTCCTTCCTGTGGGTCTCAAGCACCAGATTCAGCTCACACACTGGACTTAGAGAAAAGAGCCATTGTTCGCGGAGCCGAAGCGCTGGCCCTAGGCCCTAGGCCCTAGGATAGCGGTTTTATAAAACCATCCAACATTGGGGTGATACCAACCTTTAGGTCTGAAGAAAGTCTCAATAAGAAATTACACAAATCCATATGCTTGTGAATGCTGAACTAGAACAGCATGTAATTTTACCAAAGATTTTATGTCTGTGAATAAAAGGAAAAGGAGACATTTTGTGAGTAACAGATAAGGCTGGAAGTGTGGCTCAAATGTATGAGGCACTAGCCTGATCCCTCCCTCTGCAAGAAAATAAATCAAGAGGACAAGGGTTTTGTTTTTTATATATAAATTGTCTTCCAATACTGTTGACTCCTCATACGACCCCTCCCCCATCCCAGATATCATTTATAAAAGGTGACTTCAATGACATTAATAACAGGGGGGGGGGAGGAGAGAGAGAAAGGGAGGGAAAGGAGAGAGGAGAGAGAGTTGTGTTGTTTATGTTGGCGGGTTCTAAATTCATAGTGGGATTAGCGGGTAACTGGAGGCTCTCGTTTAATTCATGTGTGTCTGATGATGGAATGCCCTCTCTGCCCCAGCTTTTGTTTACAAATGAAGTGTAAGTTACTTAAGTCCAGATGAATTAATGACTTTTACTAACGTACTCTAAGGGTTTTAAGGACCCATGGTCCTTCCTCTTTCTTCCTGTGTAAAGGATGGGGATTTAAGTGTCTTTGCTAGGATGAGTAGGGCCTGTTTCATTTGCGCTTTAAAAGATTATTTGCTTTCAGCCAGGGATGCAACTCAAATGCTTCCCGAGTGTGTAGTCCTGGATTTGAGTTCCAGCACCGAAGGGGCGGGGAAAGACTGATTTGCTTTTGAAGCTGTATTCCTGCATGGCCTCTTTCCTCACCCGCCTTAGTATTCTCTGAGTGCTCACTAAGTGATCGCATCGTTTTTTTGAAAGGGAATATCAAATTGGACAGTGTGTGCAGAAGGGCTCAGAAGGCTCCTCACGGTCAATGAGAGCCAGGCATGAGGCCTGAGGGAGGCTGCCAGCTTCATGCCGTGATGAACTGCTGTCTTAATATCTGCATTTTTTTGTGTCCAGTCTTTTGAAAGCGTGAATAGCTGTCTGAGTGCCTCTGTTTAAAGGGTCTTTTTGTTGTTGAGTTTTGTGAGGTGTCACTGGAACAGGACAGTCCAGGGCCAACTGAGGGAAAAGCACCTGAGAGCCATCGAGGCCACCCAGGTCTTCTGCCCCAGTTGGTGAGCTAAGCAAAGAAGCCTGGAGTAGAATCCTGAGATGTCTTTGGACCTCTCTGACACAGGCCAGAGCACACAGTCTCCTGTGCAGGGTCTTCCTCAGTCTAAATGTGTGGCGACAATATTGGCACACTTTTTGTTTACATTACTGCCTCTTGGCTGCGTCTCCACACCCTTCACACTCGACTTCAGCAGAAACACCCTGCCAGGTCATCTCTCCTGGAACTGCCGGGTGTCTGCTGGCCAAAGGGGTTGCAGAAGGAGCAGACGCTCCCTCGAGAATGTTCTGTGGTCTGTGGTACTGCCTAGACTTGTGAGGACCCTGGAGCATCTTGGTTGTCTTTGGTGGAGGTGAATGAGGAGGATGAGGTAAGGGAGGAAGCTGGGCTAAGTGAGAAAGGTTTGGAACTTTGGCAGAAATGCATTTATCAATGTTTGTGCATGCATAGCGACCACTAGCCCGGGATAGAACACAGTACTCGTTTTTAGCACAGGAAAGAACTTACCATTTACATTTCCAGGGCTCAGTCCAGGGATGAACAAAGAGAAAGCTCATCTATCACAGAGATGATTATTCTGTAGCCTCTTCCTTATTTCCTCTTTACAGGAACAGTATGGGATAGTCCTCATTTGCAATTGCATTGGCTCTGCAGGTTACACGGTGTCTCTGGATGGCTGGGTGATACAAGAGAGGTGGACTTGAACCCTAATTTTCTTTGGCCCTGAGCAGTTGTTACCTTTCTTGAAGGAAGGAAGGGCAAAGGTTGTCAAAACGTTGCGCCTCACACCACGTGGTCTCACAGGTTTTTCACCACCTCTGCTATCATCCCGTAACCTTATCAGCCTGCTGAAAACCCTGAGCGGAAACTGCCGGTTTCTCCCCCGTCCCTGCCTTCTCAGCTGACAGCCCAACCGTAGCCAAGGTTAATTTGTCATCAGGAATTTTCTCTGCCCTTCACTTTATCTTTGATCTGGCACGTTTGTTCATCTCTCTTCCAGTGTGTGGTTTACCCTTGCAGAGGAAGAGGCGGGCCCTGAATAAAAGTTCTGCGTGTGCTATTGTCTGCCAGTGGCTCCCATGCCAGGGATGAGCATGAGAAGGGGCCAGAGCCTCTGCCCAGCCTGACTGGCCCAGCTCCTGCTGTGGGCTGATGCTCTGGTGATCAGTCCCACTGTGCTGAAGGAGGAACCCAGCACTTCCTGAAGGCTGGAGCGGCTCTAGTGTGCCCTCTGCCCCAGCTCCTCTGGAGGCGGCATGTTTGTGGGAAGTCCTGACTTTCCAAGGCTGTGGAGTGGAATGGGACAGGACGAGGAAGCCACCCTTTCTTTGGCCTTGTGAATCCCCGGAGTATGTTCTGGCTCTTCCGACAGAAACTGGGCACAGCAGGGGTCATAATGAGAGGCCCTTGGCTCAGCCAGCAAAATTATGCCTAGCAGTGTTGAAGGCGTGATTTCTGATAATGATGATGAGACTACATAATAATTACAGTTTGCTCACCTTGCCTCTTCCTTTCCCTGCCACGGGGGAGGCGCGGTAATCCCTCATAATGAATACAAGGCTTGCTGGGAACCAGAATGAAGAACTATATACATGGCATTTACATTTTTGTCTTCCATCTCCAGTCCCTTAAGATCTATAAACATTTTTGGCCTTCTGCGTAAGTGAAGGAGATTAATCCGTGCTCAGCCAGTTTAGCATATGTCTAATAGAAGTGCTTAGTTTACTGGGAATGAGCCCTTCTTCTGCTTCAGACTGAAATCTGTGCAGTTGTTTTTCTAAGCTTCGCACGTAGTGAGTATGGGGTTTTTAAAAAGGTTTGGCTTCACTCTGCCCCTGCCCATATATAGTGAACTGTTAAACTCTCCTCCAGGAGGAATCAGAATGCAGCCTAGGGCTGTCTCAGCTCACAAGTGAGGCACTAATTAGAAGTGAGCTAAACCGGAAGTGTCCTGAGCTTAAAAAACAAAACAAAAACAAAAATGGTAAAATCACTTTACGGCTCTCAGCAAGTGGGTCAAATGTAGTTTTTGAAAAGGTTGTTTTCTGCCCTGACCAACACACACACACACAACCAACAATCCGGTTGTAGCTGGCGTTCTCCTCATAGTAGAGTATTTGCTTAGCAAGCGTGAGGCCGGGTTCATCCCAGCACTACAGAAGTGCGGCTGAAGCAGAGAAGCATCTTTGAGAGACACCTAACTCTAGAGAGTGAATCTGTGCTGTTAGAGTTTAGATTTTCACATAATTGATATAAATATGTTCACTAGTGGGTTTTTTAAAATAAAACCTTTAATTTTTTAATTATAATTTTCTATACTTTTTCTCCTTTATCGTTCTTTTTGGGGTTTTTTGTCTGAGTTTTCTGGGCAGGGTCTTGCTAGGCAGCCTAAGCTGGCCTGGAACTCATCCTGGGCCTCCTGGGTTGCTGGGTACCACGAGGACAGGCTCCAGCTGGCACTGCTTCCAAGGGCTTGAACTCATGTTGCCAGGCATCATGGGAGGGTGGAAGAGGAGGCTTCCATGGTCCGGAGTGCGGCTCCATGGTAGACCTTGTATTTAGCCTTTTAAGACCCTGGGTGGAGAACCCAGGAAAGATATTCCTTTCCATTAAGGAAGGTGTACAATTGGTCAGTACTTCTGGTCACCAGTTAGTAGTAAGCATGGGTTAGTTGCAACCAGACTAGGAGAAAGACTCTTAGAAGTGATTTTGCTCTCAGCTTGGTCCAGTTTTCTGTGTAAAGATGGCAGGATTTTTCTGTCTGATGCACTTTGAGCTTTGTCTCGCCTCTGCCTCTGCTTGCTGTTTGTCCATCTACCAACTGTTTGTCTGTCTTCTGTCTACCTACGTCAGAGCTCTACCACAGGAGGGGAATACGTGTGTGTTTAAAAACATTCATCCATCTTGGTTTTTTTTTTTAATAGCAGTCTGTTCAGTGTAGATAAGTGGAAATAACTAGAATGACGAGCAAGTAAAAAGGAAAGTGACTGGTTACTGTAGGGGGAGGGGTAGACATCTTTTCTTCTTGATTTGTGGAAATGGGATCTTCATACTGTATAGACTATTTACCTGTCTTTTCATTGGATAGATCATTTTTCGGTATTTTACTTTTGGCTAAGGGTGTTACTTGTGTGTACTGATGGGGTCTGTGTGAGGTGCACAGCAGTGTGTGCTGATCAAATCCAGCATCCCTTTGTCCATCTTTCCCTTCCCCTGGACAGCCTTGCTCATCACTGTTCTACAGTCAAGACATTTCTTAGCTTCTTCATAGGTCAGAGAATCTGCAGTACTTGTCTGTCAACGTCTGGCGTATCCGCTTACTGTAATGCCGTGTGGTTCCATCCATTTTGTTATGCAAGACAGGCTTTCACTCTTTTCGTACCTGAATGATGCACTGTTGACTATAATTCCATATTTTCTTTATCTGTTTGCCTGTTTGTTGATCAGCATCCAGGTCAGTTCTATACCTTAGCTGCATCATAATCAGGTATCTTAATATCCATTTCTTAGCAGAAGCTTTTTTCCCTATTTCCTGCTGGAGAGCCGACCTGTACTCATTTCAATGGTGTAGTCCAGGCTGAGGTAGCCCAGTGGTGGAGCATATGCTTCTCACACCTCTATCCCAACAATGGGGGCAGGGGAAACAGTAGCCAGGTGACACGACACATGTCCGTAATCCTAAAGTTCAGAAGGTTGAGGCAGGAGGAGCAAGACTTGGAGATCAGGTTAAAGAGCAAAACCCTACACAAAAAGAACAAGTAAAAAACAATGGTTATTGTCACTTAGACCTACAACCTGCTGCCTTGTTTTGAAAGAAATTAGTAAAGAAAAAAATGGGTTTACTTAGTTCAGCCATGGAGAGAGAAAACGTAAGAGGGCTTTTCTGTCCTGCCAGCCAGTTCCCAAATAACCACACAGAGACTTATTATTAATTATAAATGTTTGGTCAATAGCTTAGGCTTGTTACTAGCTAACTCTTGTATTTTAAATTAATGCGTATTTCTTATCTATGCTCTGCCACGTGGCTTGGTATATTTTCCCAGTACGGCAAGTTCATCTCCTCCTCTCTTTGCCCCCTAGAAATTCTTTTTTTAAGAAAAAATTTGTTTACTTATTATATATATACTTTCCAGGAGACAATACCAGATCTCATTACAGATGTTTGTGAGCTACCATATGTTTGCTGGGAATTGAACTTAAGACCGCTGGCAGAGTAATCAGTGTTCTTAACCTCTGAGCCATTTCTCCAGCCCCCTCCTCAAAATTCTTTTACTCTGCCTATCTTCTTCCCAGCATTCTTTCTGCCCCCAAAATCCTGTCTAGCTATTGGCCAATCAGTTCTTTAGTAACAGTGAGAACAATATATATTTAAAGTATACAAAAGTTTATTCCACAGCAAGAAAGAACCTATTTTTTCTCCCCACTGGTGCCCAAGGTTCTCTTAGACTTTATAGAAAAAGTGGCCAAGGCCAGAAAACGTGGATTTGGCTGGGGATTTTACCTGCCCTTTCCCCAGGGAAGGCGGCCTGGGCCCCAGGTCTGTTCTTGCAGACTATGTCCATTCTCCTGGTGTGGAGGTCACTAGTGTGCCTTTAGAATTTAGGAAATCCCTCCACCTGTTCATCAGGTTCTCTCTCAGCTTGAGTCCCGGCCACATCGTTTACCCCTCCCGCAGTAGAGCTAGGCCTGAGACTCAGTGGTACAGTGCGTGGCTAGATGCTCAGGACCTGGGCTCATCCCCAGATACAAAGATGGATAAACAAGCAAGCAAAGAAAAAATAATACAGTAGTAGGTGTGAATTCTTTTTTCTTAGGTCTACATTTTATTAATTTGAATTTAGCACTGAAACATTAATTTTTTTAGAATGATCCTAAAATGAATTTTAATCTTAAATTTTGATCAATGATTTTTTTTTTCCCTCTTCTCCCCTTTTCTCTTGCCTTTTAGGTTAAGAAGTTAAAGACATTTAACGGCGATGTGTCCAAGCTTTCTCTGGCAGATTCCTTTCTGTACGGCTTGATTCAGGTGCCAAAGTAAGGCTGCTTCTCTGGCCGCTGCCTCTGTGGAGCGGGGTCGTTACTGACGCCTGCTACAGTTTTACTGAACTTTTTATTTTCTTATTGCTTTTTAGCTATTCACTTCGGATCGAAGCCATGGTGCTAAAAAAGGAATTCTTGCCTTCTTGCTCCTCGCTGTACCAAGACATAATGGTCCTAAGAACAGCCACACAAGGTAACTTGCGGTGTGTTTCCATGCATGGCTGCTTTCATCAGTGTGGGGAGCTGTTGGTCTCTTATAAAAAATTCAGATGAAATTGGAAATGAATGATCCCATTTTTGGATCACCTAGAAAGGGAAAAAGGTATGAGGAGGGATGAAGTTCAAGTAATGAACATCAATTTGCATATTATCTTTCCATGGAAGAAAGTTTCTTTCATCTCAGGCTTCAGAGCAAACATTACAAGTAGCAACCTGTCTTGCTTCTCAACGTGGTTAGCTTTCCATGTTCCGTGTGAGTGTGTGTGTGTGTGTGGTCTGTGTGGAGTATAGTGTGTTGTGCATATGGTATAACGTATGTTTGCCTTATGTGTGGTGCTATGGCATTTGTGGTATTTAGTAGGTAGTGTGTGTGCACAATATATCGTGTGTGGAGTTTGGTACATAGTATGAGGAGTGTGATGCTGGTGAGTGTGGTACAGTATGTAGCATGCACACATGTGTGATACACGTAAGCACAGTCCCTGTGTCCTGGACCGTGGTCTTCCCAAAGCGGGCAGACCTTTCCAGGCTGAGACAATGTGCCTTTTCCTGCCACGGAGCCTGAGGTTTCTGTTCCGTGGCTTCTCCCACCTACCACCCTCCTAGACTCCAGCACATGAACATCTGTCACAGCTGAGATGGGTCAGCTGATCCTTTTACGTCTAAAACAGCTGAGTTTTTCCTGCCCAGCCTCCGAGGGGCTGGGGCCTTTGTCTCTGGCTTTTTGTGTATCTTGAGAGGGTAGGCTGGCAGCTATAGCTCCTGGCACTCACCGCCCTGGCACCGGCAGGTCCACCCACCTTCCCGTCTTCAGCTCCCCAGCTTGGTTCCCTCCCAGTTACTTCTTTACTGGTTTTTCTGGAACTGTCTACTCCTATTTGGTGCTCTGTTCAGTTGCTCTTGCCCGTGGTGAGAGAAAGCCCTCCCTCCATCCCACCACATTTTCTTCGTGTTGGAGAGGCACTAAGAATAAGAAAAGGAATTCTTTCCTTTTCCAGTATGGAAGCCTCTTTCAGTTCTTCCCATTCTGAGGCTGTTTGCTGTTGCAGCCGTGGAAGGGCTGCGCTCCTGGTTCAAACAGCGTTGGGAGCACTTGTTTTCGTATTGAGCAATATAAATTCGTGGGCATGGAGGAAACGTTTCTTATCTGAGTAACCTTCCCAAACTGGCCTTCTTAGATAACAAAATACAGGCACTGGTCCAAATGTAATGTTTTGAAAGTAATACCAGACTTAGTGGAGAATAGTGACCTACAAATACCATAGGTGACATTTTATTACCTGCGCTGTCACTTTAATAACTGCGCTGTTTGGTTCAGCTTCCCAAATGTGTACTTTTAGTTGGGTTTCTTTATAGACATGCATAAGAGATTTTGTGTTAATAAAGAATTAGCTTACTGGTAGGATACCTTGCTCAGCCTTGGTGTGGGTGGAGGTGGGGGAGGCTTGGTCCTGCCTCAACTAGATAGGCCAGGCTTAGTTGACTCCCCATGGGAGGCCTTACCCTCTCTGAGGAGTGGATGGGGCAGGGAAGGAGGTAGGGGGAGAATGGGAGGAACTGTGGTTAGTATGTAAAATGAATTTTAAAAAACAGAAATATATATATATATATATATATATATATATATATATATATATGCTAAAGGAAGTGACTGAAAGAAAGAATTAGTTTACCAATCTGTTACCCTAAGTTCCCTTTTATAGCCGTCGGCCAATCCAGAAGGAAATGTGTTTTGAATAAGATGGAAAGATGTTTTGGGTACCAGGGGCTTGAGGGTTAGTGGTTTGCAAGTTATTTACATGACCTCCCGGCTTGTTTATTTTCTATCTTTTCCTAACTCATTGGCTAAGCAAAATGTTGCTGGCTCTTGGATTTCATGTTTCGTAAAGACACTCTTAAATGGCAGTGAGCAGAAGGAAGAAAAAAGCCAAAGAATGAACTGGTGACAGGGAGGAGTCTCCACGGCTCAGTGTTTCCTCGGGGTGCTCTGCTTCCTGGGACTTGAAAATTGTCAGCTTTGTGTAGTGTTCAACTGCCCTACATGTTTGGTCCCCAGCTAAACACTATGACATAGGTCATATTATATGTCTATTGTCACAGGCATGACTGCAGTAAAAGTGTGTTTACTTTGGGGTCAGAGCTTGCTTCAGGCACGCTGGAACTTGCTTGTGGTAGCTGCCTTCTATGCATGGGACGGCTTTCTAAGGCGCAGTGGTGTGCTCCTTTTGACAGAGCTGATGTCGTGTGAGGAGCTACATTCGATATTACACTTGGTGCTCCAGGCCGGGAATATCATGAATGCCGTAAGTAGAGCCCAAAACAAGACGTGTGCCTATTTTGGTTGTCTGTCTGAAGGCTCAACACATGTCTTTCTCTTGCCTTGCCTTCTTTAGGGAGGGTATGCTGGCAATGCTGTAGGATTTAAACTGTCTTCTTTACTCAAATTGGCGGACACAAGAGCAAACAAGCCTGGGATGAATCTTCTGCATTTTGTCGCTCAGGTAAGTGGAGAGCAGAAGACCCCTGTGCACACCAGTGGAGACAGTGATGGTTTCCCCATTAGGAAAAAGACAAGACATATACAAAGAAGATTCTGTCTCTAGAAGCTTTGTGGATTCCCCAGTTCGAGCTATGGAGGGGACGGGACAAGGGAGGCAGTGAGGCTGGATTCAGAACGTAGGGAAGGATTCAAATGTCAGAGGTCACGGGAAGCAGGCAGAAGTGTGAGCGCAGTAACAGCATGACCAGGATTTTTGTTTTAAGAAAATAAGACACGGTGAAGGCTGGGTTGGAGAAAAACAAGAACGAGGTCCGAGGAGACATCCTGGCCATAGCTGTCTGGTGTAAGCTGGCAGGGATACTCTACAGGGGTAGAGAGGAGAAGGCTAGGTGTGAAAACCTTGATGAAAGATGAATCCGATTTGTGACCAGTATCTTGGAAACCGTGCCTTAGTGTACTGTCTGCTACTGTAAGATCTGGAGTCTCACTCTGCCCGTAGCTTCTTTTCTCTGGAGTCTGGGGATGAAGACCAGGGTCTTAGCATGCTGGGCAAGCAGTCTCCCCAGCCCAGCCTCTAGTCTTCAGTACGTGACTGAAAAGTCAGTATTTAAAGCACTGAAGTGAGAGACTGTTTAGTTACCCAGCCCACTTCTGACAGCTGTGGGCCTTGGCTCTAGGTGGCTTGGGCCCTGCTCCTGTAGGAAGGAATCCTCTAACTGGTTCCTTCCCACTCACCCCTCCCGAGTCAGCCTGCAAACAGCTGAAGAATCCAGATACCGCCTGGGCTTCTATGCCTCTCATTAAAGTTGGCTTGCAAACTGGTTTAACAGTCAGAAGCATCCCGTACCTTCATCAAGGAGCACGTTCACCAAGATGCCTGCCATTTAGGCAGGGTATATTGGGTTCTCTGGGGAACAATGGGTGCTAAGCTGCTGCCTCATTCCATTGAGTTTCAATGCACTTGAGTTGAATTTCACGTGGGGATCGTTTGTCTTGGGAAGGTTAAAAGTATCTGAACAGTGGAGGGCAGTTCTGGTAAATCTTAGAAAGAATGTCAAAGTCCATGTCTCGGGGAACTGCCCTCAGTGTAGCAAGCTGAAAACTAAGTGTTGTTTTGCTAGCTCCCTGAAGCTCTAAGGGAATGAGGCTTCCTTCCCAGGAAGACTAGAATCTGTCTTTGTTCCAGGAAGCCCAGAAGCAAGATGCCATCCTTCTACACTTTTCTGAGAAGCTGCAGCACGTGCAGGAGACGTCGAGGTGAGCACAGGGACAAACAGCGGCTTGGCTTCCTTGCCCGTCTTCCCATTAAAATGGCCGAGTGCTCTCAGATTCCAGGCTGGACTCTGAAACGTTTTCTCTTGTTGAGATCTTTTCTCTTGTTCTTCCTTTCCGTGTGTTTGCTGCAAGTGTGTGTGCACCTTTGAAATGTGGAGGCTTTGAAAAACTAATGGTTATTTTTAGACTAAAAGAAACCATTTTAGTCTATTCTAAAGAACACCATTCTGTATAAGGAAAAAACGGGGATCTGAACTTCAAATCCCTCCCACACCCAAGAGGTTGAGCGGGCACAGCTTACGACCTTGGGAGTTGGTTTAGATCAGACTTATAGGGCCAACATCACTATTTCCCTGTGGACTCGAACATGGTACATTTATTTTCTATTGCATTCAAAGAGTTTGGAACCACACCAAGGCCCGTGAAAGGACCTGATTCTAAATTAGTCACTCAGCTTTACAGAGAAAGTATCTACCAAACATGAAGCCCTAATTACATTACTCTAATTTGCTTCTAAACCTAAGATAGATGCATGCTTCAATGCAACAATGATCTCTGTGTATGTATTATCATCTCCTTTCTGTTATTTAACTTATAATAGGCCCATGCATCCTCCTGTAAACACTGCAGTTAATTGTTCCTCAAGAAAAGAGTCTTGGTTTTTTCACATCTTCTGCCATCTAGGCCTTAAATACTGCTAGCCTGGCTGGGTTCTGGTCACCAGCAGAGAAGTACTCCATGCAGAATTGGGAAGACATGCCCACAGTTGCCTCTGATGAGGTAGCTCAATTCGCCACTGCTTGTATCAACCAAATTAATATTATATACTTTTTAAAAATGAGCTCTTACTATGTTGCCGGGTTGGACTGGAATCCTTGGGCTGAAATGATCCTCCTGCCTCAGCTTCTTGAGTATCTGGAATTACAGGCAGATAACACCATGGCTGACTATGTAATGTCCTTACTATTTGCGTGACTATAGCCAGCCACAACAGCATGAACCGTCTACACATAAGGACATAAACCACAGCTCCTAGTGCTGTCATTAGACATATCTAACTGTTATTGACATCCAGCCACTGATAATAGGTCTTCCAGACAGGAGGATTACCAGTGCAAAGATTAAATGCTTCATAATTCGTGTTTACTGATCCCCAGATGATGCTCCAAGAAAACACAGATATAAGACACAAACTTTTTTAATTCCTAAAAGAAATTAATATTTAAATGTTTTTGCTATATTAATACTATAGAAATATTACATATATATGAAGGAAATTAGTGTTATGTTTCTGAGTTAGCATTTTTGACATTTTTGTCGTGAAGGAGACTCTCCCAGTCGGGTTTGTTTATCTGAAGTGGAGGGAGAATGACAAACACAAGTGAAGTAGAATTAGTCCTTAGGTTAAGACTCGTGTACTACCAAAGACCAGCAGAAGTAGAAAACTTTTTTGCACAATAACAACAACAAAAACCCTAAAATTCATAATAGCAACACAGATGCATTCAAATGTACAAAATTCTCTGGATTTTGAGTTTCACCTGTACCCCTTCCTAGTGACAAAACCGTCTTAGTGATCTTGCTTTAATAGCCAGAACAAACACACAGCAATCAGCCCAGCTGATTTGCAGCATGGTTGGCCATGTTTTAGTTCTCCGAGGTGGGATCTGGCTCCCTGCGGATGTCGGCCTCCCTTGCCTGGCTCGCTATGAGAGCATCTCACCACGAGGAAAGCAGGCTGCTCCGAGTCTCCCTGGGGTTAGTTTCCATGCTTGCTGCCCAGTGGTGCTGAGACCACCTGTGTGGAAAGCTCCCTCAGTCCCGCGGGCCGGGTTAGCTGGCAGCCTGCTCTCCTTAAGTCTTGGTGGGTGATTCACTCAGGATCTAAATACAGTAGATGTGATCCCAGCAGCGTCCCTGTCCCAGGCCTGGCCAAAGATGGGTCTTTTTTGGCACAGCCACACACCACGCGGTGTCTTGGTGCCAGCTGCCCACTCTCCCCTTCTGTCTTCAGGTTATCTCTGGATGTCACTGAGACGGAGCTACACTCCCTCTTTGCCAGGACAAAATCGCTTCAGGAAAACATCCAGAGGGACCAGGAGCTGGCTCGGCAGATGGAAGACTTCCTCCAGGTCAATCCCTCTCCTGGTCCGGCAGGCCGGTCTGTGTGATTGGTAGGGGCGGGGGCAGCAAGTGCTGGATCACGGTTTCCCTGCAAGTGAATACAAGGATCTTTCTGTCCTTTTGTGGCAGAGGACAGTGATGACCATCTCAGAATCTGCTTCTAAGAAGGGCTTCTGCCTGGCAGCTGGAGGTTTGGCTCTGTAGCCGGCATGTTTTTGGATAACTGGAGAGAGTTCCACAGAACATTGACACTGACGCTCCTTCGTGTGCGTCTGTAGAGGAGAGAGACCGATTGTACCTGTTGTGTTTTTCTCTGACGGCATCAGGGCACACACGGCTCCAGTGCCCATCAGCACCCAAACACATCAGCCCGCAGGGTGTGTCGGGAGCCACCCCAAATAACATCAACAAAAACCAGTAGAGTGGATCTGTTTGGGACAGCTCAGGGTGACTCACTAATCACATAGTCTGACGTACTTCTTTTATCTGCCTCATTTAAAAAACAAAGTGATACCTCCTTCCTGGTCCTGTTGCGTCTAGCGTCCTGTGAGACCCTTGAGCCATGCACTGCAGAGCTGCCACAGCAGAAGACAAGAAGAGCCTGTGAGGCCATCCAAGTCTCCGCTGGTTTGGAACCCAAGGCCTTGTGCCTGCAGTCAGATGCTGGACCAGGAGAGGCACGCAGCAGCAACGCAGGGGCTGTCACCATCTCCGAATACAGAGCAGTGATAAGCGTGGTCAGGGACATAAAACAGAGCAGGAATCCTGGAATAAGAACCGCCACACATTGAAATTTAGATTCTGGTTGTTTTCTTCAGTCCAGTTCTTACTTTAAGTATTACAATCTTATACTAAACCTTTTCGTCCTGGAGGTGCCGGGGATTGACCCCACGGCTTTGTACAAGCTAAGCACACACCCTCAACTGAGTTACTCCTCCAGATGTATTATTGAAGTCTTCTATATAAAGACCCGGCTGCCTGCTACTCACCACTGGGCTGCTATTCAGAGGCAACCTTGTTTTAGCTTTTTAAACATTTTTTTGGGGGGTAGTGTTTGTTTTAACAGTGCGGAGAATCTTGTTTCTGCTGGACCAGGACAGGACCTTTAAGTGACAGCTCCTACCTCAGCATTGTTTATAACCCGTATAGACAGAAGGTGCTACACAGATGGGCATTTTCTGGGGAGTGCGATGAGGCTTCTGGGAGGGGGCTTGACTCCGACCTCAGACACTAATCTAAAGACCACGCATCTTTTGCTTTGAGCAGCACAGAGCTGTTTAAGTCTTGTGGGTTTTCTCATTTGTTTGGCGATGGCGTTTGTTTGTTTGTGTGTGTGCATATGTGCAGGGATTGAAACCCAGGGCTTACACGCTAGGTAAGCCCTTCCAGCTCTCATGCAAGGCTTTTGAGCAGAAAGATACATAAACACATCTTTTTTTGAAACTTTATGTCATCATTTTGACTCCACTTTGGGTGGGACTTAAGGGCCTGGGGCTTCGATCCACAGCCGGCCAGCGAGTCAGTGCTGAAAGTGCAGGTTCGCCCCATGGCTGCTGGGCTGTGGTCTCCTTGGCTAGCACAGCTTGTTCCAGCTTTGTGCAGAGTGCTGTGGAATTTATGACGTCACACTCCGCGGTGGCTCTTTTCAGGCTGACGTTCAGAACGTTTGGTTGTCCCAGGTGCCGAGGGCAACTTGGGTCCCGTTAGGCTTTTCCGTCCTGGTATCCATCCATCCCACGGCGTCTGCAGAGAAGTCACAGGATGTGTCGGGAGGCCTGCTCTCCCACAGTGAGGGAGCTGTTCTTGCCTGAGTTTGTTGTTGTTGTTGTTGTTGTTTTGTTTTTGTTTTGTTTTGTTTTTTGTTTTTTTGCCATACAGAATGACAGGCTAAGAGTTAGCTTTCTCCAGTGAAAAGAATGTATCAGGAAGGCTCTTACTCCCTTGGGCCACTGACTCAGACGGTTATTGTCTCTGGTTTCACTCTGCTGAAGAGTTGTCCCCCACCACCCCTAGAACGTATCTGGGTTAAGCAAAGGCTTACTAAGGGGAAAGTGGTCGGACCGGTGGGAGGTGCCACATCTGACAGGAATTTCCATTTCTGCTCTGTGGCTGGCTGAGTGTGCACAGACAGCATCTCCCCTCCTCCAAAGCGGGGAACCTGTTTCTTTCCCACACCTTAGGCCCAGCCCCTCACTCCACAAGAACTTGTTTGTGGTTAGACGTCCTTCAAATACAAACGTAAGAGTCCTTTGGTAACATGCTTCCTACCTTCCTTCCAAGGCTAGTAAACAAGGCAACAACAGACTTCCACACAGAAACTCAAATATCCAGTCCCCTTTCTCTCGCCACTCTGTTACCTCATTATAGCGCAGACGTGCCTGTGACCCTTGGACATCACAAACCCTTTTCTAGATGGACGTGAGACCTTCTATCGTTGCCAGCACTGACTTGCTGGCCGGCTTCAACACGACTTGTCTAAGTATCACTGCAATCTGTGGTGGCCTTGGAAACTGACACATCCCAGAGGAGTCAGGAAAAGTCGAACAGAAACGTAGGGATTGGAATGGACCTGACGATCAGAACTGGGGAGTTCTGAAACACCCCAAACCTACTGCGCGTGGGGCACAGCTGTCTCTGGTAGCATCCCAGGGTTCCATCCTGGTCAGTGGGGACAGTAACCCAGTAGAGTTTGTTTGCAATTAGGTATAGATCTTCTCTCAGCCAGATAATACAGGCAGCTTGTCAGGACAAGCTAACTTCTGAGACCTTGGCCCAAAGAAGAGGAGGAAAAACAAATACAGCAGAATTTCTTAATGACGGCAGGCTGTTTTCCTTGTAGTGCTCTTAAAGGAGAGCTTTGGTCAATGATGTTCTATGGGTTAAGGCTCTCATATTTACTTGAAGACAAGGGTCTTGCTATGTAACCCAGTGGGCTTTGAACTCCTAATCCCCCAGTCCCAGTCTCCCAGATGCTGGGGTTATAGGTGTGTATGAGCACTCCTGGCTTCTTCAGTTCCTTTTGTGGCTTCCAGGCCTCAGGCAGGAGGTCACCTTGTTCTCTTGAGGTTTGCTTTGGGCAGACTCATTTTCCTTTTGGCTCTGAGTGGCCTTCGCAGCCTTCCCTTTGCAGAGACTTGAAATTGAACCCCGACAGCGTGCCCACCCCAGGTGACCCTGTTTACCACATGGGTCCCTGTTTGTTTTTTCTCCAGTTTGCTGTGGAAAAGTTGTCGGAGCTGGAACTCTGGAACCGGGAGCTGCAGGGCGAGGCTCACACTCTCATCGATTTTTTCTGTGAAGACAAAGAGACAATGAAACTGGATGAATGCTTCCAGATCTTCAGAGATTTCTGTACCAGGTTCAACAAAGCCGTTAAGGTATGGCTGTGGGCACTGCCCTGCTTCCGCAGTTAAGGTATGGCTGTGGGCACTACCCTGCTTCCAGTCCTTGAGATATTCATTTTTCTGCTTACCGACCCAGTCCTCTGCCCATGGCAGAACGATGGTCATCAGTTCTTTGATTTCAGGACCATCTGGCTTGGTGTCATGGCAGGTTCTTGGCAGGGATGAGGGGGAGGTGGCTCTGCTGTAGCATCAAGAGTCTGTCACGGTGGCCTTTGCTAATCGTACAGCATACAGAATACCCAAGAAGCATGTTGCTAGCTCATGTTGGTGAGTCTCAGAAGTTTCCTGTACACCTGACTGTTTTTCTCAGCCCCTCCCTAGGAGGAAGTGTCAACCTCTAGGGAGGCTTGCGTCACCTAGCAGAGAGGCCTTCCTCTTGCCTATTTCCAAAACCACATACTGTTTTGGCATCGGCACTATGAGGACCGTGCTGCCCTTAGTGAGCAAAACCTTGAAGGTCTCCCAGATTGAGGGGGCCTGCTGCCTTAACCATTCAGACTCTGGTCTCTTAGTTGAATCCAAAAACCAGAAAACTTCCCAGGTTGAGTGATAAGTGAAACATTTACCTGTTGATAAAAAAAAAAAAATAAAAGTACCTCAAGATCCAGTATCTCAGGTGACACGGAGGAGCCAATGAGGCTGCCCCAGTTCATCTGCCGACCAGATTTTATTTATTACCTGCCTTTCATTTGATTATGGCAAAGGGTTCAACTTGAGGCTCTCACAATTGCTGTTTGAATACAGACTTATCCATACATGGATTTATTGGAGGAACTGTTCACATTTCTTCCAAGTCCAAAATTCCTTCGGGTTCCTTATCCACTCCCTTCTCCATCTAGCTGAGACCAGGGAGCTGCGCCTGCAGCCACGTTAACACACTGCTTTCCAAGCAGTGAGCTCAGCTGTGGGAGGCCATGGGGCTTGGCTGAAGCCAAACTGACCGCCTCTGAGGCTCTCACTCCATCTGGATGCTGCCAGCCTGTGAGAGGACACTGTGGGATGCTCTCAGCCCAGTTATCAGGAGAGTTAGGGCCTGGGCCACCCCCACTATGTGAAGGCTTAAAATGGGAAGGCCGGGAAGCTTGGGGACCCTAGAGAGCTGTGGGCAGAGCTGCAGAAGGAGCCAAGACTCCCCAGGCAGCTCCCCACAGGAACTTGGAAAGGAAAACCCACTGGAAGAGTAAACGTATTGTCAAATAAAATCTGCTCACAATAACAGAGTTGAGGTGTCCGCGTAACTGCATGATTGCGTGGGCCTCAGGACCCAAAAGAAACTCGTGAATTGTAACACAAATACAGCTGTCTCTGCATAGCCACGCCTGCAGATTCAGCCAACCACAAATTGAAAGTAGTCTTTTAAAATTCTATCTGTGCTAAATGCTAGGGACTTTTTTTTTTTTTTGCCATGCCATAAACAATACATATGTAACTCTTATACCGGGTTAGCTATAAGTAATTTAGAGTTGATTTAAGGCGTATATGAGGAGATGCATAGGCTATGTGCAAATTCTGTTCCATTTTGCATAAGGAACTTGAACATCCTCACATTTGTATCCAAGGGTGAACCAGGAACAAATCCCCTGGATATAGTCAGGGCAGTAGCCTACGAGGCCACACAGAGGTGACGGACACTTTGGTGTCTCTGTCTGGGTTCTGTGTCATTGTGGAAGAGCCGTTGCTTTCCAACAGGAGGAATGGTGAAGGATTTGTGAAGCACACCTGTTTATCTTGTCTGATTGTGGGAATGGGCCTGGGCACGAGGGACAGAACCATCCCTTCTGCTTCAGGCTGTGGCTGGCAGACCCACCAGGGCATTTTTGATATTCGTACATTTATTTTGGTCCAGGGAGCACCCCGAGAACATGGTGAAAGGCGTCTCTCAATGTCTTTGGCATATGCTTATATACCCAAATCAATGGTAAACAGAATGTCCTGCTGGTGGGTCTGTGTGCCTTGACTCAGAGAGGAGTATGGATAGAGCCACACAACTGGGTTGTGCAATTTTGTGTGCACCCTGTTAGCATCTCTCTACAATTGCCTACGTGACCTTGCTGGAATTGAGACTGTGTGCATATATACAATCATAGCCCGTACTAGAAGCTGGACATTGGGCCGAGGGATCAAATAAGAACTGTAGGCAGGTTGTTGGAGCCAAGTCTTCCATGCCCTTTTGTCACATCCTTAAATTGCTTTGGGAAGTTTTCCTGCCATGTATACACACACGTGCAAAAGGCAGCGTCTGTGTGGGGCGGGACCCAGGGTTGTCGGTGATTCGGCCTCGTGTCGCACACCCCGCTCTCTGTGTCTCATGCTGGCTTCTCTTCACTCCCCTAGGACAACCGTGACCGGGAGGAACACGAGCGGAAACAGTTACAGAGGCTGAAGGAGCTGGAGCGGAAGCGACATTCCTGGACGACTGGGGAGCTCGGGGGCTTTGGCAGGAGCAGCAGTGAGAACGATGTGGAGACACTAGCTAAGAAGGGCACAGAAGAGCTGCCGTCCTTTCTGAAGCCCAGGCCCACCAGCCCCTCCTACCGGCACCCCAACACCCGCCGCTCTCGCCTCTCCCTGGGCATCTCTGCTGACCGCGAGCTCCTGACCTTCTTGGAGAGTACCAATGGCAGTCCTGAGGACCCCAACAAATTCAACAGCTTACCCCGGAGCAGTCCCAGACAGGTCCGACCCACCATCGCCTGGATGGAGCCCAGCGAACAGCAGAACCATGACCCTAACATTGCACATGAACCTCAGGCCTCAAAGAAGCAGGAGAAAACCCCACGCTTGGCTTGGCAAAGTCAGCTTCCCACACCCCGGCTGGAGGAGCCAGCAGCCCCTTTCCCACTGACTGGACGGGGTAGGACAAGTATCCTCAGGAAAAGGAACAGTGAACCTGTGGGCTTGGGTCCCACAAAAACCCCTCCTCTCTTACCATTGGATCTGGGCATTAGGGAGCATGAATTGGTCACGGGGTTGGCACAGTTTGACCTCCAGAGTCCCAAGGGCCTGGAAGAAGCATCCCGACCGACTCTAAAGGACTTTTGTCCCACAGAGCTGCTGTCTCCAGAGCATCAGAGCCCACAGTCCCTTGAAGCTGGTGGTGACAGCCTCACACCCAGGGACACAGGTCCCCAGGAGGGTCTCAGCCCAGCTGGGGAGGATGATGGAGCTGTCTCTAATGAACCCAGCAGTGAGGCTCTTGTGTCTGTGGTTGTCACTGACACCGATGGTAAGGATCCTGGGCCTCCGCTCTATGTCTCGGATACCACAGACTGCTCACTGACTCTGGACTGCTCAGAGGGAGCCGACTCCAGACCAGCAGAGGAGCAGGGGGAAGAGAGAGAAGGGGCTGCCTCAGTGTCCTCTGGGGCTGGAGAGGCAGGCAGCAGCCAGACCTCCAACCCTGCTTCCAGTCCCCCTGGGGAGGTACCTGCTCCCTACTCCAGTAAGAGTGAGCCCAGCTGCCAGGGTGGCCTTCCGAAGGACAGACCCAACAAAGGAAAGGATATCACGGCACTAAAGAGAAATTCCCTCAAAGAGCCATCCCCGGGGGCCTCAAAGCCAATCAGCGCCCGGCGCAGCCAAGGGGCGGCACCCAAGCCCGTGAGAACCTTGAACTCCTCTGAGAATGAGCACATGCGCAAAGTGGTGCCCATCTCCAAGTCCAGCAGGGGAGCAGGGCCCTGGAAGCGTCCGGAGCCGACATCCAAGGCTTCTCCTCGGGAGACACCCAGCAGCACAGACACACTGCTATCACGAAGGAGCTCAGTACGGGGGACCTCTGACACTTCACCCAGGAGGCCCCACGTGAGTGGGCCTGGGGCAGAGGAGCCCAGGTTGCCCCGCTCAAGTGGCAGTATGAGTGGGCGGCCAGGGAAGGAGGCCTTGGGACAGCCCAGGGCCTCGTTCAGGAAGCCCAGCGCCAAGCCCCTCAGAAATATCCCCAGACAGAAACCCGAAGAAAACAAGGTCAACAGCCCCAACTCACAAGACTCTGAAAGCCCCAAGGAAGAGCCCAAAGCGCCTCAGGCTTCAGGTGTCTCTAGAACCCTTCCTCCTGTCCCAAGCTTCGCTCGAAATACCGTAGCCTCCTCATCCCGGTGTATGCGACCGGATGCTCCACCTGCGTCCAGAGCCACCGGCATCACCAGGACAGTTTCCCAGCGGCAGCTTAGGGTCAAAGGTGGCCCCGAGGATTCTGCCTCCAAGGACAGTGGCACTTTGAAGAGGGCCAGCAGCGCCAGGACCTCTAAGAAGTGTCCTGAATCTTCTGGGGGTTCAAGTGCCAACGCAGAAACCCCATTGAAGGGCAGAGGGACAGGGGAAAGATCCTCTCTCAGACTGAAGGACTCAGGGCGGGCCACCCTAGGGAGTATCCTCCGTCCCCTGCAGAAGTGATGGGGCCTGTCTACATCTCTGCCTTCTGGGATTTTACCTGCCAGGACCGGCTGCTGGGGTGAGGTCACGAGAGGCCAGTCTTTAATGTCTTGTTACACACCAAGCGACTCACAGGTCACGTCAGGAAAGGTACATGGAGATCTGTAGCCTGCTGTACAGACTTCTACGAAATGGAGGCTGAGAGTATTCTATTCTGCAGAGTGCTTTCCCAGACCCCAGCACCTCCTTTCATTCATACTCAGGACCCTAACCCTAACTCCTACCCGAGACAAATATCCGGTGATAGTCTGGACATGTAAGAGGACAATTCTTATGTAACAAGTAAAAAAAAATTCTGGCCAGTTTTTATATATCAAAGACTTATTTTTTAATATTATAAAAATAAAATGATGTTTTAGTTGGTTCCTTTTTCAGAGTGAAATGCCTCCCTGGGGAGGGGGTATTATCCTTACTATGAAGATGTTTGTACCTTCTTACCCCCATACCCCAGCCTCTGGGCTCCATCTGCACACAGACACACCCATCCCTAGCCCACAGTGGCCTCTCAGAAGCTCTTGGGTGTTTGTAAGATTGGGTCTGTCTTCTCAGGGACTTTATGGCTTGCTTGGGTTCTCCTCAAATGATTCTGGGTGAGGATTTTATGTGAGTAGGATGTCAGACTAGTGTGGGTAGAATTCTGAGGCTACCATGAGTTCAGGAGACCCCCAGGGTGCAAGACTCATGGGGGAGCCCATGACTGTAGTCTGCCCTGAAGATGGGGTCAGCCATATAAGGTGCAGGGTTTTCCACAATCTGTGTCATGCTTTAGTGGGAAGACAGAAGGATCTGCTCAGCTGAGTATGTCTTTCCGGTTTACCTTCCCATTTGTGCAATTGAGTGATGGTCACTCTCTTCTGTCACTCTGGGTGGAGAAAGAAATGACCTTTTCTGTGGGCCAGGCTTCCTTCTCTCCTGAAACCTCAGTTTCTTCCCTCCTACCCCTATTATTTTATTTTGCTTTTTCCGATGGGATTTCACTGTGTAGTCTAGGTTAGCCTCTGTGTAGTCTAGGGAATCCTCCTGCCTCAGCCTCCTGAGTGCTGGGTCAGTGGGTTCAAAGCACCATACCCAGCTCCCGGGATAGCTTCCCGGTGGCAGCTTCTCTTCCATGGCACAGTGCTTTTTAAGTTCTAAAAAAACCCAAACCAAGGTTGGTTTGTTTATTTGAAACAGACTTCTGTCCCCAAGAAAACCTGATTTCAGAAATTTTAACATCAGGAAAATGTATACCAGAGATCAGGCATCCTGTAAGAATGAGCTTGGCTATTGCCCAAGTTCCTTTCATTATGTTTTTGTCTTTAATCTAAATTTTTACTTTATGTGTATTTTATGTGCATTGGTGTTTTGCCTGCATATGTGTCTGTATGAGGATGTCATCCCCTAGAACTGGAGTCACAGACAGGTGCGAACCGCCATGTGGGTGCTGGGAATTGAAGCCAGGTTCTCTGGAAGAGCAGCCAGTGCTCTTAACTGTTAATTCATCTCCTCAGCCTCAGTGCCCCTCCACACACACTTTAAGTTTTATTTTTACAGTACATCTTCATTAAGCCTGGGAAATAGAAAGTATACTTGAAACTCTTGATTTTCTAAAGCCCCACCCTCTTGTCTTAGAGAAACCTCTCTGGATCAGACACTGGTGGGGACTGGCTGTGCAGTGACTGCGGATGGAGCTATGGTCTCCCTTTGGTGAGTTGTTGCCGTTCCTCTTTTGGCTGGAAACCGAGTTGCTGCACCTGAGCTGAGGTAGTGAACAGTGGCAGAAGCAAGGTTCCAGTCACCATCACTTGTTGAAGAAAGAAAGAAAGAAAGAAAGAAAGAAAGAAAGAAAGAAAGAAAGAAGAAAGAAAAGAGAAAAGAAAGAAGAAAAAGAAAGAAGAGGGAGAGAGAGAGAGGAAGAAATAAAGAAAAGAGAAGAAAGGAGAAAAGAATAAGGAAGGAAGGAAGGAAGGAAGGAAGGAAGGAAGGAAGGAAGGAAGGAAGGAAAACAGCCCCAAGGAGGTATGTCTGGACTGCCAGGATAAGCCTGAAAAAGAGATTGTCAGCCTGTGGGTTGCTACCCCACAGGGTCATATATCAGATAGTTGTATTACAATTAATAACAGTAACAAAATTACAGTTATGAAGTAGCACTGAAGATAATTTTACGGTTGGGGTCACCACAACAGGAGGAACTGTATTAAAGGGTCACAGCGTTGGGAAGGTTGAGAACCACTGCACTAGGGCCAGGTAGATAAAATTGTCTCAAACGCAAGACCTGTGGGTGGGTGGGAATTGGAAGAATGAAGTCATATGCTTCTGGATCTGTGGACAGTGTACGAGGAGGGCCTGAGCCTTGCTGCACCCCAACACCGTGTTGCAAGCCATCTCCTATTCTTAAGTGTCTGCCTCCCGGTCCACAGGAATGAGACACAGCCTCCGTGCTGGTCTCCAGTGACCTACCATCTCAGTGGTCCTGGACTGGTGTCTGTCCCTGGAGCAGCTTCTAGTATCCTGAGCAGAGGCTGGGGCTCAAGGGCTGCTCCAGAGAAGCCTGCCAGAATGGTGCTGTCAGTGGGCAATGGCTGGGTGCCTTGAGACAGTGTGGTGTCCCCAGCTCTGTGCACATCTGTGTTTCTGTACAGCGTGTTTCGAAGAACAATCCACGCAGCGGGAAAATGTGAATACGTTTCTACACTTGTTTGCTGAGGATGAACTGAATGTATTTAGGAGGTTCATTTCTATGTGTTTTACGGAACAGGTAGTTTAATAAAGTGGTTTATAGGAGTTGTGTGTTGATCTCAGCTGCCTTTGTAAATGTGTCTAAGCTATCCTGCCAGGATGTTTAATTTCTGTCCCAGAAGAGGTGAGAAAGAAGGTGCAGAAAGAAGGGGGCTGGATATGGCAGTCTTGGCCTCTGAAGGTTCAGAAGTCAGAATAAGGCTCAATGGTGTGTCATGTAGGGCTCCATACCACAAACAGAGCTGAGGCCTTAGGGGTAGGCTTTGATGCAGTCCTAGAGGGATCCAGGCACAGGGTTAGACCCACAAGCCGTCCCTGAAACACTTGTGGCTTCTTGGGGCTTTCATTCTCGGCAGAGCCAAGCTTTGTGTGCTCTCCATGGGGCTGGCAAGTCCAGATCTGTCCCCGTGTGTCCTCTTGGAATTGGGACACCCATTGGGAAATCACGGCTCCTTTCTGTGTCTGGTTCAGGAATGAGCGAAGGGAGGGAGGGAGATGTTGAATTTGAAACAAACGCGCTGTGGGTGCATATTTGGAAAAGAAAGGAGCATTGTGGGTAGGCAGCACCTCATACCTCAGGTTTATGTCACACTCCAGTCTTAGCTGCTCTGCCGGAGAGCAGGCTGGAGGAATGTCCCTGGGTATCAGTATCTGATTCTGCACATCCACGTGCTCAGGTGAGAGACCTGGGACACTTCCACGGAAGCCCTTCTGCAGCACACAAGTTTGTGAACACTTCCTTCCAAGTGTGCAGTGTCCTTCCCCACGCCTGGCCCTCCGGCAAGGGTTCCAATTTGTAAATTTAGAAAATTTGCCATGAAACTTCATTCTTAGTTTTTCATTATACTTTTAATTATAGTCAATTTCTGCTTAAAGCAATAAGGTTTTTGGTTTGTTTGTTTTTTTGGGGTGGAAGTATCCACAAGTATAAATATCAAACATAAAACATAAGTGCTGGGCATTGCATCATTTGGCAAATGCTTCTTACAGTGATTTGGACTGTGAGTATAGTGGTCTAGAGTCACCGTACTTACTGTCCACATGGGAAGGATGTGTAGCTCAGAGTGACTACAAGGTATGACTGAGCACCTAACCCCGAGCTACCAGGCTTGGTCACCCCCACATGTCTTCCGGTTGGCATACGCTATGCCTCACTGGCCCACCTAAGTGAGGACAAGAGTTAGTCAACAGCGGCGGTTTTTTGTCTTGCAGTCCAGAGTTCTGTTTGGTGGGAAAACTGACTGTACCCACAGAGCATCGTGGTCTTCATAGCCAGTCTGTTCATGCCCAGACCTATGTCTGTACTGTCGAGGAATCTGGCATTGTGGCCACCAGCCTATGGGGTGAAGGCACTAGACTTTCCAATGAGGAAATTTGCTTGAAGCCCCCATTGCTGGATTCTTGTAGGGATTACCGGAATCTAATCCCAGGCTTTGCCCCCGGCTGTCTCGGGCACCTCCGAGGGCCAGATCACGCAGACAGTATCTAACATGGGAACAGAGGGTATTCTTCAAGTTTATCTGGGTTTGGTTTGGGGAATTAGGGATGCACTTTCTCTCAGTAATCATATCTCACCCCAGAAACAGTTTTCCAAGTTCAGTATGGTCTGAATGCTTCTGTCCCCACTAAAGCCAAGGTGGCATATTAGGAGCCAGGGTCTCAGGAAGTGCTTTGTGTGAGGGTGTCAACACGGTTTGTGTAGTTATTTTTGTGGTTGTTATTGCTGTTTGTTTTTTGAGACAGGGCTTCTCTGTAGCTTTGGAGCCTGTCCTGGAACTAGCTCTTGTAGACCAGGCTGGCCTCGAACTCACAGAGATCCACCTACCTCTGCCTCCTGAGTGCTGGGATTAAAGGCATGCGCCACCACCGCCTGGCTTGGTTAGTGTACTTATTCTGGAACTTTTCACCATGTGAGGACCCAGTGCCCTGGGGAGCAAGCACCATTGTGCACCAGGAAGCAGGTTCCTGAACTTTTCACCATGTGAGGCCCCAGTGCCCTGGTGAGCAAGCACCATTGTGCACCAGGAAGCAGGTTCCTGGTCTTGGTCTTTGCAGCCTCTAGAACCATGAGAAGTAAATTTCCGTTCCTTATATTTTTTGGCGTGTGCTATTTTGTTATAGCAACCTGCATGGACTATGATACCATCTCTAGGAGGGCTGTGGCTATGACACCACCATAAAAGAGAACCCCACTTAGAGCAGCATTTTCTGGGGCAAAGTACAGTATTCCATGGGTGTCAGGAGTGTCCCCTGTTTCCGAATAGCAAGTAGAGGCTAAGACACTGTGGCCCGAGGGAGCGAGTAACCAGTGAGCTAACTTCCCCCACTCAAAATCAGACCCTCCGGGCAAAGGCAAGGGCAGACAGAAGTGCAGCTGTCTCCAGGCCAGCCCCAGGAAACACAGACTGTTTCTCCATCCGTGACTTCCTCTTGCCTGTGCTTGACACACTGGTCTCCCGATAAGGAGATTGCTGCCTGTTTTTTAGATTTAGCTGTGTGCTCCCTGGACACCCTCAAGGAGGTGACAAGCATGATGGGAAGGTCGCCAGTGCTGTCCGCTGGTCACTAGGCAAGTAGGCGGCCTGACTGACAGACAGGATGGGAAGGTCGCCAGTGCTGTCCGCTGGTCACTAGGCAAGTAGGCGGCCTGGCTGGCAGACAGGATGGGAAGGTCGCCAGTGCTGTCCGCTGGTCACTAGGCAAGTAGGCGGCCTGGGTGACAGACAGGATGTTCCATGCAGATGGTGAGCTCTCCTCGGAGCCTTTCAAACCAATGGCATCTGGGCACCCAGCAGTTGTGTGGAAGCCTCCTTGAGTAACAGACATTAGGGGTCAGTGATTCCTGGTCCACCCCAGACCGGCTGAGTCAGGATCTTCCCAAAGAGCTCCCCATTTTAACTTTTAAGCAACTTCCTAGTGGCTCCCTTACTCATCCTCCCACTGGGGCAGGCAGAAGGCTCACTGGCTCTCCGCTTTGGTCTGAATGATCTGGGGGCCTCACCTCCAAGACGAGGAGGTGAACGGATCAGCTGGTCCCTCGGAAAACCTGGCTGGACACTGCCAGTGCCTCACTGCCCAAGCAAACTGTGTGCACGCCTTTGACTCTGGAGTTTTCAGTCAGGCAGGGTTAGAGCTTCCTTGAGGACAATTCCAGGGAGCCCAGGAAGGGACGCTTCGCTCCCGCTGGCAGTGGTGCCTTTAGAAAGATCGGAGCTTTCTGCACAGGAAGCGGCACTGCTCACACACGCTGAACCTGGCCAAGCATCGCCTGGGTGCCCACAGTAAGACGGTCTTTATTGCCTGGCTTCCCATGCTGAAGCATCCCGAGCCCTTGTGAGGACCACTTCAACTGGATTCTATGGGAGTTTGGCTTCCAGCAGGGGTTTCTCCCTCATGGGGCATCCCTGGGGATGCTGACCTCACTACACAGGACAAGGGTGGGCACAGCTCTCCCGGGTGCTGACTTTGCATCCTGGGTAGGCTTCGTGTGTTCTCTGCAGCCAGTCAGTGTGTGAGAAGGTGGATGTGGAGGCAACCCTCGGCCCGAAACAGAAGCATAGACCCGCCTCGTCCCAAATCTGCCACACGTGGTATCTCACCTGGCATCACCCCACCCCCACTGTACGTGGTATCCTGCTGGTCTGAGAAGGCTGCCCACAGGCAGACAGTCTTCCCACTTTCGGGGACAGTGATCGATCATATGGGGGTCACCCTAGAGACACACGATTGAGCGCTTTGGAGGAAAATGATGGGGCTGCTTTGGAAACTGCTCCAGCAAGAACAGTACCTCCATTCAGCTGTGGCTCACCGGTCAAAGCTATCTCCTTGTTTCCCAAGGCCTAAGTGTTCCCCAGCAGCTGATTCATCTCCGGGGAGGAAAGGAAGGCAGTGGGCTGCCTGCAGGGCAGGCTTCTTCACTCTGCTGAGAGACAGACAGCTGAACCGCCTTCCCGCCCCCACAGGACCTCCCACTCCAGAGATCGCTGGAATACAATAGAAGTTGGAGTTGCTAGGCAGGCAACTGGCTATCGGGCCTGATTGCTCATAGCACTTTCCCAAGCCCCTGCTTTTCTCACATTGAACTCTGGCTATGGCGTACTCCCCCAAAATGTATGACTTTGCAGATACTCATCAACACATGCGCTGTCCCAGCCACTGAGTGGGAAATTCCACTTGTCCACAGAGGAATTCTGTGAGCCACGTGGCCACCAAAGCACTTCTTTGGGCCACCTTCATGCAGCCATAGTACCAGAGTAAGGCCAGCCTGTCTATCTGGGGGCACTGTCTTCCGCCTGGGGACACAGCTTCCGGGAAGGACACTCACAAGGTTGGGAGGGACAGAGAATGACAGACAGTCAAGTCCTGACCATTGTGCCTGAGGATACACAGCTGAGGCCACGGAGATCATTTAAACTGAAGAGCTAGAAGAACCGGGTGGTAGAATCATCTCATTGCATGTCAATCCGAAGATGAGAACCCTTCAAGCTAACGCCACAGTTACATGTCCCCCTCCCTAGGAGAGAGGCCTCTGTGCCCCTTCTATTGGAATGTCCCAGCCCTGTGGAAGGACTGTCGTTGACTCAATAACTGACTTGATCTTGAAGTACCTGAAGACCATTTTTTCTGTGCAAGGGACACATCCGGGGAAGGACAGCTGCGTTGTTAAATGTGTTGAGAAGACACTGCCATTATTTGGCTCCTGTCAGCATGGTCATTTAGTAGCTGTACGACCTTGGTCAACCGTGCTGAGTTTCTCTGCTTGGGAACCACGGATGCCCATCCTCGGGGCAGCTCCACAGCGCGTGGTTCTCTTACAGCAGGATTGTTTGTCTTTAGTCCCGGTCAGAGCACTGATATGATATCTCCATGGAGGCAGCACCCCCACCGGGGGATGAGGGAGACAGGCTGGCTTCAGCTACACCGGCGGAATGGAAGAGTTTTGCAAGACCTCCATGTGGCAGGCAGAGAGGCCAGCAGGCCCCATGACTGATCCTTGATGCTGTTCCTATCGGCGGAGACCTTGGGTAGGTCGCTGACCTGAAACGGGTTTTCATTTCGCTTCCTCCTCCAGTGGAGAATTCAAGGCAGAGTATCACGACACTTGACAGTGCATAATAGCCAGGTTGTGTTGCATTTATTGGATCTATAAAATGCTTCTGCCTCTAAAGCCCATGATCTCATCCGAGAGGCCAAAGTCTTCAGGAGATTGACTTCTATCCTGCTCTCCTGAAGTCCCACTCTCCTGGGCAATGTTTGCCCAACATCTATAAGGAACCCTCTACATAGCAGTGAGCACGGTGTTGGTGCCAGGAAAAATCCAAAAGAACAAAGTGTGTCCAGAGCTCACTCTCAAAGTCAGCAAGTTCACTAGGATGGTGAGGAGTGCAAAGACCTCGTCTCTGAGGCCTGCAAGTCATTCGAGGGTCACTGGCTTTCTCTTGGTTCTACTGTGGGGTGTCTTCTGCCTACATCAAACCTGCCTGCCCTGCTGCAAGGAGGACGAGAGAGAGAGGGAGAGAGGGAGAGAGGGAGAGAGAGAGAGAGAGAGAGAGAGAGAGAGAGAGAGAGAGAGAGAGAGAGAGACTTGGTAAGGACTCATGAGATACCGCCTTCATTTTATACTAGTTAGGGCTGGGCCAATTGCTTATCTTCTTTAAACGCGTTTTTTTTATTCTCCAATGAAGGTAGGGTTCAGGGATCACCAAGTTCCTTCCCCCTTGGGTGCTATGGATGGACCACTCCTGTAAGACTGTTAGAGATATTGAGCCTGCCTTCTTCACTTCACGGTTTATGCTACCCTGAGGACTTTCACTAGAAGGTGCAAAGATTCCCCCACCCCACCTCCCACCCCATACCAGTCTTGGTGCTGACCTTCTCTGTGGAGAATGCGGGCACTGGAGCCGTGTGGACCTGGTCAAATCCCAACGTGACTGTTTACTCCCTGGGTTACCTAAGTATCTCCGATGTCAAATAGGAAATGTGGTGTCTACCTTTTGAGACAGTTGATAAAATTGGAGACACTCTGGAGCCCAAGACACTGCTGAGCAAATGGTGAGTTGGCTCTGAGGAAAACCTGTCCCATGGCTACTTCCTGAGTGCTTGGTGACTGGCCGTGGCTCAGCGCTCTGACGAGGACACCCTGAAGAAAATCAGTGGGAGTAAAATCGCTTAGGCCACTCTTTTTCACGAAGGGACTCTGGCTTGTCATCTTCTTCCAGAGAGTTTCCAGAATCGGAAGTCTAGGAGCAACGTGCACGCAACAAACCCATTTCTCGTGCATGGCTACCCACAGGGATGGGTTTCCAGCAGCCCATCTTTAACGTTCAGAGTCCACACCATTGAGGCTCTTCCTCCAGAGGCTCCAGTGTGCGCAGGAAGTCTATGTCTCAAGCCTGCATCATTCTGTCCCATCCATGCAGACTCCCGCCCCCCCCCCCATAAGTCCAGGGTGCTCAGCAAAGCCTTCAGCCCCTGACGAGTGCTTGAATGATGGTGGATTCCTGTCAACTCATCGTCTAAGCCGGTCACTTATTTCCCTGCAAGCCTCAGCAGTCCCCAGGGTGGGAATATGGCTGGTCCCTTGTCTATCTCCCATCGAGGGCAGTGGGGACAAGGAAGCTTATTTCAAGGGGGCTTTGATCTTGAGTGATGTGTGCATATTAGAACTGAGCTGTGTTCTTCCCAAGAGTTGACTGGGAATGATACTTTGCCGTAGCTCTAACTTGAAGACAGACAGCCCGTGGGAGGAAGATTGCTGGTTTGTTTCTGTTTCATTCTGCTGGGTGCTAAACCGACCTTCTCCAGAGGGCCCCCACCCCAGACAACTGCATCCCTGGCTGGCCATATCTATCTTACTCATGTCAGCAAAGGACTTCGAAAGGATGCATGCTCAAACTGGTGCTAGCTGCGTCCCCAAATCCAGCAGGCGACTACTGAGTCGGTCGGTGCAGGCTTTCTTCGCTGCCGACGTCTCTGACCTGATACTGATAAAGTCAAGACTGAGGTAAGGGGTGGCCGTGGAGATGGCTCATTGGACAAAGCACTTGATGAGCAAGTGTGAGGATCTGAGTTCATATCCCCAGCAGCCATGAGATAATGCAGGCCGATATTCTCAGTGCTGGGCAAACAGAGACAGGTAGATCCCTGAGCAGACTGGCCGGTCGGTGTAGCCAGTTGACGAGCTGAGATTCTGTGAGAGACCCTGCCCCCCAAAGTCAGATGGATGGGACCCAGGAAGGCGTCGGATGCTGGCTTCTGTCCTTCGTGTGCATGCATACAGACACACACACACACACACACACACACACACACAAATGCTTCCCATCTGAGGTGTTCGAGGCATGGCTGCCTTTTGGACGGTAAGTAGTCCTGAGAAAAGGACAGGTGTGAAGGGACTTCTGTGGTCTGGGGATGTTCCATGCTGATTCCATGGGTGTGTACAGGTTCTGAAAACTTGCTCTTTCGATATGTCCAATTTCCCCCATGTATCCACAGTGTGACTTACCAACAACAAGAATAATATAATAATATAATAACAAGTGATTCTTGGGGGTTGGGGGGCATGCTGGATAGAAATCATTTTGAAAGCGGCTTCTCTGAGGACGTATTGTTCCACCTCCAAGTGACAATCATAAACCTTGACCAGGGCCCACGCTGATGCCTATGCGATTCTTCTGCCAGCAGCTTTATGGACCTGCATCCCAGAAAGCTGTTGACATCAGCACGGTGTGCCCACACAGGGCAAGGGGTCTGGATCTGCCGCAGATAGAGCCAGTGAATACCGAACAGGCTGTGGGAAAGCCGGTCCCTTCAATCCCTTCTGGTGTCTCGGTGCCGCGGTGACGTCATATTCTCCAACCAGGATCCCTCCCACTGGAGCCTGGGTTTTGCTCTCACCTGTCCAGAGAAGGTGACCTCATCTGAGCTTTGAGGCCGTTGTCCTGGAAAGAGAAAAACACTCCACATCGCTGATAGAGCAGGACAGAGCCTCCCCACTCATTAGGAGACCTTCCCCTTGAGCTGCACAACAGCACAAGGCTTTGCTTCAGACTGGGCGCCCCTGTGTTAAGACAAACACAGCCAAGCCCTTCAAACAAACACAAGGGAAGGCTGGCTTGGGCAGTTGGAAGACAGAGCCTGACAGAGCCTGGGGCAGGAAGGAGCGCAGAGGGCTGGAGAAAGCCCCTTGTCCTCTCGTTGCTCTGAAGTCCTATGACTGGAGCTGCTTCAAGATGCTGAGCCCTCACACGGGGAGTTGAGTGAGGTCATCCCCAAGACCTCTAAAAAGAGAGTAGCATTCCCACGCCCTGAGAAGCTCGGGTGTTTCAGGCTGACTGGCAGAGTTATGTGCCCTTGTTTTGTGTGATACCATGGCAGCAGGGGAAGACGCTGACTGTGGTGTACAATTAGGACCAGGTTGTGCAAAGCCCTTTCAAGCGAGTAGTGCGGCATTTTTGCCCTCTACCCTTCATCTCCACTCCCATCCTCACCCAGCAGGCATCAATTATAATGTACCTGATACCTGTTCTTAGATACGTGTGTGCTTACAGAGTGTGCGTGCATCTCTGTGGCTCCAAAAAGATAAGAGCCTTAAAAATAATGTAACAACACAGTTTGGGGTGTTCTTTATTTTAGGTAGGTGAGTCAGGCATGGTAGCACATTCCTGTGATTCCAGCACTTGAGAGGCAGAGGCAGGAGGATCACAAGTTTAAGGGCAGCCTAGACAACCTAGAGAGTCTGTACAAAAAAGGAACCCCAGGAAATTTCCATAAAACCGCGTGAGTGCTACAGACCCCACTCTGCCCCATCATTGGCGTGTGTCTATAATCTTTCTACTTGCTGTGTGTACATCTGCCTGTTAACTCTTCCTGACACAGAGTCCCATTGTTCTTCCTCTTCCTCCTACAACTAGGCATCTGTGTTTCTTCCAGACCACACCATGACACACAGGGCCACAATGAACATTCCACACTCTTCTCCCAGTAGTACCTGCAAAGGGAGATCGTCATTGAGTAGAGATACAGTCATTGTCACCAAGTACTGCCAGGCACCCTGGGGTCCAGTGGCCAGCTGAAGCAGCTGCACAGCTGGGGTGGCACAGGCAGGCAAAGAAAGGGCTTGCTGAACAAGGGCCATTGTTTGGCTCTAGTGCAGGGTGCATGTTTTAATTGCTTGGCCCTTAGTCTGAGAGCCACAGGTCCCCTCAAGCCATGTAATGGTTGATAAACAGCGGTGATTCGAGAGACTATTCCATGGCCTGCCTCCCCTCCTGGACTGTGAGCCTTCTAGGGTCAGCCCAGTGCTTTCCCCACCCACAGCTGTGCAGCAGCTGGATGAGGGAGTACTCTTGAACTAGGAAAAACAGAACACAAGCTACAAGGCCAGCGGGGCCTAGAGCAGGGCCAGGAAGGCTAAAGTGTGGCGCTGGGGGGCGTCCCCGGAGGCTGGCATCTCTAGCTTTATCCCAGGTCTGCCTCTGCCTGCAGGTACAACTAGGAAAAGTCCTGACCTAAATCCAGACTTTCTTTTCCCCGTCTCTGTGTTCTCAGGCACTGAGCATCAGCGCCAGGTGGGACATGTGTTGACGCAGACTTCAGGGGCTTTGCGGGAATCCCTGGGATGCAGGGGGGGGGGGACAGGGCTGCATAGTGCAAGGAGAGGCCTTAAAATGAAAGACAGCCAGGTGATGATGGCGCATGCCCAGGAGGCAGAGGCAGGCGGATCTCTGAGTTTGAGGACAGCCAGGGTTGCACAGAGAAAGTCTGGGGGCGGGGGGGGGGAGGTCTGTTATGTGAGGGTTGAATCTGTCAAGAAGGTAAAGAAGGTAATGGATGAAGATGCTCTCAGCAGCGTAGCCCTCGGATGTTTCTGGAATGTGAAGTTCGAAGCCAGGACACAGTAAGCAGAGAGATGGAGGTGAGGCTACACACAGTAGCAGCTGCATAGGGGTTAGAAGGAATGGAAGGGTCAGAAGACTCGGAGGAACTCACTGGATGGGTGCAGAGGGGAGGCAGCAAGTTGGCACATTTGGGGGGGGGTGGTTCTGAAGCCCTGATGAGCAAAGGTGGCTGGGCTGGGGTTCTGCCTCGGTGGAGGGATGGGAAATGATGCTCTAGCCTGAGGCTTCTGCGGTGAGTGCACAGGGAGGCTCCAGGGGTTGAGTTCAGATTTCGGTTGGGGTTGTGGAGATGGCTAGGGCCTGGACCCCAGAGTCAGCACTGCACACACTCATAGATGGGTACAAAAATGCGTACCCCAGGGTTTCCTGAGGTGACTGGCTAGGGACTGCCAAGAAACAGCTCTGTGAGCCAGAAAGGAGCCTTTCTGACAGAGTGGGGGTCTCCAGTCCCTGGAAGAAGACATCTGTGGGCAATACTGTCCAGAAATGAGAGACGGTGACTGGACAGGTGTCCAGACTCCCTGAGATCTTAGAGGACGTATCTTCACCTCATCTAGATCGGGAGAAGGCCTGCTGGCTTCCCCTATACCCTCAGGACAGAGGCCCTCACAGATTCTAGACGCAGCCCCAGGCAAAGGCAGTTCTCCAAAAGCTTGTCTACAAAGAGCAGACCAACAGGCCCCTCTGTAACTCTGCCCACAGGTCCAGGTGAAGCACTTTCTTCTAATGAAGCCTAAACCGTACATTCAGCCTGGAAGAAAGGACTAGAAATGAGAAGGCCCCTCTGGACACCACCATGCAAAGACAGCCTCAGCAAGTATCCTCCTGTTGGCTTCCACCTTCCCTCAGCTGAAGAGAAATCTTTCTCCACCCATTCACCAAACTGGCCTTTCAGGCTCTGTGGCTCTCTGCAGAGAGAGTGGTGGAGGCTGTGGTGCCTGCAGGTCTCTGTTCCTCCCCTCTTCCCTCAGCTTGGTTTGTTCCATTTGAATCTCCCCCTCTGTCCTCCCCACCCCCACAGCAGCCCGGAGCAGAATCCCCCATGCTCCTTTGGGAAGAGACCCTGAACTCTGTGGCTCCACACCCTACCTGACCAGGAAACACAGACTCGAGACAGCTTCCTGACAGGAGAACTCCCCCTGACCAGGGCTGGTGCCAAAAGGCTCAGCTGGTGGAATACTGGCCGAGCTTGGACCAAGTTACGTATTTAACCCCCAGCACCAGATAAACCAGGTGTGGTGACGCATTCCTAGAATCCCACAACTCAGGGGGTGAGGGAAGGGAGATCTGAAATCGAAGGTCATTCTTAGCTGCACCAAAAATTCAAGGGCAGCCTGGGCTACCTGAACTGGTCAAAAAGGAGGAAAAAGAAAAAAAGAAAGAGAGGGAGGGAGAGAGGAAGGAAGGAAGGAAGGAAGGAAGGAAGGAAGGAAGGAAGGAAGGAAGGAAGGAAGGAAGGAAGGAAGGCCGGGAGACTTGGAGGGAGGGTTCCAGAAGTTAGTCTCTACTGTTCCTTCAGCACTGTGAGACTCTTCCTTCTGCAGCCTCTTCTGGCACCAGGGGGCTTTCCTGAGGGAGAAAGGGCTTTGTGAGAAGTGTGCCAGACACCTGTGGGAACAGAAATGGGGACAGCCCAGATTAGTTCCCGTGATGCAAAAGCCCGGAAGCTCCTTGTAGAGATGTCAAGAGCATTGAGAGCTTGCTGTTAAATACAACTATGACAACTGCAGCTTATGGTCTGGTCCTCTGAGGCCTTATTTTCTCCTCCCCCTCCTTCCTCTCTCACTTTCCTGTGAGGGAAGAGAGGTCCTCAATGAGGAAGCCCCAGAGGGAAGCAAATCAGAGTAAAAATGCCCCAGGGAAACTGGGAAGCATCCTAAACTTCCGCGGGCGAGTGTTAGAGCACTGTGTGCTGCCAGGGGAAGGCCCAGCCATTTAGATGCTAAATGGCCTGGGAAAGTAGGTTATTAAAAAGGAGGTTGTTGGTCGGAGGAGCAATTTGTGTCCATGGAACCAGAAAGCTATTTGGTCCCTTGGCTGACAAAACCTTTGACCTCATTCCTTAGGGGTCCAATATCTGAAGCTCAATTCATCCTCCGTATCACTGCACTGGGGCCATTTTACGATGAGTAAGCCAGACATTTGAACGCCCAGGTCTACTAGCTACAATCAGGAAGAAAGAAGGAAGAATTGGAGAAGCCAGAAAAGAAGGTGAGACAGCAAAACCATTTTGAATTCTCAAGGAGACACACACACACACACACACACACACACACACACACATATGTAAATGGAGGCTGTAAGTAGTTTACACTGCACAGAATCATGTCATTTTCCCTAAAGAAACATGGCTCCAAAAATAATCACGGTAACCCTGAGGGGCACCGCCACCAAATGCTCGCAGGTGTGAGCGTCTCCTAGGCTCTGGGCACAAAGCCACAGATCACACGTGTAGACTATTTTTGCAGAATGGCACAGTGTTCCCCCATCAGGCTCAGCCACTGTCTTTGGTTTCTCAACAGGGCCTCATGGATGGTCAGGCAGAACTGACGCCCTACCCGGCTCTCCAGCAAATGGGTAACTCAGCACTTCTTCCTGCCTGGAGGTGGGTGAGGTAACGTCCCTGTGTGCCAAAGGCAGGAGAGGTGAGTAACAGCCACCCTCTTTGTTTGTCTACTTGGTGACTACCTGATCCATCACAGTAAGGTCCGGACGGTTGACTATTGAGAGGGCACGCATGGAGCTCATTGGCCAACCAACAGCCGACCTTTACTGAGGTCCTCCTATGTGTCAGGCACTATTCTGGCGTAAGGGTGTGATGGGGACAGGAGAGACACAGCCTCTAGTCTTCGTGCCATGCTATTGGGTGTGTGGGTGAGGAAAGAGATTGAGCCTACAGCCGTACCTGTGCTTTGAGACTGAAATGAGCTCAGCTAATGAGCCCTTAAAGGGGTGACCCAGGACTCTGGTCTAGCCAAGAACTAGTCGCATGATAAGATATAAACCATCTCTTTGCCTGGACATCCTTTCCTCTCCTGCACAATGAGGGTGTTGGGCCAGGCCAACTTGAGCCTCCTTCTACAGAGACATCATGGAAGGACTTTAAACACTGTGTTCTGCGGTTGTCTCTGCCCAGCGAATCTTCCCTGTGGTTGCAAGCTCTAGTAAGAAGAGTCTTTGATAAAAATCCTTTATCCATTGATGAGAGGAGCTCTAGAAATAGAGGACAATAGAAGAGGAGCCCAGGCTCTGAACCAACACCTTGCATGCTCTGCCCACCCCTACCCCTCCACCTTCCCCACCCCACCCCACCCCACCCCACCTCCACCTCGTTAGAAGTGAGTGAGAGGCAGAATTGATAACAGAGCAGTGAGAGAAACACAGGGTAGGGCAGAGCCCAGAGAACTGGGGGGAAGGTGACAGATGGCCCGGCCCAGCAGAGAGGGTGACAGAGCTTTTAGGACCCTGGGGAACCGAAGTCCCTCGTGTTAAAAAGGTTCCCAAGCCACTGTCACATCCTGACTCCACCAAAGCAATGCCCTTGGCATGGCTCCACCACAATCCGGGGAGCAGATCTGGTTTGCTGAGTGCTCTCAGGGCCAGCCCAAAAGGAGACCCGAGTTCAGCCACACCAAGAAAATCTTGCTCGGCCAAAAGGACTCGTTTAGGTCTTGAGAATCAGAGAAGGGAGGAAGGAGTGGAGAGTCTCCACCTTCCCGCCCGTAACATGCAGTGACTCATACGGTTTCTTTCCCTTTTCACAATCCAGAGGGTCACACGCTGCTCAGGAAGAGAGCCTCACGCCCAGGGGTCTGGCATTTTGAGCTCTGTAGACTTAAACAGGCATAAGACTGTGTGGTCCCATTCAGGTTATGTTCCCCTTCCTTCACCCCACAGGAGTGATGTGGGGCTCCTTCCAGGGAAGGGAGTGATAGTGCCCCATGGCCTGCTTTCACTTTAGGGGGAAGAATGAAGTCACCCAGGGAACTTTGGCTCTTATCTGATTCATGTTCATTCATAACAGCGGGCTGAGGAACAGTGAGTAATTCAGCAGTGATCAAACGCTAGCCAATCAAACAAGCTCACGGATCACGCTCTTGAGACGCCAGGGTTTTGTCTGCGGGGGCCCATGACTCTGTAAGGAGTTGGGCTGTGAGCCACAGAGGAACCCTGAGGGAGTCGCCCACTTTGGGGTTTTGATAAAGATTAGCTAATACTAAGATCAATAATAAGCCACACTATGACGTGTGCTGACCATGTGATAGTCACTGCAGCCAGCCCGAGGAATTTAATGCCAAGTGAAAGAGACCACGGCATGGACAGCTTGGGAAGGCCCTGGGCAGGCACTCGGTGTCCTGGCTGAGGGGTCTCAGGAGGCCAGGGAGGGTTAAGAGTTGGCAGCAGCCTGGGGCAGTCTGGAAGACAAGTGTAATGCCTGCTTCTTCTCCTTCAGAGAGCATGAAGACTCTTTTGGAATTATGGGAAGGCACTGGAGACTTCTCAGATTTACAGTGATAAGAGCTAGGCCTTATTAAACAAACCCCTCCCTCCGTTTATAGAGAAGACCAGAAAGGGTCATATTGTGGCTAACAGAGATTGTTGGGGAATTTCGGCCTGAGGTTCTAGACCTGGTGATGCCCTGTCACTGGTGACAGCTGTGTTCCAAGCACCCCTAAAAGTGTCTCTATCAATCACGCATTGATGTTCATAAGGAAAGCAAGAAAAGCGAACGCCTTTAGCTGAATGAGCATGACCTTTAGCTGAGTGGGCATGACCCTTACTCTGACTTGGCTTTTCAGTTGGCCCCCGCTCAGCACCCCAGCTACCGCTGAGCTCTGCCCCCACCAAACTATAGCCCTCAGGACCAACTCTCTCTTATTTTTAATTTCTTGTTTGTTTTCTGCGGGAAGTTCTTGCTATGTAGCCCAGGTTGACCTCAAACTCAGGATCCTCCTGCCTCAGCTTAAGAGTGCTGGGATAGCGAGTGTGTGCCGCCCCCACGCACAGCCTGACTCTTGCTTTTGAAGGCTCAACATAACTTTCTACCGGCTTTGGGGATTGGCTCATTTTCAAGAGCGACCGTTTCAAGTTTGACCCCCATGGAAAGTCAAGTTGTACAGCATCCTGTTTCTGAAAATATTAGCAATCACTGTCTTTGAGATAGATAGTCCACCGTCAGCATGGTCCATCCTCAGTGGGAGGGAGGTATGCGACATGGCCCTTGGAACCCCAAGGGAGCTGTAGAGTGCGGCTGGGAGATTTGCAGTTCTAGAACCATAAAATGTGCCCTGGTATACACGTATCTTGCGAAGCTCACACGCTGGAGGAGTTCTTCACAGCCTTAGAGGCAGACCTTTCCAAAGGGACTAGGTTGCCAGGCAGGGCCTCATACATGGATTAGCACTGCACCCTGAGACTGAGGTGGTCACCTCTGCTATGGGTTCCTGGTGATAAAATGAATACAGCTGCTTCCCCAACTCTCAGTTCTCTGCTGCCTTCAGCCTTGTAATGGAGCAGTGAGAAGTTCTAATATTCTTGTGTCCTTGTCTTTGATGTCTGCCTCACTTCTCCACCCGCCGCAATATCCTCTAGTTGCGTCCATTTTGCGGCAAATGCTTGGGTTCCATTCTTCTTTCTGGTAGACTAATATTGGGGTCTGTCCGTGCCACTTCTCCTTCTGTGGATGGACACCTAGGAAGACTGCAGCTCCCCTGTGCACCTTTGAGCCTTACAATCCCTTCCGTGGTTCATTGTTTATCAACTTAAACGCTTTAAGCTTAGGTACCATGCCATCTGCCTGCATTATACCCTGGGCTAATGAATTCTTTCTTTACAATTTTAACAGTCCGTCTTCGACCTTCTTCTAGACCCACGGCTGCCCTTCTTGTCTGCTCGGCTGCTTCTCATCTAAATGCATCTAAATGTCACGCGTCTGGTCTCCTTCAATGTGACTCTTTGTGTCAATAAGATGTCAAAGCAGCCCCCTATTGTGGCGTTTGAGTGAGCCTCTGGTTACTAGACACTCATGTCAGATTCAGTGATTTGTTGAGAAGCAGCTGGACATCCAGTTTTAATAAAACCCCTTCTATTCTCCGGGTTCCCCGAGTTAATCAGAAGGGAGCGTTCCAACAGGGCTGTTCTTTCTCAGGAAGGCCTGGGTCGCTCCTCCAGAGTGCAGGAGGCACAAGAGGGAAGTGTTTGTGTTGGTGAATGTTCACTCTTATGTCCGTTTGCACTAGAACTGGACATCACATTCCTGCCTCAGACACAGGACACATTCCCGCCTGTCCAGAGCTGCAGCTCCCGGGCATACTGGGGCAGGAGGGTATCAACTGAGACATGGAATTTCTTTTGCTCAGTCTGGAAGGCAAACTCTGGGATGTAGTGCCTTCTTCTAAGATCTGGGCCGAGCTGAAGATGAAGCAAGTGCTGAGTCACTCTTTGCCTCTGGTCAGGGGCTTGAGCTACCTTTCAGTCATCTAAACTGACCCTCCCCCTGCCAGTCAGGGGCTGATGGTCTGATGGACATCTCCACCGACCAATCAGGGACTAACAATGTCTAGATGGACAGCTTTACCTGCCAGTCATGGGTTGATTGATGTCTAGATGACACCCCTAGGCAATGACAAGTTCTCCAGTGACACCTGACTTTAGAAAGATTCAAAGGTAAGGCTCTAGACTTGAAATATGGTGTGTGTGTGTGTGTGTGTGTGTGTGTGTGTGTGTGTGTGTGTATGTACTGTATGTGTGGTGTGTGTGTGTGTGTGTGTATATGTGTGTATGTGTGTGTGTATGTGTGTATGTGTGTCTGTGTGTGTGTCTGTGTGGTGTGTATGGAGTATGGTGTGTGTGTATGTACTGTATGTGTGGTGTGTTGGTGTATATGTGTGGTTTGTGTGTGTGTGTATGATGTGTGTGTGTGTGTACTTAAGCACATGAAGGCTAGTGTTCAACACTAAGTATCTTCCTTAATCATTCTCCACCTCTGTTTCTGAACTAGGGTCTCTCAGTAACCCTGGAGCTCACCAATTCTATTAGTCTCTGGCCAAACCCCAAGGATCCTCATCCCTTTACCTCCCAAGAGCTGGGATTACAAACGTTAAACTCTTTTTTTTTTTAAATGTGGGTGGTGGAGTCAAACATGATCCTTCTATTTTCCCAGCAGATACTTTACCACCTGAACCATCTCTGTCCAGCCGTAGGGATTTGTTTTCTGGTTCCACTAAACTAATATCATCAATGTTTTTGGACTCCTACCCCCCCCAAAAAAAAAGTCTAGCAGGTGGGGGAATTCTAGCTGTGGGTTGAATTGTATCACCTCAAAATGTACATGTTCAAGATCTTCAAGTGGGACCCAATTTGGAAATAGATCATTGTTACGCCCAGATTCCCCCCAAAACCAACAAGGAGGCCGAGTCTTGTATGTAAAAGCAAAGAGCCTTTATTTTATACAAGTTTGCAAACTCAGTCTCTCCATGAGACCAACATATTTGAGTAATCAGGGAGCCTGAGCTCAGTTAGAGTTGGGTTTTTATAGTAGTAAAGGTGGGGATGAGAGATTTCTAAGGTTAGGACCCCTGATTGGCTGACATTTGTCTAAGGGTGTCCTGGCGATTGTGTGCTGGCAGGTGACCCTATCTACAACAGTTGGAAAGTTAGGAATTTCCTTTGGAAGGTCTGTTTTTGGGTGGTGCTTGGGTAATCTCAGTTTGTGGTCTTTCCTGCAACTACGTATTGCTTCATGGTAAACTACTGAGACTCAGGCCTCCATTAAACTCATCGATGGCTGAGCCCTACTCTGGCAGGTGATAATGGCTGGAAGTTAAGAATGTCCTTTGGGTGGTCTGCTCCTATTAAGCTTATCACGGTTGGCTGAGTCCTACAGGTGGTCCAGATGCAGTTAGTTGAGCTCACACTGGAAGAAGGCAGCCCCTTCATGCAACGAGCATCCTTACGAAAAGAGAAATTTACACAAAGACTTCCACACTTGTGAAGAAGCTGCAGAGCTCGGCAGGGCATCTACAAGTCAAGAGTTGCCCACAGTCACCAGCAACCACCAGAAACTGGGAGTGGCAGCTACTCCCTCCAAGCCTGCCTGCAGGGAACCCGCCCTGCCGGCCCCTCCACCTCAGCTTCAGCCTCCTGAACAGGGAAGCAATATGCTCTGCTCTTTTGTTTTGGAATCTGCATTTGGCTAGGTTGCCCAGTTTGTCCTGCAATTCCTGGGTTCAAGCAATACTCCTGCCTAGGCTTCCTGAGGAGCAGAGCCACAGTTCACAGGGCTACACCTAGGTGCGTGTTTGCATAAGTGATGAGGACAGAGACCAGGGCCTCACGAATGCGCAGGAAACACTCCGCCTCTGAGTTATATCCTCAGTCCTGGCCTCTATCTAAACAGAGGCCATGGTACTGACTGACTGCGGTCATAGCAAACGGCCTTACTAAACCACTTTCTTGACCTCAAACTTCTCAGAGCCTGTGTGCTATAGACTACACGTGCGGAGGATGCGCTGTAAATTGGCTGCTGGGACGGTTTCCATGGAGCGCTTAAGGAAGCACACGCTGGCTTCCTTGAACATACGTATGTACATAGGTACGTCTTAGAAAGGGGAGGTGCTGTTCCAAGCTGCAGAATGAGCTGGGCGTCTGGTTTTGTGGTCCAGTGTTTGCTCAGTCTGTGAGGTAGCAGGTTCGCAGCTGAACTGTACTTATGCCATCTCATGAACGTATTCCTAAGAATATTTTAAGTGCTAAAACTATCTTGGGCAAAGCTGCTCTTTGGACTAGCCCTAAATTCCTGTACAGTGTGACTCCTTGCAAAAGGGCAACTGCCTGACCACTTACTGTTATCTCTCTGCCTCTGTAAACATCTTCTGTAAACACTTGCTTTCTGTATACTTCACAACGGTGGTTTTTGCCCTTAAAAGCTGAAACCAACTGGAGGCCGAGGCCACGCTGGCAGTAAATAAGACTCCGTTTGACTTATTGGGGCCTCTTGGGAGGTTTCCTCTTCAGGTAGTCCATAACACATCCCTCCTCCAAGAACATGAAATCACAACCAGAGATTTGCATCATGGGTCCTGACTAAGTTGTTTAACTGCCTTAGCTGCCTCATCTGCCTCAGCTGCCACAGCTGCGTAGCCAGGGCCGGTGGCCTCTGTAGAGCCTGGCCCAGGCCCCCGCCTCACAGGTGTTTTTCCATCCTCCTGCACCTGGACCCTGGGCATCCTCACTAAAGTCACATAACTGATTGTCGGCAACTCCTACCTAGGGGCAACAGTGATGACCACACCAGCCCCAGCCCTGTCCCCCTTTTCAGTTGACTAAGTCGGTGGTTTCAACCTTCCAAATCTCCTCATGCGGTGGTGATCCTCAACCATAAAATTATTCCCTTGCTAGCTTATAACTATAATTTTGCTACTGTTATAAATCATAATGTAATATCATAAGAATGATATGTGACACCTAGAAAGGGTCATGTGACCTCCAAAAGGGTTGTAACTCATAGGTTGCAAACCACTGATGGGCATTTTGTTTCAGAGACAGAAAACTGACTACAGCTATCCTGCTTCAAGGTACTCGCCAGGAAACATGAAAGCACGTGTCTTCAAGATGTATCTGAAAATGTCCATGCTAGCTCTATCCATAATACCGCCAAACTGAGCAATACACCAAAACCTCCATCAAACCAACTGGATATAGTCACACAATGGAACGGTATTGCTCAGTACTAAGAAACTGGCTACTGACGTATAAAACAGAACGGGAAAGACTCTCAGACCAGTGAGCATAGACACACATGGGCTCCTGCAGTCCGATTCTATTTATATGGAGTTCAAGAAAGGAGGAGACCCCTGAACAGCGGGGGCTTCCTCCCAGACCCTGGATTAGGTTCAAACCACACCCAAATACATGTCTTTCATGGAGAGATCTTTTATTAACTGGGAAAGAAAAGTTAAAGCCATCTTTTAAAGTGTAATTATTTTTTATTTTATTTATTTATATTTATTTATTTATTTTGAGACAGGGTTTCTCTGTAGCTTTGGAGCCTGTCCTGGAACTAGCTCTTGTAGACCAGGCTGGCCTCGAACTCACAGACATCCCCCTGTCTCTGCCTCCCGAGTGCAGGGATTAAAGGCGTGTGCCACAGTGTAATTTTTAAGGAGGAAAAGGGAGGTCTGTATTAGAATGAGCTAGGATGAGGTGGCGAAGGAGCAGGGTAAGGGGACAAGGGGAAGGGAAAGAGGTATTCGTCCCAGAGGGAAAGGAGGAAACAGACATGGCAGGACAGTTTATGAAGATGAGGTGTTTAAATTTAATTGGATATGTTAATTAGGTGAAACAAAGACGACTTTTGATTGCTGGACCTTGGTAGTCAGCCTCAGGCAGAGGAAGTGGCCAAATAAGGGAATTGATCTTGCTGACTCACATTAAGAATGTAATCTAATGGTTTTAGCAACGCGGAGGGAATGGGAGAGAAGAGAAGACCCGGCAGAGCCACAAGTTAGATGGGCTGTGTCCCTTCAAAGAGCAGACGAAGTAGGCTAATGTGCTAACACTGGGGTTGGGGTGGTCTCTGGTACAAGCATGCTAGACAAGCACCAAAAAGAACCTCACAGTGTTGTACAGAGAGAGCTTGTTGGTTCCCAGCCGCCCGGCTAGCTTAGACCCAAAATAACCACACAGAAACCGAATTAATTAACTTGCTGCTTGGCCCATTAGCTCTAGGTTCTTATTGGCTAACTCATTAATTTAGCCCGTTTCTATTAATCTGTATATCGCCACGTGGTTGTGGCTTACTGGCTAAAGTTTCGGCATGTCTGATTCTGGCGTCTCTCTGACTCTGCCTTCTTCTTCCCATGCTATAGGCCAAGCCAGTTTTCTTTATTATTATTTTATTAACCAATAAAAGCAACACATAGACAAAAAGACCTCCCACACCATCACAGGGCTGTGGAATTCTAACATCGATGTCCTTTCCTCCCAACAACGATTTGGCCTCAGGTGAGCATAGTGTCTGTAGCGATGTATGCGGGGACACGTGCGCTTTAGGTCATGGCTCTAAACCATCATTTAGATTATGGCTCATCCGTCTTAGAAGGTAAGGGGTGAGTTCTGTGCTGTGAAAGCTGGCCCCAGGCCACTGACCTTCCAGCCTCAGTTTCCCTATTTGTACAGCAGAGGTTATCTGACCACATGGGGCAAAGCCAGGGTGGGCTGTATTATAGAACTTGCCTTACTAAAAGCTGGGCAAAACGTTAAGTAAGATCAGCTACAGTGCCCGAGTCTGGGAGCTGTCAGATTCACCTCTAATCTCCATCCTGCCTCAAGAGTGTTTGAGTCTTTTGGAGGTGGGAGGGGAGCATTGCAAGAACACCCCAGGGGCCAGATGCCCATGCCATCAGGCTCCTGCCCACCCTCCTGGAACCCCATTTGTTTGCACCATCCTTTTCTGCTCTAGCGAGGGACCCAACACTTTCTCAATTGCTTCAGAAATTACCAAATGAGCTACCCAGGTCGGGATGTGATAACAGTGGCAGAGAACTTGGATCGCATGTGGGGGTCCTTGGCTTCTGGCTCCAGTCCCCAAATAAAGAAAAAGAGCAAATAACAGGACATGGGATTCTTCCAGAAACATTCACCTGCCTCATCCCATCTAGTCCTCTAAACAGACCTGAACGGCTGAAGGGCAAGCACCTCTGGGCTTTACTCAGCTTCAGGACCTCTAAGCACTGGTCCCCAACTGCACCTCCCACCCACAAGGCTGACCGCAGCAGCCACAGGAGTGGCTCCCTGGAATTCCTGAGAATGGTTGAGTTGCTCAGACGGTAGTGGAGGAAAGGGGGCATTTGCATGTAAACAAACAGCAAGTGAGTCTCTACAGGCACCTGAGGTGACCTGTCCTGGGTAGATTTGAATTACAGGAGGAGGGGCCACTGGCCTCTCCAGTTTCCTTTGGCCCAGCATGGTGATCTGGGTTTGGATGTGCTTGGTGGCCCTGGGCCATGTTCCCTGTGGGTGAGGAATCGCTTTCCTCATTCAGTTGTGTCCACAGCCGATCTTCACAGTGGCCAGCTCGTTCTAGAACATGCGTTATTCAGCGTGGTGTTGTCTAGAGAAATGGACTAGACCTGTCTAGACAATGTTGAGAAACCTTCGTCAACAGACAAGCAAGCTCTTTCTTTGTAGGCGTAAACCTGATCTCACAGGTCCTGGCTGGGATGTAGCTCAGGGGTAAAGTGCTGCCCAGGAGACACAGAGCTGAGGGTTCCAGCCCCAGCGCTGAGGAAGAATTCCAGGGGCCAGAAGCCCTCTTAAAAGCTTTCTTCCTGCAGCCTTCCTAGAATTCGGTTTGTTTTCTTCATTGTTCATCTGGGGACAGAAGTGTGACCGTCGGTCAGAATTTTGTTCTGATTCATTCAGAAGACAGGCTGCATAGAAGGACGGAAAGTGTCTATGCCAGAAACCCATCCCCACCCCTCTGTATCTTCTGTTTAGCCGGTCTATCTGCGGCCTTGATCCATACTATCATTGTTTGAGTTGTTTAAGTAAGTGTCACCATACAAAGAGCCTGTAAACACAGCTAGTAACTATTAGTAACTAGTTACTAGCTACTGTAACTAGTAACTATCAGTAACTAATAACTATTAGTAGTCTGTGGACCATCTGGTTCTTATTGCTCTGTAATTTCAGCACCCAGAGGAATAGACACCAAAATTTGCATTTCTTATTTTCACATGTGAAAAACAGTATTATTTTGATGTGTGTGAGTGTGTGTGTTGGGGGGTGAGTGGGTATATATTTATTTGTTTGTTTGTAGAAGCCAGAGGTCATCAGGTGTCTAGGTGTTTTTCTCACTTATTTTCCACCCTATATTCTCTCTCTCTCTCTCTCTCTCTCTCTCTCTCTCTCTCTCTCTCTCTCTCTCTCTCTCTCTCTCATTCTCTCTCTCATCTCTCTGTCTGTCCATCTATCTATCTATCTATCTATACATCCATCCATCCATCTATCTATCTATCTATCTATCTATCTATCTATCTATCTATCCATCTATTTACTGAACCTAGAACTCACTGGCTGGCCAGTGAGACCCAGGGATCTTAGTGTCTGGCTCTGGATCACAGGCTTTTCACATGGGTGCTAGAGATCCTTGGCCCTTATTCTTTTTTTTCAACCATTAAAAGTTGTTAAAATATCCTTAGCCGATAGGGCATTGACAAGCAAGTGGCATTGAAAAGCAAGCCTTTTGGCTCCCCTGGGCTGTGATGTCCCAACCCTTGGGCGAGATGTTCAGGCCTCCTTCTGCTCCTCCACTGCGATGGCTCTACATGCTTTCCCTACATGGTGGCAGCAGGTCCTGGCCACCTCGACACGGAAGGGGAAACAGGAAATTGACTCAAGGTCACACACACACGCGATGTGGAGCAAGCTTCACAAACACGCGGTCCCAGCCCATGTTTTGCTGTGTTAAATAACATGATGAAGATTAAGGAGCCTAAGTGCTGGTTCTCCACGGGGCCCTTTCCTAAGTACAGAGAGAACCCGGACAGCATAATTAACGGGTGACGGCCTATGACTGGGTTTGGTCTTGGCACGGGAGCCCATGCCTGATTCCAAAGTGGGGCAGGTCACAGGACAGGCTGTGTATGCACCTGCAGCCTCCAGAGTTTGGGTTTGACCGTTTTTGACATGCTCAGCGTGGAGGTGTGAGTTAGAACCAAAGCAGCCCATACCTCCCTCACATTAGAGTTTTCCACAGACTCTGTAGTGGAGGAGCAGAAGGAGCCCTGAACCAACTCAGGGCTGACACTAGCGTCTTTGGGTCGTCTGGAGATGAGAGATGTTTCAGTTACCTATTGCTACATAACAAAACACCTCCGATCTTCGTGGCCTGAACCAGCAACGGGGATTCATTTGCTCAACACGGCAAGTGGAGCAGGGCGCATGCGCACGGCCCATCTCTGCCCCACATAGCCTTCGTTGGGCCGTTTCCACGGGAGTTGGAGGAGCTGGTTGGCCTCATTCACATGCCTGGCACCACAGTGGAGGTGGATGGAATAGCTGAGGGTTGGAGCCTTCTTTCTTCCTGCCCCCACCCGTTAGAATAGATTTATTTACAAGGCTGCTGGCTTTCACGAGGACAAACTGGTATCTCGAAGCTCAGGCTTATAATCATGAGACCTCCACCACGGGCTGCCAAAGAGACTAGAGGGTCCACCCAGGTTGGAGGGGACCAAAGAGTCTCTGTTTCTCCATGGAAGAGGGCAGCCAAGAAGGAGAGGAACTGTATGTATCCTTCATAGGAGCCAGCTAAGGATGGGGACAGGAAACTCAGAGCCGGTCCTTAAGCCTGGCTCCTTCACAGCTCCCTGGGGCAGTATTATAAGACAGCTTAGGAGGATGAGAAACCAACAACCAAAAACAAACTGCTGTCGCTACTGACTATAGACAATTCTTCTAAGTCAGAACTGTATTATTAACTTGTCGACGCCTCCATACCTTAAAACACCAAAATAGTGTTAATGAAAGAGCTGCCAATCACTTATCCCACCAGAACTCAAAACTTTGGCATATTATTATCTTTATAATTCCATTTTTACAATTGTCACTTCATAGTAATAAGGGTTATAAATGAGGAATATGTGTTGTATTATTAATAAGTCAAGTTTCAAGGCAGAAGGAATGGGAAGACCTACAGTTCGCTCCTAGGTGACCGGCTCAGTTGCAGTTGATGGTTATTGAGTTCTGCCTTTTCCCCATGTCCCCACAGGGCTTGCACAATGGACCTTCTTCTGGTAGCCATGTGACGCTCCATCGTGTCGATTTCCCACAGTCCTCCTGGTCACCTAGGATTTCTGGTGGGAGGCATCCATTCCTTGTGTTTCAACACTAACCATCCTTCCTGCTTATCTCTCTCTCTGCAATGGGCAAGCACGATGTCATCATGTTGATCATCCTCATCTATTAAAACACATTCTCCGAGTGCTGGGCATTCTGCTGGGAGTGCAGAATGGGGCAGAAGGGAAGCTGGGCCCCGAGACACCTGCTGAGGCCTGGACAAGCTAATCTAGGACAGAGGCAGAGGCAATGGCCTCATACTCAGGGAGCCATGGCTGTAACTGTCCAAACACAGTAGAGACAGCAGTTTGGTTTCGGTTGTTTGTTGGTTTCTCATTTCCATAAGTGTCTTATAATACTGCCCCAGGGAGCTGAGAAGGAGCCAGGCTTAAGGATGGGCTCTGAGTTATCCCATCTCCATCCTTAGCTGGCTCCAGTGAAGGATAGGTACAGTTACTCTCTTTCCACTGAGAAATGGTCCCCTCCAGCTGGTACTCTTTGGTAGTCTGTGGGCCCTGGAGGGACGGATTAGGCCACTGAAGGCTTATTCTTGGGACTTCTCTCTCCTTATTCTCAAGCTCTTGTCCCAGGATGTCTCCACATGCTTGTTGCTATTTATTTATTTACATACTTGTTTATTTTTTGATGGTACTGGGATTGAACCTATGGCTTTGTGCATGTTAAGGAAGTGTTCTATTACTAAACTACATGACTTCCTTTCTTATTTTTTTAACTTTTTATTTTGAGACATGGTTTGACACAGGCTGGCCTTGAATTCACTCTGTAACTCAGGTAGATCTTAAACTTGAGCGTCTCCTGTCTCAGGCTCCTGAGTAGCTGGGGATTGTAGACTGGGCTTGTACCACCATGGCTTGCGGTATAACTCAACAGCAACGTACCTGTTTATCTTGTGTGGAAGCCCCTGGGTTCTGTCCCCACCACAGACATAAACGTCTTGTCATAGTTTTTTGTTTTGTTTTGTTTTCTTCTGAGTCACAAGACACATCCCCAGGTATGAATTACGAGGTCAAACGACATAATTATCTTTTTAGCTTTTGCTCTAAATTGCAAAGTAATTTTCAAAAGTTTCTACAGCCCTGTACCTCTGTGGGAGGTCAGTGCCTCACACCCTTCCCCTCTGGCTGCCATCTGACAATGGATTGTTTTATCTGCTTCTTTTGGTCTCAAAGAAAACAGGAAGTGTCTTGTCCATCTTTAACATCGAGCTATCCTAGTATGAAAACAAACAAACAAAACAAATACTAATCTTGCTCATGGCTGAGCTTCCTGCAAGATTTATCTCTGAGACATAAGTTCGGATTCTGTCTTCCCAAACTTCAGCTTTTACTCTCAACTCCAAGTCCCAAACTGCATCAGCAAAGCCCTGTTTCTCCAAATAATGTAACATTGCTAAGTTCTGAACGAGGACTTGATGATATCGTTAGGCAACCACTAGCGAGTTTTGGCTTCTGTTTACCAGTCCTTAAAATGGGAATAATCAGACCTTCCCTTGTAGAATCTGTGTCGGAACTGAGGCTGCTTTTGAAGAGTGTAGCAGAACTGTAATAAACAGCGGCTGTTTTTGCTCCTTGTAACATGCTCAGCCACTGTGTTTCCAAGGGTGAGAAGTTTCTGCACACTCCTCGGAAGATAAGTTAGGCTCTGGTTATTTTTCTCATACATTTGAATGATTTCTGCATACATTTCAGTTTTATAATCTTTCACTACAGATATAGCTTTGGATGTTTTTGAAAGATTAATTTTATTTTATTGGAGTGTTTTGTATCTGTGCATGTATGTACACAACGGGTGTGCAATGCTCATAGCAGTGAGAAGAGGGTGTCGGAGTCCCTGGAACTGCAGTGGCAGATAGCTGTGAGCCACCATGTGTGCGCTGGGCAGAGAACGTGGGTCCTCTGACAGCAACAAGTGTTCTTAGCCCCAGAACCATCGCCTCAGTCCCAACTTTAAATATTTAGGTTGATCATTTTTTGTAAGAGAAGTTTCACAAAAAAAAAATTATATCTAAAACTGTAGTTTTTTTTTTCTTTGAGATTTACTTAAACTAAAGCAATATTACAGTCTGAGACTTCCAAAGCAACCTTGCGTTTTTTTCTAATCAATACTCTGGAATGTCTTCCCGTGGGCTGGTGTTTCAGCAGACATTTTGATATCTTTTCCACTTTCTGTTGTTCTTACCATGATTTAAAAATTATTGTGCTTCAGAGTACCGTTCAATGGCAGAGATTTTGCCCAACACACACAAGATCCTGGACTCTCTCCCTAGCACTGCCCTTACCACAGATCCATCCTTAGCCCCTAGTTCAAGAGACGCCTTTGACTCAGTGAGTTTGCCCCTTGGCTGCCAGTGTTGCACGGGTTTGCTAGAACACAGACTGGTTGATTTAAACAGTAGAGAGCTATTCTCTGGTGGCTGGGGAGGGCAGAAATCTGAAGACCCTGGCAAGGCCCTCGTTCATGGCCTCTTCCAACTTCTGGTGGCTCCAGGTGTCCTTGGCTTATGGCCTTATCGTGCTAATCTCTGAAGGTGGTCATGTTACCTCCTGTTTCTCTCAAAGGTCCCTTTGCTTCTTTTACAAGGGCACTTGTGCTAGCGTTTAGGGGCTGTTTGAGTAATCCAGGTTAACCCCATCTGGGCATCCTTAAGGTCATTCAATCGTGGAAAAGACACTGACGATAAGGACCAGGTCTCCTTGGGCAGCCACGTTTGGATGCACTGTGGGCCTTTGGAAGCAGCTCAGCTCTTCCCCTTTAGCACAGAGAACAGTGTGCGTCCGGATGATCTTCACACAGGAGCCAGAACACGGAGGACACGTAGACAGCCGGCTCCATGGGCTGAGGCGTAAGCCCTGACTTAGACCCTTGGATCCCCCGAAGGGAGGCTTCCTGTCCACACAGCCAGTACAAGGCTTTGCTCCAGAGTCACCAACCAAAAGTCTTCAGCTTGCCGTGTGGTGGTAGAAATGTCTAGTTAATCGCACTTCTCTGTCTCCCTAGCAGAGGCCAGGAGATGCTCCACAGGTGTGTAGAGGAGAAGTCATGGGCATGGTTTCCAGGAAAAGCCCCTCAAATACTCATAGACAAGTGAGCAGCCTGGACAGCCTCTTCGCGCCTTGTTGGCTATCAGCCCCTCATCTAGTTTTCTGTTCCCTCTTTATCAATTGTTCTCTGCTCAGACAACATTCTTCAGAGCAACCTTCTCTGGTTGACGTCATACCTGAAGCCGCCTCCTGGATCTTATCACACCTCTGCGGGTTGCCTGGCTTAAGCCTGGGCCCTCACTGTGCCTCTGACAATAGACGTTGTCTTCTTTCTCCCAGTCTTGCTTGGCGCTGTCTAAAATCCTGCAGGGAGAGAAAGACCCAGGCTGCCTTGCTGATTGTGTTGCTAGGAGCATCCTTGGTCTGTGATGAGTCAGTAAACATTCAAGGATGAGCTTGTGAGGACTCAGGATGGGAACCTGGGAGGAGGCGGTGCTGTGGGGAAATCCAGGAAGCCCCAGTGCAAATCCTCTCCTGTATCCTTTCCCCTTGGAGGGCAGGAGGCCCCACTGGCACCCACGCCAGGGCAGAGTAAGCTCCGGTGGACTGACTCCCAGAGCTGTACACCTGCCTTCCTGTGCGCTGTGACCTCAGGCTCGTGAAACTCGGAGGGTGTGCATGTGTGTGTGTGGTGGTCAGGGCTGGACTTGGCCCCATGCTGGGCAGATGTGGGTGGTAGGAGCAGCTGAGCCCAGCTTCCCCAGCGCCCACCACTCCTCCCTTGGGCTTTGTTCTCCTCCCTTTGTCTCCCAGGCCAGGCTGGGTCTCCTTCCACAGAGCCTTCTAGCTGGCTCTGGTCACGTGAGTGCTTTTTCTTTGTGCTACCCTACCTCTGGTGTGTTTGTTTGTCCAGTGTTTACTCAGCTCCTACCGAGAGGTTCCTTTGTGTTGGCCACCACGGAGCTAATCACTGAGTCAAGGAAGACACACAGTCACACATTAACTACCGGACAGATGTTCCTAGAGCTCTAGTGATTGCCAAGTGTCGTAATGATGGTTATGAGGTGAGATGACACACACAAAGCCACTTTCAGCCACCACCTAGGGAGGAATCACCGCACACCGGCACAGTCACAGCTGTAGGGCAAAGGTTCACACTGAGTGTGCTCGGCTAACCTTTCCGTGGGTTAACCTGTCTGTGGCCTGCTGCTCAGCACATCTCTCCTCTGGCTCCAGGGCTGAGGGGATGAAGCTGCAGGGCCCAGAAACTGTTTCCTGCCAGTAAGGTGAGACTGGGCTCTGAGAGACTTGGAGATAGAGGGCTGGGCCTTTGAACTACAGCGACACCAGCCAAAGAGTCCCAGTTTGGGGTGGCCATCTGAGGAGCCAGAAACACCCCTCTCTTCCCGCTGGTGGGTAGGGTCAGCACAGCACTTGCCGTGATCTGCAAACTCACACCCACCCTTAACACAGATCAACCAGGTGCTGCAGGCCAGGCCCACAAACAGATGTGCAGTCGCAATCTGAGCCCCACTTGACGTCGCCTCCTGCCCCGCAATTCAAACAACCACAAAGCTGCTCTTCCAGAGCCGGGGCCTGCCAGATATGGCCCCGTGCAGTTCGTCCCCGGAATCCCACGAGGCTCACAAGCCCAGTAGTGTGTGCACGGGTAACTCACGAGCGAGATGACGATCCTCGGCACGGACGTGCTGGGTGGCAGAGCGAGCGTGTCTGTCCTTGGAACACAGTTCTCTTGAGATTGGCCTGACATCTCTGGCATTCACTTAAACAAAGCCTTTGGAGCAGCCTGGCCAGCTTGAGGTCAACCTGAATGCATGCTGCTCGTCTTGTGATGATATATTTGTTTTAAATCCCTGCTCAGCTCACAGTGCCCCCCAGAAGGCTTTGCTCTGCCCCTACTGCGTGTTTGGCTGTGTGCTGAGGGAAGGAGGGAGGTTAGCATTACACCACTGAGGGTACAGTTCTGGGGGGCTGGGGGAGACCACACACAAAGATGCAGTCCAGCGCAGGTCACCTGCTGTTTCAGCCGAGGGGGAGCCCCCTCACCTCAGCTCCGTGATGTGGGATGCCCCGTGTGTAGCTTTGTAGGCAATCTGCATTTTTCTTAACAGTTAACATTGATTTTCAACTTGACAGGGTCTGGATCACCTAGGAGACAAGGCCATGAGTTAGATGTGTCATAGATCTGGTTAGCGGAGGTGGGAGGACCCATTCCAAGGGCTGGAGTTCCAGGATGACTTAAAACGAGAGGGTTCATTAGCACCAGCCTCCATCTCTCTCTGCCTCCTACTGCAGACTTAATGTGACTTCACACTCTTGCCGCCAGGACTGCCTTCCACAGCGGATGTGGTGGTTTGAATGAGAATGCCCTCCCCACCCGCCCTCCCGCCCCCTGCAGGCCTATAGGGAGTGGCACTATTAGGAGGTGTGGCCTCATCAGAGAAAGTATGTCACTGGAGGTGGGCTTTAAGGTTTCAGATACTCAAGCCAGGTCTAGTATCGCTTTCTTTTCCAACTCCAGCACCGTGTCTGCCTGCGTGCCACCATGATTCTGCCATGATGACAGTGGACTAAACCTCTAGGTTGTGAGCGTGCCCCAATGAAATGATTTCTTTTATAAGAGTTGCCATGGTCATGGCATCTGCACAGCAACAGGACAGTGACCGAGACGATGGAGTCAACACAAAACCAACCTTGAGTTGCTCCCATCAGGCATCTTGCTGCAGCCATATGGAAAGTGACTTGTACAATCCCATTTTAGTAGGGTGGGAACTCTTGGCCATGGAGGACCAGAACGACGGGGGCCCAAGCCTCACTCCCATTCATTTATCTGTCTGCACGATGTTCTAGGTAGGTCAGTGAAAGGCCTTTCTGTCCAGCAAGGCGATGCTTTGCATTTATGGTGTAAAGGTTTCAACAGCAAAATTAAAAAAGTGGTGTGTGTGTATGTGCACACACACGCACACACAATAGAAACACCCTTATCACCTACTGACCTGATACTGCAGGCAGGCTCTGTCCTTCAATTTAGCATAAGCACAAGCCTCCAGCCTGCGGGGACATTACACTCTGGCCCGTAATAGTGAGGGGACTGGATTTTTGGAACGCTGCTTTGTTACCACAGCGTCACGCTGCTCCTGCCACTTGAGTGAGTAGCATCGAAGGCTCAGTCAGTGTGGTGCAGAAACCGGCCCTTCATGTGGGCCTCTTCCAAGGCCCTCATATCGGTGTTTGCCGTTTCATGGTTCTTCCTGCGTAGAGGAAGCTGGGTCTCCACACCTCGGCCTGTACTTTCCCCCAGCATCCCCTCCGAGCGTCACCCAGGTCCCTATCTGCCTTGTCAGGGCCCAGGCAGCCTTGTCAGGTGGCTTCCATCTGCTTCTGGGGTTGCTTGGTGCTCCTGATCACTCGTGAAGCACTACAGCGCAGCACCAAGAAGCCAGCACTCTTTAGTCACTGGAGGGGCAGAAGTTAAGCAAGAGATCTGCTTGGGGTCTCTCCTGGCCCAACACCTCCCAGACAACCACACAGAATCTCTTCAGAGCCTCGGAAAGTAGAAGCTAAAGTGTCCAGTGTGCAGCCTCGGTGCGTGTGGAGGTCCTGGCTCCCTTCTGCCTCCTCTGTTCTGGACTGCCCTGCTCTGTGGCTTTCCTCCTCCACCCTGGCTGTCTTCATTCTGATCAGCAGAGATGCCAAATGCCTGCTTGTCTCCTCCTCACACCCGTGCAGGCACGCCCCGTCTTCACTTCCTTTTCTCTGGGTCCTCTTGTCTCCAGGACAACGCACACACGCAAAATACTGCTGCAGACCCTTGACTACTATTCATCTCTGTGAGGTAGCAGAGAACCCTGGGTGAATAGCACATGGGCCCTGGGGACAGTCACTCTAGGAGGGATCGACTAACCGACATATAATAGCAACATTGTATGGGAATAATCTGGAAGGGCCGGTGATTGCAAGCCCAGGTGAGCTGGCTTCCTCAGAGGGGCAATTAATTCCTATTTGGATGGTAGATGGGAAAGTTTTATGAAGCAGGTGGCATTAAAACAATTTAATAGTCAGGGCTGGCTGCTCCACCCTCCAGGAAGAACAGATATGGAGAGCCCTGCATATATGGCAAGGCTGTGGGAAGCTCCAGGGACCTGGCAAGGAGGTTCAGACGGCAGGCATGGTCGGAAGACCCGGGACAGCTGCTCTCTCCCACTCAGGGGCAGAGGATTTCCGTGTTTTATGGGCATCGCTGCCTAGCCCTTGGCCCCTCGGTGGTGTGAGAGCTGGGTACATCTCAGTGTGCCACACACCTTCCCTCTGGAAATACGTTTCCTTCCTTTCTAGAAGGGCCCGGAGCAGCTTGGCTTCGCTCTTCTGACTGTCGCAATGAACACCTGCCCTGCCCGGCTGAAAGAGGACATTGTTTCCCACCTGGTCCGCCCACACCTGGGTGGGTGGAGTAGTGGGTCTCACATCAGGGAACTCTGCCACCCAGCCTGTGCCTCACGCTGGGAGCACTGAGCTCCTTGCCCTGTGAAGGGAGGCAAGGGGCCCCCTGGACTCCAGAAACAGGGGTGACTGGCTAATGAAGCCATGGGCGTGGCTCTGACAAAGTAAACAACTCCCTGGGCATTGCCAACTTAGGCACGATTTCTTAAAGCGGTAATTATCGTAAAGAAAACCCTTCTCAGAGTTTGTCCAGCCCTTGGGGGACAGAACGTCCACGGTAGGGAAAAATGTGGATGGTTTCAGCTTGTTTATTTTTCTTGAGGCCCTGGAGCCACCCACAAGGTTAGTTATGGAAAACAATGTCCTTCTAGCTAGAGTCCGCAAGACAAGGGACTAAAGCAAGAGTTCTGAGCAGGGAAGGAAGAGGCCCAGGCCTGGCAGTGGGGTGAGGGACAGGAAGCCAGCAGTTTTCCACACTCACTGCACTGGGATGAGTTGCTGGGGCAAGGCCTGGCTTTAGAAAGAAGGTGGAGAGATAGCCCAGTTGGGAAGAGCACTGAGGTTAGCTTCCAAGCTCAGCCAAGTGTCTAACCTCACAGCTTCATGCAGTATAAATCTTCAAAAGAGAGAGAGAGAGAGAGTGTGTGTGTGTGTGTGTGTATGTGCATGCATGCATGTGTGTGTGTATGAGAGTGTGTGCATCGTGTGTGTGTGTGTGTGTGTGTGTGTGTGTGGTGAGCGGTGAGACACAGAGACTGCAAGGTGGTTAAAAAAGAAGTTAGGTCCATGGGAATCTGGGAATTCTGGTCACTCAAGGCCACCTTGCAGTTCAAAAGTGACTCTTGTGGCCCCAGCCCTGCCATAGAACCAGTATCTTCTTGCTGGGGTGGGCAAGGAGTTAGGAAATTGGGAAAATGGAAAAGGCGGACTCTCAAAGAAAGAGCTTCAAACTTTTATCAAACAATCCCTAAACTGCCTGCTCCCACACCCCCTTAGTTAAAGATGAACCAGAAGGCCACCGAGCTAAAGACCACAGTAAACATAATTAGCTACTGGTCCACGCTAACAAGGCAAGCTTGAGACAATTCAGTTAGCTATTGCCTCTATCACAGACACCCATCTGTGGCCCAAGGAGACGGAGTGCGGTTTTTACACTCCGGGCTCACGTCATCCTGGGTAAAACACAACCGTCAGGTCTTCCCCAGTGAAGAGCTCAATGGAACACATTCATGGCCCTGATCCCCAGTCCCCTTTCTCCTTCTTGCAAGGTGAATTACCTTTTCTTTGCCAACTGGTTTCCTTAGAAGTCCCCTTAACCTTTCTTCTGGCCTCTGGTTGTCTGCCTGGGGAGGAATCAGAAGGCTAGATGTCCCTAGACTTAAGTTGTCTCACCCACAGACAGAGGTGATTTTTTTCAGTCTCTAGTATTCTCCAGCAGCTCCACCCTCACAGCGGTGAAGGACAGCAAATTTCTCTGTCTGGATGCCTAAGAACAGCACAGACGTAGACATGGGTCCTGCTACATGCCTCTGAGCCACACTGTGTATGCACCCAGCATTGTCTGTCTCTGGGCCCCCGGTAGACCCTCTGTTCTGACGACATGCAGCAGGTTGATATGGCCCAGCTCTGGCTCAGGCCTGAGACCCTACTTCACTTCCTTTTCTGGTGGTTCCCCTCCCCTCTCTTCCTCATCTTGTCTGGCTTTCCAACTCCCTCAGTGTGGAGGGAAAATGTGTCCTTGCCTCTCAGAGGTGGCATCTGAACCCCGAGTGGGGTAAAGATATTTTTACCTCAAAGGCCTTTAAAAGTCTGGCCTCTGGCAGAGCAAGAAGAGGTTGAGGAGTAGGGCACTGGGTGGATCTCAGAGTGTGGGGCCCAGAGCCCAGGTCCTCCAGTGCATTCATGTCTCCAACGCAGTGTGCCGCTTCGTGCATCTCTCCTTGAGTCTCTGAGAGCAGAACTAGGAATCATCTGGTCACCTGATTCTTCTGAAAACCTTGCACTGGTCTGTGCATGTGCCTGACTCTGTGGGTAGACTGCAAAGAGTGGTGGGAACAGGAAGTAGTGTCTGTCTTCCTGTCCACCCACGTCTGTGCTCTGCCTGCCACTCGGGGTTCGGCTTACATTCTTACCAGTGTATGTAAGGTAGTGTGGGGTGCCTCTGTGTAGCCTGGTCATGGCGGCTATGCAGGAGGTGGTTCTGGAGCCTGCTCTGGCCCAGCTGAGTGTGCTGCTCCAGTGAGTCCCATCAGCCGCATCCCTCTCCTGTGCCCATTCTCCTCTTGCTGGGGAAAACGTGTGTGGTCTGCTACCCTGAGACACACTGAGATGTCTGTCCACTAATAATGTCCTCTCCCGGAAGGGTTTGCCGAGGGCATTGACCCCTAGTGCAGTGTCTGGGGATGGGTCATGAGCCTGGGAAAATCAATGTCCTTGTGAGAGGAGACACAGGGTACATCCCTCCAGTCTTCCTCTCTTCCCCTCCCTCCAGCTCATCCCTTCTACTTCCCATCTTCCTTCCACCTCCCCCCTCCCTGCTTCCCTCCTCCACCTCCTTTCACCCACCCCTCTGTTCCCTCCGTCCTTGGCTACTATGTAAGAATCAGGAAGAATATGCCATCTGCAAGCCCAGAGGAGAGTCCTCACTGAAAACTGTCCCTACTGGCAAGTTCTCTTGAGCTTCTGGCCTCTAGAATATCATCACCACCACCACCATCATCATCACCATCACCATCATCATCTCCATTGTTGAAGTTACCACTTTATGATATTATGTGGCGGCAGCGTGAGACAAGGCAGATTTTTGTTCTGAGAGTGGGAGACATGCTACTGTAGCAAACGCCTACCAAGGGGCAGCACCTTGGGACCTGGATGCTGAGTCGTCACTGGGAGAGTCTTGAAGGACGTAGTAGGAGCAGAGTCAATAAAGGCCACTCTGATGGGATCTTAGGTAGAAACAGGGAACACATTTTGGGGTGTGGAGAGAAGGCATCCTGTGTATCAAAACGTCAATGGATTCAGCCGATATGGACTCTCGGATTTTGTGGAAAGGGGAGCTCATTGGTGGTAAAACCCTGAATGTTCAGAGTAGGGTGCTGGAGGTGTAGCTCAGCTCACTCGGTAAAATACGCAAGGAGCGGTGAATAAAAGAGGAGGAAAAGAACCAGAGCTTGAGGCCTGCTTGCATTGGAAGCCTACAGGGCTGTCTAAGCAGAAATGCTGCTGGCTTCAGATGAACGGAGCAGAGACACAGATGGAATGAAGGAAGGGCATTAGATGTCTTGGGTTTGGCAGAATAAGACGATTTAGTGACAAACATGTACTATCCTCCAAACATTATTATTCTCCAAAGAGAAAGAATGGTGATCCTGAGAACAGTAGAGATCAAACATATTGTTGTCCACAGACTGGAGCGCTGGCCCTGCACATTGGTTTCTGTAGACTGGGGTCCCCACCCGCTCACATTGGTCCCACAAAGTAGAAGTCTCCCCCACACAGACTGGCTCCCATAGACTAGTCTTCCTTGTGCATTGACTTCCACAGAGCAGAAGGCTCTAGCAGAGCCTTGGCCATGACTCAGCAGCCTGACAGAGTCATGGGATTCCTGCTTTAAATATACAAACTGTCTTTCTGGCTTTGGACTTGGTTAGAAATGGTCACCTCTTCCCTCCTTCTAGTTTTCCCCCTTTGAAATGAGAAATATGAGGAATGTCTGCCCTATGGCCATCCTGGGAAACGTGACTTTTCTGCTTCAAAAGCTTGCAACCAGAAAGGAATTTTACCTGGGGATGAATTATACCTTGAGCCTCATCCGTATCTGATGATACTTTACTTACATAAGACGTTGAGCTTCAAGCTTTAGAGTCAGGACTGGAATGAGATGAGTCTCTGGACTGTTGGGGTGGGATGAATGTGTTTTGCCTGCAAGGATAGAATCAAGGAGGAGCAAGCATGGGGAGCTACGGAATGAATCATGGGTGTCCCACCCCCAATGCCGTTGTTAAAATGAAGGCCTTTGAGGTGATCTGGTTTAGGTGAAGACAGAAGCTCTGTGGGATTGCCGTTCCATAACAAGGGACACAGTGAGCTTGTTCTGTAGTTAGTGTTTTGCGGTTGTTTTTTATTTTGTTTTGTTTTTCTTCTCTCTTTGGGAGCCTGCCATCCAGCTCCCAAAAAAGTACACAGAGATTTATTCTTACTTATGAAACCTGGCCTTAGCTTGGCTTGTTTCTAGCCAGGTTTTCTATCTTAAATGATCCCATTTTTCTTTAACTATGTTTTGCAGCTGGGCTTTTTACCTTTCTTTATTCTATAAACCTTTCTTTCTTACTCTGTGGCTGGCTGGGTGACTGGCTGGAGCCTAGAATCCTCCTCTCCTCCTTTTCTTGCCCCTTCCCTCTTCTCTAGGTTTCTCCTCCTATTTATTCTCTCTGCCCACCAGGCCTGCTTGTTTCTCTCTCTTGCCCAGGCCTTGGCTGTTCAGCTCTTTTTTAGACCAATCAGGTGTTGTAGGCAGGCAAAGGAACACAGCTTCACAGAGTTAAACAAGTGAAACATAAAAGAATGCAGCACATCTTTGCATCCTTAAACAAACGTTCCACAGCATAAATGAATGTGACACACCTTAAACTAATATTCCATTGCTCTCTTTCCATTCTTACCACATGAGACACAGAGACAAGATGACAGTCCACAAGCTAGGAGGAGGGTCCCCTCTAGAAGTCACTCTGAGCCAGGCAGAAGCGGCACATACCTTTAATCTCAATACTGAAGAGGGAGGCAAAGGCAGGCAGCTCTCTGATCCACAGATTAAGTTCCAGGACAGCCAGGGCTGCGCAATGAAACCCTGTGTCAAAAGACCTGGGGGGTAAAAGTCACTCTGTTGACACCGCAAATGATCTAGGACTTCCAGCCTCTATAAATGTGAGACAATAAATTTTGGTTGTAAGGAAGGAAGGGAGAGAGGGAGGGAGGGAGGGAGAGAGGGACAGAGGGAAGAACAAAGAAAATGGGTATGGTAACTTAACTTTTATTAGCCAAAACATGGTGACAACACTCATGTCCCTCAACAAGTGGATATCCAAACAAACTGTGACCTATCCATAGTATCGGGTACAATAGAGTGGTGGAATAATTGCTGATATATGTAAGCCCCTGGGTGGATCTGCAGACAGTTCACTGAGGGAGAAATGCCCGCTCCAGGAGGTTTCCTACAGTATGGTTTTATTCATGCTAACATCCTAGAGGGGATAAAATTATAGAGCTAAGGAACTGGAGAAGGGGGCGAGGAAGGAGAGCAGAGAGCTGTGTGGTGGGAACAGTGATGGGAAGAGTCCACATTTTGCTCGTGGTGCCTCACAATAGCTGAACCCCACAGTGTGTGCTGAACCCCACAGTGTGTGCTGAACCCTACAGTGTGTGCTGTACCCCACAGTGTGTGCTGACTCCACAGTGGCTGAGGAGACTGAGTAAGGGGAATCTCTTGGGCTGTTTCTCGCAGCTGCACAGGACGCTACAACAATCACCTGCTTCTTATTGAAGGCAATGAGGAGCATGCTTGCATTTGCTTGACATCTACTGATATTTAATACATCAAAAGCTAAAAGACAAAAATGTTTACCTAATTCACTGGACAGGAACATACCACATTGGCATGTCTAACGCGAATAGCGTGCACATAAAGTTAACTCCCCAGACAAGGAAAAGAAGTGAGAAACCCAACAGAGTTTTATGTCTTTCAGATCTAATGCCCAACTTGCTTGAGGTGAGTAGAATTCTCTTGCTAGCTCCTATATGCTATCTTTTGCAATACATAGTTTTTGTTGAAGTTTATGGAGTTAAGAAACCAACCTCATGTGGATATGTAGTTTGGAAAATAGAAGAATATTTATTAGCCTTTTTCGATACAGATTGTGTGTGTGTGTGTGTGTTTGTGTGTGTGTGTGTACACAAACCCTTTAAAGTGGCAACTTTGTTGAAGGGACGGTTCTTTTCCAAGATGAGTCCCAAAGTGCAATCTGAAACCTTAGTGACACTTGCATGTTTGTTATATCAAAATTCCTTTGCCTATTGACGTTCAGTCTTGTGGGACCCCGGAAGTAGTGTGGGACTACCTGGGGTTCCTGGGTTGTTGGCTTAGATCCATCGCTCTAGAGTTCTCAGTTGAGAACCGGCAGTCGCAGGGACAATGCACTGATCCTTTCCAAACATATCCCGAGCCTGGCGAAGGAAATAATTGGCAGTAGAGGCATGGCCCTCTAGGAGGAGTTCTAACAAGCGTTGGCTCTCTGATGCCTCCTCTGGGGCCCACATCAGCCTATGCTAAAGTGTTTCTCTCCAAAGAGGTGAGGCCTGCCTCTCCAGCCCGCAGGCCCACTAGGTGACAGGCAGGGCAACTGCTGTGAGAAGAAACGTTATTCTCTCCTGTTGTTGAACTGTTGAAATGGTTGTGAGGAGAAGCAGAAGGGGGAGTGGGTGCCAGAAATCCCAGCGCGCTTCCCCATCCATATCCCCCACGGAGCAGTGAACCCGCTTCAGCTCCCCGCATTCAGCTTTTCTCTTACTGGGGCACAATGGCTCCCCGAGAAGCCAAACCCGTGGACTAGAGCTCCCTTCCCCTTCCACAGTGAATAGTATCCCGGGAGAGCTCACTGCCACACATTATTATCATAGGCGATAAATGAGCCAGGGGAAAACAAGACCAGACACCGGTCCAAGCAGGGAGCCTAGGCGGGTTTCGCAATCCGTTTGCTTTGCTGCAGTTAATGGTCAGCAGCGCAAATCGGGAAGACAGAGTAGCGAAGATGGCTCGGCCCTTTGTTCTTTTCTCCTGCCATACTGAGACCATGATTCCCTGTGTAGCCCAAGCTGCTTTAAACTCATCATTCTCCTGTCTTAGCTACCTGAGCAGCAGGATTACCCGGACATAAACACGCTGGCACCATTTCCTGGTGGTGGGGGAGGCAGGGCAGGTTATATATCGTTCTGAAACATCGGTAAATCGGAGCTAGAATTTGTACAAAACTCCAACGGAGATCAGAGTCGGTTTTCATTTATAATTTCAGACAGTAGGTGTGACTTCGTTCTCTTGAGCTCGGTCTGAGAGAGGCTAGGTACGGTGTGCTTACCTGTGAGCCCCTCAGAGGTACTGACTGGGCCCCTGTGGTCCCTGTGGTGTCCCCATGGGCCCCTGTGGTCCCTGTGGTGTCCCTACAGCTGTCACACAGGATTTCTGTGTTGTGTAACATTCAGCTAGTGAACATTGCTTTGCAGTTAGAGAAGCATGTGACATTCCAGGCTGTCCTAGAATTCTCTGGACCGTGTCTGAGATTCTGTAATGAGAAAATTCAACTGTGTACAATGCTTTTTTCTGGGTCTCCTACATTGCTTAGTTTCATTTGTCAAAACTAAGGTTCCTGGAGTTAAATGGATTCCATAAAACCTCTTCTCTCTGTCCTTAGGGTCTGACTTCAGCCATGCCTGGCACTTGACCTAAAGGGAGGAAGGGTTGATTTTTGGCTTGCGGTTTGAGGGGATCCAGTTCACCAGGGTAGGGAAGGCATGGCAGGGGAATGGGAGGTGTCTGGTCACATCGTCTCTTGTGTCAGGAAGGAAAAAGGAGAATGTTGGTGTAAAGTCAGCTTTGCTTTCTTTTTCCTGTTCAGCCTGGGAGCCCAACCAGGGGATGGCGCTGTCCACATTTAAGGCAGGCCATCTCTGTTGGTAAGCCATTCAGAAAAGCATACTGACAGAGCCACTCAGTGGTGGGTCTCCTAGGTGACTCTAACACCCATCAGGATGGTCACTACAAAGCCCAGGATGACCGCTACAAAGCCCAGGCAGCTGAGGTGAGCCACAAGCAAAAACGATCTGAAAAATCCAGTTCGTAAATCCAGAAATTGTTCCCTGTCTTGAGTCAGGCCAGACGCCAAACGTTCCGGTCCCTTGAGACATCTTAGGAATTGCCACATGAACTGTGGCGCTCTCCACAGGGACCTGTGGGCGTGTGATTGCTGCCTTACTCGTTCTCTCTCCGTTCTCATAGGTTTGGGGTGTGTACGCATGCTTTAGAAAGCTCTTAGTTAAATTACATACATCTAAACACAGCACCAGCAACAATAAAGACTCCCACATAACAAAACATTTCCAAGCCCCAGCCGGTGGTCTCCTTAACAGCGGCAATTATACAGTGCTTGGGTTTGCTATAATGAGGTTTGATTTGCGTTTGGGAATCCCTGAGCAATATGTGAAGAGAGGATTTTACTGCTCCCATGGTTTGTGACTGTTACCAAAAGGGGTGTAAATCTCAGCAAGTGGATTCCAGCCCAGGTTCATTTCATTCATTCCTTTTCTCCCCCCACCCTGAATTACAGCCACTATAAAATATATACTGTGCTAGGTAGGCTGCAAAAATGATTTATTTACCTGTGGTTCTGTAGGAAATGGTTCTTTAACACATACTTCTGTATTCCTTATTAAAAGGCAGGCACTGCTTTCTGGTCCCCAGATATCACATCATCGAACCTACTAAAAACCCCATACTGCGATATAGACAAGTCACTGCCAAGGGTTTGCAACCTTTTAAACATACCTGAAAAGATGAATATAGCCCCGGGCAGTGGACTTGGGAGACAGAGAGGCAAGAGGCACAAGAGTTACAGGCCAGCCTGGGCTAAACAGTGAGAAATCCCATCCTTAAAAAGCAATGTTAAGGTCAGGGAGATTGGCCAGGAGGTCAGTGGCATTTGTTGTCAAGTCTGACGACCTGAGTTTGATCCCCAGAACCCAGATTGTAGAAGTCGAGAGCTGGCGTTTACAAGTCACCTTCTGAGAATCGTACATGTGTCATGGCACATAACACACACACACATACATACAACACGTATACACACACATACATACAACACGTATACACACATACATACACCACGCACACACACACACACAACACACATACATACAACACGTATACACACATACATACACCACGCACACACACACACACAACACACACACATACACCACACACACACACACCACACACACACACACACACACATACGCCACACACACACACACACATACACCACACACACACCACACATACACCACACACACACACACACATACGCCACACACACATACACCACACACACCACATACACCACACACACCACACATACGCCACACACACCACACACACACCACATACGCCACACACACACCACATACACCACACACACATACACCACACACACACACACACACACCACACACACCACATACACCACACACACATACACCACACACACCACACACACCACACACACCACACACACCACACACACACCACATACACCACATACACCACACATACACCACACATACGCCACACACATCACACACACCACACACACACATACACCACACACACACCACACATACGCCACACACACACCACATACGCCACACACACACCACATACGCCACACACATCACACACACCACACACACACACATACACCACACACACACATACACACGCACGCATGCACACACACCACACACACATACACCACACACACCACACATACGCCACACACACACCACATACACCACACACACACCACATACACCACACACACACATACACCACACACACACCACATACACCACACACACATACACCACACACACACACACACACCACACACACCACACACACACACATACACCACACACACACATACACACGCACGCATGCACACACACCACACACACACACACACACCACACACATACACCACACATACCACACACACACTCACACACATACATGCTAAATAAATAACACAGAACAGGGTGGGAAAAGTGGAATAGATCCAAGAGAATTATGAGAATATAGAAATATGAATTGGCTTCCTGGATTCCTGATGTCTCAGGATTCAGGTTGTGAATCAAGTCATTATTCCTTTATCTAAATGGTTTGAAAACATTCTCGACAATTTTAACTATCATATCATCCATATATACAGCTGGGTTCAGCATATTTCTAAATAGTAGAACATTACATTAAGATCTAAGAAATATTTATTTTCTCCTGAAGATGGGGACTGACTGCCTGGTCTCTTCTGTATCTGTTGTTAGAATGTGTGTGGACCCATGAAGTTTCCTCTTGGAGAAATAAAAGCCTGTGACATTGGCTGGCCATAAAGCAGACCAAGCTAGCAGGGTGGACCCTTCAGCCAAAGCTTGCGATGTGGTTCACAGTCTGAATTCAGACCCCAGACGTGTTTTTCTGGCTTGACAGTGTGTGTGGAACACTTGAAACAATGCTGAAAAGTGGGGAAGCACCACATTAAAACAGGGTGAATCGCTGGTCGAATCGCTGGGTACAGTGGCGTACACCTTTATCAGCACTTGGGAAACAGAGGCTGGATCTCTCTGAATTTAAAGCCAACCTGATCTACAAAGTAAGTTCCGGCTAGGCAGACACTGTCAAAAGCAAAAGCAAAACTAACAGATAACAAACACCACAAAACAAAAACCATGGTAGATTCTTGTGAAAACTGAAACTTCTGGCTTCGCTGAGGAAAATGGAGTATCTGGTAATGACACCCAGGGTTACGGCTTTAACAGAGATCTGTTGATCTATGGAGCAAGTGCTCTTCTGAGTTACTGACATGATGATGAACGGATCAGGGGCTGGTTGTCAAGGAGGCTGGTTGTCGAGGAGGCTGGTTGTCGAGGAGGCTGGTTGTCGAGGAGGCTGGTTGTCGAGGAGGCTGGTTGTCGAGGAGGCTGGTTGTCAAGGAGGCTGGTTGTCAAGGAGGCTGGTTGTCAAGGAGGCTGTTAGTCAGGAAGGGCACATGAAAAATCAAGTAGATAGTTTAAGAGGAGGGTGTGTGAACAAATGGGTGTGGAGGGGTGCGTGTGTGAGTATGCGAGTGTGAGTGTGCATGCATGTGTGTGTGCACATGCACGTGGTTCTATGAGGCAGGAGTGTACATTTTGAGTCAAGAGAAGTAGAGATTTGCGTGGAGGTGTCAAAATGGGTCAAACTTTGCACTTAAGGGCAAGGCTCGTGAGCCCATTATGTAAGTGGTACGCATGTTTGGGTTTTAAGCGGATAGGTCACATGACCCAATTTCTATCCCAGCCTGCTGGTTCTGGTAGCTGGTAGAGGAAGGCTAGCACATCCAGCCTGCAGGCCAGGGGTCTAGCTAACACTCTGTTCCGGTTATCTGAGGGAGTGACGGCACATACTGCTTGGGAGGGACAAAGAGCAGGAGATGGAAGATGAGGGTTCTACCCACGGTTCCAGGCCCTGTTGGCAGCAGGACCACTGATGGTGGGAGGTCCCAGAGAGTCACCAGGGCTCAGAGGCAAAGCTTTGGCCATGATTGGCGTACTAGCGGCTGTCAAACCCATGAGGATGGTTTGTCCCCCAAAGAGAATGTCAGCTAGGAGGGAGAATAAAGCCCAGGACAGAACCCAGGGATCATGGCTACCGCCGCAATGGCCCTCTGGCTGCCACCACACTGAAGCTGTCACTCAGACCAGTGTGTTCCCTACTTTCTGTGCAAGGGCGCTCCCTCCTTCCTCACATCACCCTTCCTTCCCTGAGTCCTTTCTCTCTTTACAGCTTCGTCCTATTTCATACTTTGTATTGCTATAAAATGCACCACATATGGAATATGGCTACATGGTGCATACGTACCATTTAAAACAAGAATAAGACCAACACACTGCAGCCAGTGTATAGAATGTTCCCGATTGTTTGCCCGACTCATATCCAGGTGGCTTCTCTCCTCCCTCCTCCCACAGGTAATATGAATTATTCTCCATCTTGCTTTGTGCCTGCCTTTTCTGGAGTCTTTGTGCTAACAGTATGAAGCTGTGTTCCCTTCCGTTGTCTTTTGTAGCTGAGGTCTTTCAGTGTTATGCGGTGATGCTCATTTGGCTGCTCATACAGCCCAGTTCACTTTAATTGCTCTTCAGTCTCCTGGGTACCACCATGCCTCATGGTGATAGACACTTGGCATGTCGAGGTTCTGGTAATAACGGCCGGCGTCTTCAGGAGCCCTCCTGCCCGTGAATTAGGTGAGCATCGGCACCTGCTGGTAAAATTACTGTGGCTGAGAAGCTGGTGTCCCAGGTGGCTGGAAAACTCATAACTCTCCTGAAGTCATATTTATGTGACATAAAAACAATGTTGTTGTTTTAGAGACGTCAGTGTTCAGGGTTTGGAAATATGGCTCAGCGGGCAAAGGCACTTATCACAGACCTGAGAGAGCTAACTTCAGTTCCCAGAACCAGCATAAAGGTGGGCGGGAGACAATTGGCCCCACAAAATTGCCCGCACATGGGCCTTGGCACTCTTGATTCCCCACAAAGCAAGAGAGAGAGAGGGGGGTGGGGAGGGAAGAGAGAGAGAGAAAGAAGTCTATTAAAATCTGTTTTTAAAATCATTGTTAAACAGAAAAATGTCGCCCATTGTTCTAATTCCCTACAATAAGAAAGTGATCATTCCAGCGGCCTCCGTTTGTGTTTATACGTTATCATTCTCCAGTATTTCCTCCTTCATTTAATTTTCCATGTTTTCTTTCACAGATTTATTCTAGTGGCCAAAGTGCTCTTCTTTATATATTTTTAGGATGTTCTCTTTTTCCGCTCCTGTCCATTTCCAGTGGCTAATCTCTGCTACATTGCTGAGAGACGGCCACCCAAATCCCACGCCCATAAATTCCCCATAGATGTGGGGGTCAGTGTGAAAAAGTCTGCCATCAGTTGGGTGGGAGGGCACGGCGCTGGAGGTTTCTGGAAAATCCCTTGAATTTCTTTGCAGTCTGATTTTTTTTCTCTTTTTAATAGTGTCAACTGTATGACTGGCCTTTGGGGACCAGCGGATGCTGAGTCTGCTGACCTCTCTGTCTGTTTCCTGAGGGGAGGCAGATTGCACCTGGCCGTACTTGGTGTTTCCCTGGGGCTATTAATGGAAGCCAAAGAATAATTTTTAAATAGAAACCCAAGCACAGGAAGGCATCCCTGACCAAGCCTTCAGTCGGCTTGCCACTCCCTGTAGAACCAGGTGCTGTGGCTGACACAGAACTCCCGAGACCTGGCCACAAAGGAAAAGTCTCCCAAAAAAGGGTCTGGGAGGATAACATGGACTCACTGAGTACACATGCGCAGACAGCATAGACCCTCTGAGTGCAGATGCGCAGACGGCATAGACCCTCTGAGTGCAGATGCGCAGACGGCATAGACCCTCTGAGTGCAGATGCGCAGACGGCATAGACCCTCTGAGTGCAGATGCGCAGACGGCATAGACCCGCTGAGTGCAGATGCGCAGACGGCATAGACCCGCTGAGTGCCTCTGAAGCCAGCGATGCTTGGATTTGGGCCTGGTGCCCCTGGTCTAATGTCTCCCTGTGGCCTCTACAATTGGTTTCTGGGGGTCTCTGGAGGTGGATGAACAAGAAGGTACTCTGGGCAGTAACTCCTTCAGTTTCTTGGGCAGGCTCCTTCTCTTGGCCCCCAATCCAGAATCAGAAGGAAAGCATTTAAGAGACACAGCCTGGGTGGCCAGGGCATTAGGCTCTTCAGAACTTTCTGGATGAGTCCAACCATGAGGCCAAAGCCTAGAAACTATTCAAGATGACCAGCTCAGCTATCAAGAAAGCCTCTGCTGTTTCCTGCTAGGCTAGCGTTGCCTGAAGCTGACGCCAACTGTGGACCAGGCTGGGTGCTGAGCTCTGAGTGTGTTGGTCCACATTGGTCCACCTTGGACTAGTGATAAGGAAATACGGGCGCAGAGAGGTGACGGGACTGTTCAGGTCTGCGCAGCCAAGTTCAGGTTTGAATTCTGAGGCTTTGACTCCCGTGTCCGCGTGTGTGATGCCTGTCAGATGCCACATGGTTAGAAACGCAACAGCAATTCAGATTGTTAAAAACCGAAATAACAGGCAGCAAGCCCACCTCTCCCCAGTCCACGAGGTGCCTTACATTCAATCTTCTCTTGTCGTTCGTTTCTGCCCGTGGTGGGGATGGGACTGTGCCCAGGAATGGTGAGGCAGGGGCTTGGAGAAAGAAGAAAGGAGGCTTTGGAGTCTGTTGGCTTTTCTTCTTGGGTTCCTGCTGATCCCAGGTGAGCACCTTCACAGCTCTGAATTACTTTCTAGTAAGTGGTGTGTAATTACAAAAGCACAAAACAAACAAACAAACAAAAAACCCAATGAGTTAAATCACTAAGAGTTTCCTCTTTCCTTGCCTCCACTTTAACAAGAGGTTAAGGATGCATCTGCTGTCAGAATCACACATTAGCAAGCTGTATCCAAGGAAGCTAAAAAGTCAAACCACAACTGGGAGAAACATTTGCAAAAGACAAGGCGATAAAGGACCAGTGTCCAAGGTACACGAAGAACTCGCCAAGCTGAACAGTAAGAAAACAAACATCCCACTTTAAAAAGGAACAAGGACTTGAACAGACACCTCACCGAAGAAGGCATTCTGATGGCAGGCAAGCAAAAGAAAACAGGCTCCGCAGTCACGTGTCACCAGGGAAACAAAACTTAAAGCAGCGCGATACCATTGCCTGTCTGTGAGTACAGCCAGCATCCAGAGCACTGACGGCAGCAGATGCTGGCAAGGATGTAGAGCAACAGATTTATCACTCATGGCTGTAGAGATGCAGAAATGGGTTCGCTGCTGTTGTTTTCTGTGAGTCAGAGTTTCACGTAGCCCAGGCTGGCCTCAAGCTTGCTTCGTAGCTGAGGCTGTCCTTAACTGATCCTTTTGCCCCCCCCCCCAGTCCTCACCCCAGTGCTGTGATTACAGGCATGCACCACCATGCCCGGCTAAACACCATGATTTCAATAAACACGTACAGGCCTCAGCAAGTACACGGAAGGGTCCACAGGCTGAGGAGGAACGTGGACGGCAGGACGGCTTCAGAAGACAGTTTGACAAATGCTCAGAGAAATAAAAATTAGGCGTGTTCTTCTATGACCTGGGAATCACACGCTTTGGTTTTTACCCAAAGTAATTAAAAAAACCCAAGGACACACAGCAACCTGCATGTAATAATAATAATAGGGCTTTCTTCTCAATTGTCAAAATGTGGCAACAGCCGTGCTAGCCTTTGATAGGTGAACGTTGATACGTCAGATGATGGAGGGCTGCTCAGTGTCATGAAGATATGAGGTTGAGATCTTATGACCTAAAAGGGCACAAAGAACCTTCCAGCACACCCAGGGGAAGAGGCTGTCTTCACGCTCTGCTGTCTCCGTGATGTCGTCTCCACGATGCCAGTGAGCTGACGTTCTGCAGATGACAAATCACCCGGACGTCCCTTGACCAATGATCGCCAGGGTTGGTGAGGAAAGAGGGTCACGTGGGCAGATCACGGAGAATTGCCGAGACAGCGAAGCCACCACGTATGACAGATATGACCACAGAGGACACATTTGTGCAAACCTCCACACCAGAAGTGAGCCTTCAACTGTGGGCTCTGAGCAGTAACAGCGTGTCAGCCTCCCCCTAGCGTAATAAACGCACTGTGCCGGAAGGGATGTTGATAGGGAAGGCCTGTGTTTGTGGGAGCAGGAGAAACGTGGGGCGTTCGCCTCCTCTCTGTTTTGCTGTGAACCTAAAACAATGGATTTTAAAAAATTGAACTGTGTAGTGGAATCTCTATTCTGAATTGTCTCTACATTTTTTTGACGTGTGTGTATGGGGGTCAGGAGGCACCGGACCAGAGTCCCGTTTTGTCTCTCGGCTTCCTCAACCCCGGGCTCCCACTGTGATTTACAGCCTCTCTACCAACCCAAATGCAGTCGGCAAATGATCAGCAACTGTTAGCCAGAATCAACTTGTCTCCTTAGTTGCCTGGGGTACTTTGTTACAGCAGCAGAAAGCTGACTAACACACACTTATAATAAAACAGAGGAACTTGTCCTGATCTCTGCCAGAGTCACTGCCCTTGCTCAGTCCCGGGATCCTGACCCTGCAGCCACCCCAGGAGCCACACCTCCCAAGCTCTGGACCAACTCCTGGGAGGGAATTGGGGTGAATCAGAGACTTGCAATCAGCAGGCAGTTCTGGTATTCCTAGATGCCTTGACCTAGAACACACTGCTTCACTTCTTAAAGTCTGTGTTTCCTCTTCTGCGTAATGAGGGTAATAATAGTACTGTCTCTTGTAGGGAGGACTATTGCACATTCAATGGGAAATGTGTGTCAAACCCTGCTACAGTTAGCTATTGATAACTATGATTATGGTGACCATGGCGATGACCCACAGCCCCACCCAGCCAGGATGCTCTGAGGACTTCCTATGGCAGTGTCCAGGGGTGAGCCCTGCCTCAGGTCCATACTAGCTGCACAGGCTATCACATCCTGTCCCGCTTGCTGATATGCTCCTGTTTCCCCTGTTGACCTCAAAAGCTCAACACCCTAGCTGGGCACTATTGCTACAGCGTGCCTTGCTCTCCCCCAGGCTTCCTCAGAATGCCCGCTGATGCCTCTGACCAGCCCCTCGGCTCCAGCAACCGGGAAGCACCCCGATTTCAAAGGATGAAGACTATCATCTGATCACCTATGTGCCCCCACCCCAATTCAAAATCCCATGAAATCCGGCGTGTCTTTGGCCCCACCCTCGCTGCGCTGGAAGTTCACCATGGAAACACTGTTGTTTGTTGCTGCAGGGCAGCTCACAGGCGACCTCTGCAAACTGTGGAACTTACCTGTGTTGACAACTGCCCGAGATGAGTTGTTACATTCATAAAGCTGCATTTCCTGAGCTCTCCCTGCCCCACATTTCCCCAGAAAATATCTCCATTCTGCCTTCTAAAGTCTCCCATGCATTGACAGGACTGAGACACAGTCCTAGCTCAAATAATTCATTTCTTCTTTTATTCCCCATCCCATGCCACCCGGGTACTGTGGTTTCTTTAATCCCAGCACTCAGGAGGCAGAGGTGGGTATCTCTGTGAGTTCCAGGCCAGACTGGTCTATACAGTAAGTTCTAGGCGAGCCAGAGCTACACAATGAGACCACATCTAACAAACAGGTAAGCAAACTGCCCTTGTTGGCTTTTTATTGCTGGAATAAAACATTCTGACCGAAAGCAGCATGCGGAGGGAAAGGTTTGTTTGGCTTATACTTCCACATCACGGTTCATCATCCAGGCAAGTCAGGGCAGGAAACTGGAGGCAGGAACTGATGCAGAGGCCATGGAGGGTGCTGCCAGTGGCTTGTTCCCCATGGCTGTCTCACAGAACCCAGGGCCAACTGCCCAGGGCAGCAGTGTCTGTTACGGGTGTGTCCTGTGGAACAACCCCACATCAATCGCTAATCAGGACACCTACAGGCCAATCCAGCGGAAGCATTTTCTCAGCTGAAGCTCACTCTTCCCACAATTCCAGCTTGTGTCAAATTGATAAACAAACAAACAAAAAACCTAACCAGCACACAATGTCAAGCTGAACAAAAAATTTAAAAATGTGAAAAAAAGTAACTAGCCACCACACACACAAATAAATAAAAGCCAAAAGCGTGTTTTTAAATTTCCTGTCTCAGAGACCTGTTCTAAATTTTTCTGAGGGTACGTATAAGATATATAATGAGGAACGCAGATTTCAGGACTAGACTCCAGGGAAAGGCTTCACTTCTCTCACACACGCATATCTATACAGGAAAGACACATGTACATGCACATACGTGAGCTATGTATACTATCTTACCTCTCAGGTTGAGATACGAAACCTTTCCAGCAATCCCACGAGCTCCCCATGCTCCGTCTCTGCTAATGTAACATCGCCTCACACACAATTTAGATAACTTTATCAGCACAGGGTTTTTGTTTTGACTTTATCAACACAGGGTTTTTGTTTTGTTTTGTTTTGTTTTTTTAAACCATATAATGGAACCAGGTAATACATACTCGGTCACATGCATGTGACTTAGTACATGTCTCTGCAGGTCTTCATGTTGTGTAGACATTCAATTGCTGAGTGTTAGCCTCGTGTATGAATATTCTTAATTCTCCTGCTGATAGGAATTTGGGCAGTTTGCAGTTTGGGATTAACCTTTTAACAGACATTCACCTATGTGATTCATGGACACTCACTTCTCTTGACTGGCAGCTCCCAGGCACACAAAGGTTAGCCATGGTAGATATTGCCAAACAGTGTTCCAAAATGCTGTACTAACTTATGCTCCCACCAGTAAGGTTTGAGTGGATTATTAACTGTTCTTGTCAACACGTCCTCTTGTTACTGGGTGTGTAATAGTATTTCATTGTTATTTAATTTGTATCTCCTGATGAATAGTGTGTTAATTGACTTTTATATGCCATTGGCCACTTGGAGATCTTGTTTAGCAAGGTGCCTGCTTGAATGTTTTACTCACTGAAAAGGGACAGATGGTTTTATCTGTGTTATTTTTCTCAGCTTTTGCTACACACCCCGGGCACCAACCCCTCACCAGGTGTGGGCCTCTCTCCTCTGTGACAGGCCTCTTTCCGCTCTTAATGATCTTAGAAAAGAAGAGACTTTTAAAAAATGATCATATAGTCTAGTTGATAATTTTTTTTTTCTTTTTAGTGCTAGCATTGAAACCAAAGACTCGTGCCTGGAAGGCAAGCCCTCTGCCGGAGCCATAACCTATCCCATAATTGCCTTTATTTAATTATCTGTCTTAACTCTTTGGTAGCTTTTAGATTTTTCTTTGCATCCGTCTAAAGGTTTCAGTGTCATATGTCTGCATGAGAGATCTTTGTTGTTGATCCAGCTCACGGCACAGAGATTCTTCCAGGTGAAGCACACTGACCCTTCAGTGCTGAAGTCTCGGCTACCCCACCACTGACTCCCTTCTGTTCTCCCTCTTGGAGCTTGCTGGAGCCTATTAGTGTAGATTCCTGGTCTCTTACATTTTCTTTTATGCTTTTTTATCTCTCTCTTCTCTGGGCTACATGTTGGATGTTTTCCTCAGGAAAATATTTATTTATGGTGTGTGTGTGTGTGTGTGTGTGTGTGTGTGTGTGTGTGTGTGTGTGTGTGTGTGTGAAGAAGCCATGGAAACAGAGAATGATTTAGACCCAGCAGCCTAGAGCAGCTCCCTGGAGGAGCAGCAATGTCCACCGTTCACTGCAAAGGAGAGGAAAGCAGAGGTGGGGCCTGGGCTCCTATCCTGAGTCCCCCTGAGGGGCCAACTTCTTGGCTTGCAGGAGAGGATGGAATGGTGGTGAGAAGCAAGGCCGAGGACTCTACTTCCCGACTGAAAATCTAACAGGGACACAGGAGGCACAGTGACACTGATTACAGGGGAGACACTGGGCTGCAGACATCAGCCTGGAGCTAAGACTCTCTCTCTGCCTGCCCATCTGCCTGTCCTGTCCTGCCTGTCCTTCCTTCCTGCCTGTCCTTCCGTCCTGCCTGTCCTTCTGTCCTGCCCACCTGTCCTTCCGTCCTGCCTGTCCTTCCGTCCTGCCTGTCCTTCCGTCCTGCCTGTCCTTCTGTCCTGCCCGCCTGTCCTTCTGTCCTGCCTGTCCTTCTGTCCTGCCTGTCCTTCCGTCCTGCCTGTCCTTCTGTCCTGCCTGTCCTTCCGTCCTGCCTGTCCTTCCGTCCTGCCTGTCCTTCTGTCCTGCCCGCCTGTCCTTCTGTCCTGCCTGTCCTTCTGTCCTGCCCGCCTGTCCTTCCGTCCTGCCCGCCTGTCCTTCTGTCCTGCCTGTCCTTCCGTCCTGCCCGCCTGTCCTTCTGTCCTGCCTGTCCTTCTGTCCTGCCTGTCCTTCTGTCCTGCCCGCCTGTCCTTCCGTCCTGCCCACCTGTCCTTCTGTCCTGCCCACCTGTCCTTCCGTCCTGCCCACCTGTCCTTCCGTCCTGCCTGTCCTTCCGTCCTGCCCACCTGTCCTTCTGTCCTGCCTGTCCTTCTGTCCTGCCTGTCCTTCTGTCCTGCCTGTCCTTCCGTCCTGCCCACCTGTCCTTCTGTCCTGCCTGTCCTTCTGTCCTGCCTGTTCTCTGTCCTGCTTGTCCACATCATTCTGGGGAGTATAAAGCAGTTACTTTCTTGCTTGGCGAGCTGTTTGCTACAGGATAGATTTTACCAAACTTCCTTTTTCCCCCCTAGGATTCTCTTAATCCTTTTGGTTTAATTTGGCTTCATCAAGCCAAGTGTTCTGATTTTGAGTCTGGGTCTTAGCTTCTAGATGAATTGGATAAGGAAAGAGGAAAGAAAATCAGGACATTATGTACGAGCAAGAGCAGGGGTGTGATGGCTAATTTCGGTAGTCAACTTGACACACCTGGGAAGAGGGAATTGTGGGCGTGTCCACAGAGCCCTGGTGTAGGAGGCCCCACCCACTTAGGCAGTACCCTTGCTAGTCAGCCGGGCTTGGACAGGGTGAGCAAGGCAGCTGAAAGAGAGCTGAGAGCAAGCTTCTAGGTGGGATTCCTCCACAGTCCCTGCTTCCCTTCCTGCCCCGAACTAGATGTGTGAAATGGAAAGCAGGGAGCAGGGGTGGGGAGTGGAGGGACAGCCAGACAGGAAAGCAGGGAGCAGGGGTGGGGAGTGGGGGGGGGACAGTCAGACAGGAAAGCAGGGAGCAGGGGTGGGGAGTGGAGGGACAGCCAGACAGGAAAGCAGGGAGCAGGGGTGGGGAGTAGGGGGGTCAGCCAGACAGGAAAGCAGGGAGCAGGGGTGGGGAGTGGGGGGGGGACAGTCAGACAGGAAAGCAGGGAGCAGGGGTGGGGAGTGGGGGGGACAGCCAGACAGGAAAGCAGGGAGCAGGGGTGGGGAGTGGGGGGGACAGCCAGACAGGAAAGCAGGGAGCAGGGGTGGGGAGTGGGGGGGACAGCTAGACAGGAAAGCAGGGAGCAAGGGTGGGCTCTTTGGTCCCCATACTGAGCGAGACACCCCGCTCACAGATGATGGCTGATGCTCTGTCTGTTACACCCTCTTATCGTTTTAGACCTGGGGAGAAGAGCTCATGTGTTACTCCTTATCTGCAGTTAACACCTCACACTGGAGGCAAGACCTGGCTGAGCTAGTGACTCAGAGGAGGACAGGCGACCCGGGGAGTGTCAGGGCCACTCTGCCTCCTGCCTTGGGATCTCACCCAGCATCTTGACGGCTCAGTGTTGCCTCTGAAGCTTCTGGTTTATGTGTCCCGGTTGCTAGCACCCCTCCCAGAAGGCTACAGCACAGGAGGGCCTCAGTTCCCCTAGTACTTTTTTTTTCTCTTTGAAGAAAACAAGGAACTGGTAACATAAATCAATAAAGAAAGAAATTCAATAAACCAGGAAAAATGCAGTAGGTTGCCAGATAAAACACACACACATCCAATTAAATCTGAATTTCAGATACACAAATAGTTATTGTTTTTAACATATTTATATCTCAACTATTGTTTAGGATATACTTATGTTGAATATTAATTACTGTTAATTAATATGTTAATGGAAGTCTCCATACCTGTACACTTAAAAATCAGTAAGGTGGACCAGTGAGATGGTGCAGCACCTAAAGCCTGTCACCAAGCCTCACAACTTGAATTTGATCCCGGGAACCACATGGTGGAGGGAGAGAATCAACTCCTCTAAGCTGTCTTCTGATCTCTGCATGGGTGCTTTGACACACACACGCATGGGCACACACACGCATGGGCACACACACGCATGGGCACACACACGCATGGGCACACACACGCATGGGCACACACACGCATGGGCACACACACTCATGGGCACACACACGCATGGGCACACACACGCATGGGCACACACACTCATAGGCACACACACTCATGGGCACACACGCATGGGCACACACACACACACGCATGGGCACACACACACACGGGCACACACACGCATGGGCACACACACTCATGGGCACACACACACAATAAATGTATAAAGAGTCCTAATTGAAAGCAGTCAGGATGGTTTTTAAAAGCCGTGTGAGACATCTGAGAGGCTAAGGTAGCTGGGTGCCCTGCTTCTGTGTGCTAATCCTGACAGCTAGGACGTCCCCTCCTACCCTTCCCTCCATGCCAGAATTATACATATAGTCAGGACTCTTCTATCTTTGGGACTGGAATCAGGTTCCTCCTGAGAGGGAGCTCCAGAGTTCAGAAAGAGGAAGAGATTCTGGGCCCAGAGCCTAGGAAACCACAGACCCCGAGGAGGAGCCCACTGGGGTGGCTCATGAGCCCACAGAGGCTGCCCTCCAGGGAGGGAGGAGAGATTGAATCCCAGGTGCCGACAGATCCTGCAGGATGGGCCCTGGCAGAAGGCGGGAATCAATGGCCCGGGTGTAGCTGTCACCACCTCTTAGCCTCCCAGCAGTCACACCCTTCCTTAGCCAGGCTTAGGTGCTCTTGAAACCGAAGCAAAGCTTAGCCACACAGAAAAGGCTGTGCCTAACCAAAATACCAGAGTGAGCGATTATGTTGTCCTGTTGACTCTAGGATAGACCCGAGGCTTTCTGTACTAGTGAACTCCCCTCGTGCCTTTAGAACAGGATTCTATTTAGAAAGGGAAGGATAACAGAAGGATTTTCACAGCACCCCGAGGAAGGGCAGGGATGGCAAGAGCAAGTTTGTCTTCTGTCAGGGGAAGGGCTGGAGACATCTGCAGGGAGCTTCGGTGACGTGTGTGTGCGTGCGCGTGTGTGTGTGCTCGCACGCATGTATGTGTGTGCATGCGTGTGTGTACGTGCGTGTATGTGTGTGTGCATGCATGTGTGTGCGCGTACATGCGTATATGTGTGTGCGCATACGTGTGTGTGTGCTTGCATGAGTATGTGTGTGTGTGATAGTACTGACATGGTACTGACCCAGGAACTGGGGATGGGACTGGGCACGGAGTCACACGGTTCTTTCCCTGGGACCCACCTCCAACGACCAGGAACCTCAACTTCCCAAAACAGCACCAGTAGCTAGAGACCAGACTCAAATATGGAAGCCTGTGAGGACCGCTTCAGATTAAAACCATAACCAAGCGTTTGTTGAATGACTAAAGGAAATGAAAATTAGGAATTCATAGTATGAAATAAGACAGAGGTCAAAAACTCATAAGAAAAAAAGACACAAACAAAAAACTGACCAAAGTCCATTCCCAGGGTTATTATTTTTTTCCTTTAAAGTTTGGGTTTTCATTTTCTGCCATGTTCAACTGTGGCATTGAAAACATTAAATGGTTATTAAAAAATAAATATTAAATGGTACAGAAACAGAATATCCATACATTTCAAATTGCATTTGGTACTGACTAGGAGGATGAGGTCTTGGACCCACCTACTGTACCATGTAGGATGCGAATGGCCCATTGGCAGTGTGCACGCTGCAGGCACTGTCTGCCTGCGAGCCCTTTGAAGACACCTCCACCACCCAGAAGACCTGGTCTCTGGGCACCTGTGCTCAGGGCACCCTGTTTACCTCGTCATGACCCAAACTGCTCAACTAATGGATCCAAATGGCCTCCGATCTGCCAAAGGAAGACTGGGAAGTGAAAGTACTAAAACACAATAAGACTTTAAACAAACAGTTTTAGACAGGTTTCATTGTGTGGCTCTTGCTGGCCTGGACCTTGTAATGTAGGTCAAGCTGGCTTTGAATCCAGAGATCCTCCTGCCTCTGCCTCCTGAGTGCTAGGATTAAAGACATTTGCTACCAAGTCCAGAATCATAATAATTTATTGAGAGAGAGAGAAACCATGTAACTATTGTTATATTATTTTTTTTAGTTTCATTGCTTTCCTAAGAAAATACCCTGCATAAAAGCAGCCCAGGGAGAAAGAGGTTTATTTCATAGCCCACAATTCCAGGTCCCAGTCCGACATGATGGGAAAGTCATGTCAAAAACTGCAAACAGTCATATCACGTCCACAGTCAGGAGCAGAGGAAATACGTCCCTGCTCACCTGCTGTGCCCAGTTCAGCTTCTCCACTCTCACACAGTTCCAGACCCCTGCCTAGGAAACGGTGCCACCCACCCTGGTCTCTTCCCACATCAATTAATTAAGACAACCCTGTGCAGACAATCCCTTCCTGAGCCTCCTCCTGGTGATTCTAGGACGCACCAGATTGAGACCTGGTTTAGCATGACCATTGTCACCACCGTTTGACTTTATCGGTTATTGTTTCTGTACCCCAATATGTACTTACATGGGGAAATAGCATACGCAGGGTTGGTACCCCTGTGGTTCCAGCCGTCTGCTGGGACCACGCCCCTGAGAACAAAGAGGGCTGCTGTAGCTCCCAGAAGACCTCACCACACAGTCCTGTGCCTCATCCTTTCAGAGCAAAATGCGGTGATCAGCACTGAGCTAAACTAGCTGCCCCTCCTCCCAGAAGCTGGAGAAGCAGAACTGCCCAGATTTTTCTGGGTCTCGTGTGTGTGTGTGTGTGTGTGTGTGTGTGTGTGTGTGTGTGTGTGTGTGATCCCAAGGAAAGTTCCCAGCCCGGTTCCCAGCTGTCTCGTGACCCTCTGCCCCAGGCCTACAGTGGCATCGGGTCTCCTGTGGGCAGCCTAGCTCCGCAGCTGGCCTCCTGCCCTGCTCTTCCTGAAGCAGGTTCTCACAGGGATTACTGCCGGGCCGCTTTCTCGCTTCCTTGGCTGTGAGAGCCACTGCTCGCCTGCTCTCTGCACCCGGCTAGGAAAGCCCCCCCCCCCCCCCCCCCCCCCCCCCGCCACGCCGCTAAGTTTTCTGGAGTGGAGGTAGGGAAACCGAGGTAGTGACTGGCCTCAGTCGGGACTGACCTCTAGAGCTGAGCCCTGTAACGGGGCCTTGGTCCATCCCTTGGCTTCTCCTGACAGGGCAGCTACTTTGGGCCTATGCAGGCCGGGAAAGGTATTGATGATGTCCAGCAGAACCCCCAACCTGGACTTCTAAGACAAACGTGTTTTCAGTAGAGACCTGGGCCATGAGGAAGACACACAAAGATAACCACGGAAGGCATTGATCCGTTCACTTGCATGCAGGGGTGACCCAGGAAACCCCTCGTTGCAGTAGGCACTCGCTACTTAGGCAGATGACACCGCGATTTGGATGGGACTCTAATTATTAACGCACCTCCCTGCTTTCCAGGGCGCTGAGATGGGGAAACAGAACCCCGCTCAGCGCCTTTCCGCTCCACCAGGGCTCTTGTTTATACGCATGTGTGCATTTTCTCAAGCTTAAACTTTCAGACTTATGTAACCCTTCCCCTTGGCTAGTCACCAAACTTCCAGATTAGCTGAAGGTTCCTTGTGCAAGTTGGGAGTTGGCATGGGCAGAACCATGTGACCGCGGTGCTAACTGGGTCTGGTAGGCGCTGCTCTGCAAGGAAGGGCCTGTGCTGTGGGTCAGAAGAGAATAGCTAACTGGCAGAGCTTGATGACCCAGAAGAATTCAGATCAATGGTCATTGCTGGTTCTTAAACTGGAGCCGTCTAAAATTAGGAATTGTACCTTTTATTTTCTTCTGGAAAAAAAAAAGTCCTATGCATTGATGGAGATGTCTACACTGGTAGGAACTACTTATAGGAAAATATTCTGGTTATTCAAGGTCTCATGTGAATGGCGGCTTCAGCACTTTCTGGGCAGGAGCTCTGTGGTTCCTGGAAGCAGTGTGGAGGGAGCTCAGCTCCTGAATACCTCCTCCCTCTCGCCTATCTCCTTCCAGCTACCAATGACTCGCAACACTCTGGCTCCTTCTGTAGGGTTTTCAGCACAGTGAGAGGCAGTGTGGTGAGAGGCGTGCACCCACCAGACATTCCAAACCTCTGTGTGTGGGGTGACTCATTTTGCATGTCATCTTGGCCAAGGTGTCCAGATATTTGGCTTACATTTATTATAGATGTGTCTACAAAGATGAATTTGGGCTGTTTTATTTCATTTTTCTTAGGATGAGACTCAAATTTAAATTATTGGACTTGGTGTGAACATCTGATTATTGTATGTAGCATGGGTGGTCTTCTTCCAACCAGCTGAAGGCCTTAGGAGAACAAACATCTAAAGAAGAATGCTGCCTGAATTTGGAGTTGTGTGGCTTTTCCTTGGGAAAGGTTAATAAGTGCCTATTCGCCCTAGATAGGGCATTGACAACAGACCAAAATAAAGACTCAACTCAAGTCCAACTTGGAGAACCAATGAGTTTGTCAGAGTTACTTACAGGAGGATAGCTAAGGGGCTGCTTACCAGAGGCAGCTTCATCTCTGAAAATCTCACCACAACACACAGCATGGCCTTGGAGCTCCCTATTCAACTTCTTCCCAATAGCAACTATTTATATAACCTTGTGAATCTTTTAAGTTTCAGGTACTTTCTGAGACTTGTGAGTTGTTCACCTCCTCTGTCTTGTAAATTTTGTTAACTTACTGAATCAGAAGAAGCCTCCCTTCTGAATGGGAAGAAAATTGCTATTCAACAGGATTCTGACTGCAATTCTTCCCAGGGTATCCAGTTCCCACCCACCCTGAAGGCTTTGGACTTGATCCTCCTCCACCACCTAAGCTATTAAGAAATATAGTTGTGTAGGGCGTTGGTGGCACACGCCTTTAATCCCAGCACTCGGGAGGCAGAGGCAGGCGGATCTCTGTGAGTTCAAGGCCAGCCTGGTCTACAAGAGCTAGTTCCAGGACAGGAACCAAAAGCTACGGAGAAACCCTGTCTCGAAAAATCCAAAAAAGAAAGAAATATAGTTATAAATGTTCGCATCCTACTAGATATGTACATGTCTATATCTATATACATCTGATCCAACACACACACACACACACACACGAGCACCCTGATGACTGCAAAATCTCTATTTGTTTTTGATGAACTACCACATCTCTAGAACCCAGATCAACTTGTCCCCTCCTGCTTCCCATGAGCCTCTAGGACTCCTTTTCCTAAAATTCTTAGTGAAAGGCCTATAGAAAGGCGTCCTGTTCCTCCAAACACAGAGGCCGTATTGGCATTCTTGCTTCTCTGCCTTCCTAGAGGGCAGAGAAAGACAGCCCAGCACCTGGGGAGGACAGGCATCTCACAATCCAAGGGAAGCATCCCCAGGTGCAGGGTTTTCCTGCCGGATGATATCCCCTGTGAGGACTCAACCTGGGCCCTCACACATGTCAGGGAAGAGTTGAGCCACTGAGCCAATCCCCAGGCCCATAGGGTCCCATTAAAAGTGCCACTCACTTAAAATTCAGCCGAAAGTCACTGTGAACCCTGAGGAATCTGCTTCCCTGCAGTCTTTTGTCTGACTTGCTCTTTGAATGGGAGGTTGGGGTGATGCCCTGTGCAAAGTCTGCTGTGACTAAAGCAGGCTGGGTTACCATTCCTTGGCCATTTCTTTTCAAAAGAGGCTAACACTAGGTTTCCATATCACTCTGAAAATGATATGCTGTTGCTCGAAAAACAATGTAAACATTGGAAAACACATTAAAAAGAAATTTGAGCCCTACCCCCACCCCGAGGTAGCTGTTGTTGACATTTAGTGGCTGTTTCCCCAGATACCTGTGTGTTTGTTTGCTAGGCCACCAGAGCACAGCTGCACAGCTGAGAGCTGGTGTGGGGGACCGTTGACCTCTAAGATCTGCGTGTGGGCAGGGTTGGCCTCTCCTGAGGGCTCTGCAGCTTGCAAAGGGGCGTCCTCCCTGTGTCTCCACAAGGCAGGCCCTTGATACTTGTCTCTTCTAATTTCCTCATCTTACAAAGACGCTCATACTGGGTCAGCAGCAACCTAATGGCTTCATGTTAGCCAGCTCTAAAGACCCTGTCTCATGGGGTCATGTTCTGAGGCAGTGGAACTTGAGACTCCAAGGGTTGAACTGTGGGCACACATTTCAGTCCAAAGCAATGCCTGTGTGTGACCATAAACAGATTAACACTGAGGGAATGTGAAAAAAAATCTATATTTTTTAGGACAGTCAGCCTAGTTGACACCCTGTCTCAAACAAAACAATGTAAAACAATACCATAAAAACAAACAAACAAGAACAAAAACCAACAACCAAAGAACTAAAACCAATCAAACCAATAAAACCCACCCTCAAACCTCCTAAATTAATTAAGTAGTTCTAGCAAAGATGTGGGAGTATTGCAAACCCAGTGTTCTCTGTGAGAATGAATAATAGCGTGTCCACTGTTTGGTGTCATATCATATATGAATGAGTATATATATATATATATATACATATATATATATATGCATACAAACCAATATATGTGCATACTTTTTTTTGTTTATTAGTTGGGGGTGTGGTATTGGGGATGGAACCCAGGACTTTAAGCATGGGCTCTACCACTAAATATCATGCTCACCTTGAATGTTATCATTTATTAGCCAGTTCCCATTTGATATAAATTAGGCGTTGTTTCTGCTCTTTCAGTAAACTCCTCGGCATAGGTTCAGAGCTGGGACAAAAAGACTTGAGAACAACATAAGCAAAAAGGAGTCTGTTTAGCTCCTGGTTTCAGAGATTTCAGCCCATAACTCTGGCTCTGTAGGTTCTGGGACTGTAAGATTCACAGCATCATGGTGGTGAGAGGTGCTGACCTGAGGCAGAGACAGCTGTAATGGTCAGAGGCAGATCCACAGTGACCTGCCTCCCCTAGTGAGGTCCCTAATTTTCTACCATCTCCAGTACCACCCACTGAAGACCAAGCCTGGGACACACGGCCTTGTGGGGACAGTTCACATTCCAACATTGACAATATCTTTTGGGTATGTGGCTGATTATCTACTTGAAGATAAATTCTTAGACTGTTAGGTTAGAAGGTGTGGTGGTTTGAAAGAAAATGGCCCCCAAAGGGAGTGGCGCTATTGCCAGGTGTGGCTCCCTTGGAGGAAGTGTGTCTCCGTGGAGGCAGGCTTTGAGGTCATATACGCTCAAGCTTCCCTCAGTGTGATACAGAGTCCCCCTTCCTGTGCTGCCTTCCGACCAAGATGTAGTCAGCATCACATCTGCCTTCATGCTACCACTCTCCCCACCGTGATAATGGACTGAAACTCTGAGACTGTAAGCTGCCATCCCAATTAAATGTTTTCCTTATAAGAGTTGCCATGGTCATGTGTCTCTTCACAGCAATAGTGACCCTACCAAAGACAGGGGTAATTTTATTTTAATTTTGATGCAGATTGTGTTTTACTCTGTCCTGAAGGGTTAAACTTCAGCATCAGCACATGGAAGAATCCACTTCCCCAAACACTTGCCAACACTGGGCTGGGAGATTCTTTTTAAACTTTGCCAATCTGATGAACCTGTATCTGTGGTTTTTGGTGACTTGGGAAATCGGGCACTGTTCTTGTATTCATTGGCCACCTCTTTTCTGAAAGGGTATTATTTTATTTCTCACTTGTGAAAGAATTTTAATTTAAAAGAACAATCATACATTTTTATTTTCACTTATTATTTTGGCAGCATTGGGAGTGATGCAGGGCCTTGGGTCTGTGAGGCAAATGAAGTATCATGAGCTGTACCCTCACACTTTACCCTTTTATAACACATAGTTCAGTACTGGGTACACACTCACATTGCCCTCTGTAAATGCAGCTAAGTCAAGGGGATACACTCTCATTATTGTGAAACCAATCCTTGGGCTTGTTTTCCACCTTGCCAAACTAAAACAATAAACCCACTGACTTGAAACTGCCCAGGCCCTTTCCTCCATCCCTGGTGAGCATGATCCCACTTTCTGGCTTGGTTTGTCTCCTCTGGCATTGAGCCTAAGAAAAACCAGGCAGCATTTGTATTTTTGGAGACTGAATCTTTTCGTTACCACAATTTCCTCACGTTTATCCATGTTGTAGTACCAGGAATTCTTCCCTTTTTTTAAAGGGTGAATAATATTCCAATTGTGTGTGTGTGTGCACATGTGTGCATTGTGTGTATGTGTGTGTACACTCAAGTGCATGTGTATGACATTATGCCCATACGAAGAAGGTCAGGGCACAACCCTCTTGAGTGGGTTCTCTCCTTCCACCATGTGGATCCTGGGGCTCTGACTTGGGGTGTTAGGTCTGGCAGCAAGCATCTTTACCCAGTGAGCCGTCTCACTAACCTACACATCAATTTACTGTTCACGTAAACTTTTCTACGTTCCAAGAGTATATCTTGGAATGTAATCACTGAGTTGTAGGGATGCATATGTAGGCTACAGGGTTCACATGGCTCCCCAAGAGGTATGGGACTCCTAGTTACTCCTCGCCTTCATCCACAATGAATTGTTCTAGGGCTGGGCATTTTGCATTGGAGTGTGGTTGAAATTTGCATGCTTCTGACTTGACTAGTGATGGAAATGACCCTGTTTCAGATGCAGATGCATGTTGGCTGTTTGTATATTCTCTGGTGGTGTGCATGCTAAGTTTTCTTCAATAGTGCTCCCCATTTTTTTCTTGGCAAATTAAAGGCTCTCTCCTCTCTGTAAATGAGTCCTTTGTCAGAACCATGAGCTACTATAGTCTCTTCTGTCATCGTGGCTGCCGCTCCACTCTTACAATGGCTTCTTCCAGTGAGCAGACATTCTTCCTTTTAATGGATTCTAATTTATGAATGATTTCTTATGGTTTTCATGTACATTTAACAGTCTCACATCCCCCACAATTGCGGAGACACTCTTCCATGTTGCTGTTTGAAAACATGGTTACTTTCCTCTTCATGTCTTTGATTTACACATCCATGTGGGTTTTTAGTTTACATCTATTTAGTTAGTTTGTATGTGCACAAGTGTGTACAGATGCATACCCGTGTGTGCACTTGTGGAGGTCAGCTCCCTCCTTCTACCTTGTGAGTCCCTAGTGATCCAACCCAGGCTTGGCCACAAGAGCCTTTACCCACTAAGTCCTCTTTCTGGCCCTGGATGAATTGAAAAAAAAAAAATGTTGTTGAGACAATCTTGTTACACTGCCCAGGCTTGCCTCTAACTTCTAGACTCTAATGATTCTCCTACCTCGGGCTGCATGGTAGCTCACACTGTAGTGTGAACATGGCCAGTCTGGGATTTGCTGCTGTTTGTTTGTCTTTAGTAGTTTGGGAGAAGAATGAGTGGCTGCTTGTTTTTCTTCTTTTGGCTTTTTTACCACACAGTCTTCCACAGCACCATGTCTGTCCTTAGCCAAGGGGCACGGCTGGTTCCTGCAGCCTCTCTCTATTCCCTTCCTGTCCTCTTTCTCGGGATTGTCCCCATCTCAGGCTGTGCCCACAGACAACTTTCTGAGGGTCAGCTTGTCATTTTCATGTGCAAGCAAAGGAAACAAAGCCCAGCACACCTGCTAGGGATGATTTTGAGAGTTGCATTGAATCTGTGGATCAGTTTGGGGAGAAACTGATATTTTCCCCATGTACTATCCTTGGATTTTAAATTTTCTTTACTGTTTCCAAATAGTTTGTTGCTCTCTACATCGCTTCATAATGCTTGGTTAGATTTATTCCAAAGGGTTTTATTTTTTTAAATGTATCTATAAATACTATCAACTTTTAAATTTAACTTCCCAATGATTTATTGTAACTATTAAGAAAGAAAACTGGTTGCTTACATAGCAAGAAACTTATTGTTACCTAGATTTAGGGCAAATCTTTCCACCTCAAAAGATCTAATCAAGAGAATCCCTCAAAAGCAGACCCGGTGGCTTGGGTTCTAGTGGATTGCAGATGTAGTCAAGCTGACAGCCATGATATGACAACCTTGTGTATGCAAAATGGCAGAAGCTCTGAAAAGAAGGACTTTTACATAGTAACAGGTACCAAGCAAGAATTACAGTTATAATATTTATATCTATTTTATCTTTTATCATAACAAAGGAAAACTATATCTATCTATCCATTCTTCAACTCCATCAAAAACGCTAGAAGGATATAATATTAACTAAGTAAACAAGAAGTAAGCAACTTCCAAACTCTAGAATTGACAGAGACATCTTGCTGCCTGTACAGTCACCCAAAGTTCCTCTGTACCATTGGGGCATCCATCTTCAGCCTACAGGCCCATGGTGTCCAGCAGACTTTTTCATGAAGCAGGACATTTTTTTCATTGCTCCCTTGGGTTTCCTACCCTCATCTCCAACTATCCTGCTTCAAACAAGTTCACCCCAAATATTTCCTGGCTGCACCCTGCCTGGTAAACACCGAAGAAGCTCCCTCTAACTCCAGCCTGGAGGGTTATGGTCTTTATCTCCTTTCCCCATCCCCTTTCCAACAAGTAAAATTCTGCGTTGGGTCAGTTTCTAGGTTTCACATATGCCCATCTCTCATCATTACCCACTCTTCGTTTATACTTTGTAATTATCTGTATGTGTGCATATATGTGTGAAAGCAATGCATACATGCATGTGCGTATCCACAGAGGCTAGAAGAGGGCTTTAGATCCCCCGACACTGGAGTTACAGGTGGGTGTGGGTGCTGGGAACTGAACCTGGGTCCTATGTGGGAGTATCTGGCACTCCTAACCACAGCATCGTCTTGCCAAGCTCTCTCCCACTACCACTGTAAAGTTGCTTTGACCGTGAGATATCTTGGGTCCTTTTTTAAAAAAAATGTATTCTGTGTGTGTTGGGGCAGAGAGAATGGGGAAGGGGTGGGTGTGCACACGTTCGTGTCACAGAGAATGTGCGAAGGTCAGAAGACAACTTATGGAAGCCAGTTCTCTCGGTTTACCACATACATCTAGGAACTGAGCTCCGGTCACACGCAGGCTTAGTGGTAGGCACATTTACCCAATGCTGCCGTCTTGTTTGCCCTTGGTTCTTGTTTCCACATCTTTCAATTTATTTACCTCACTGACGCTAAAGCTACTGCTGCTCAGTAGACATCCACCGAAGAAGTAAGCTAGCTTTAATCATGCTGCCTGCTGGTGATTTTGAGATGGTTCACTGTGAGATTCAGAGCTCATAGCTGAAACCAAGTTCTTTCAATCTGGCTTCAGAATCTGGACCCGCTAGCTTTAATTCATTCACATGCCCTGGGTCTCAGTTACACACACTGCCTTTTTCAAGCTGTGTCCTGCGACACAATGGTGACCTTCAGGAAGTGAATACTGTCCCTTGATAAAAATGTTCTGTGGTAATTGAATTTCACCAAAGGCAAGCAGTGTTCTTGCACAACCTCTCAAAGCCTTTACTATTCTGATGGGTATATATATATATATATATATATATATATATATATATATATATAGAGAGAGAGAGAGAGAGAGAGAGAGAGAGAGAGACAGACAGACAGACAGACAGAGAGACAGACAGACAGACAGAGAGACAGAGAGACAGAGAGAGAGAGAGACAGAGACAGAGAGCCTTCAATTGAGAGGGAAATTATATGCTATTTCTCAACACTGTTTGAGCATGAATCCCATTTAAGGGGCCACCACTTATCTCACAAGATGTCTCTGTTCCAAGGGACACGTTTTCAAACAGGCAAATGCAGGCACCTCTCTATTCCCCAAACATTTCCCATAGTCACACAGTCTTCTCAGATCAGGGCTGTATTTCCCCACCAAGGCTGCCCTCCAGGGGACACTTGGCAATCATCTGGCGAGCACTGTGGAGAGAGCTGACTCGTGTGTTGGAGCCAGGGTTGTGGATGGAATATGCAGGCTGTGAAGTCCTCACAGCCTGCTCTGCCCTAGGGACCCTTGCTGTTTCAGCAGCTCACACTTTTCGTTGTTTGGTGGGTGGCATTTTTTTGTGGGACTATGAAAATATACCTTCGAGGACTCTGTAACTTTTTCTGGTGTTTTGGATGATACAGCGGCCATAGCTTATATTTTTTCCAAAGCTACTTTACACATGTTGAAAATGGTCAGAAATATTTAGTCCATATTATCCAATGTCGTCTGAACTTGAAAGTGTCTTTAAAACACATTTCTTGTCTTAAGCCTTGTGCCCACATTGGAGGGATCCTCGGGGCTGGGAAGTCACGCAAGCAATACCAAAGTCCTGGATTTCACCTGAGACAGGAGCGGAGCAAAGACGCAGCAGCATACCAGGCTCCAGAATTCTTATAAACAGAATCACAGCAATGGAACACGGACATTTTAATGAACGATTTTAATGGCTTACCCCAAATAATCCCCCCTGATTTGGAAGGATTACACTCCACTTGGCAAGACCACTGACACATGTGGAAAGAGGTCTCATGCGCTGCTGATTGCTACAGCAGGGTTTGGGGAGGCCAGTGGGTCTGCAGGGTACACAGCCGCTGGGAACAGCAGCCCCAGGCTAGCCTGCACCTGAAGCCAGGCTCTTAAAACCAACAACAAGAAGCTGGGTGTCGTGTCAAACCTACCGCAGTGATGGAGAGGAACACGCTCTATCCCACCCTTAGCTGCAGCTAACCGACAGCTTCATTTCCTTGTGGGATTCACGGGCTCCTTGTCCACCTCCCTCCAACTCTTTTCCTCTCACGATCCCCCCCCCCCCCAGCCATTAGAGATTTGGTGTATTTAGAGGGCGCCCAATTTATAATCCTAATATTGGTGAGAGAAATTAAAGAAGTCACAGCAGAAAGGTATCCCTGTTAATGCTGGGTTGAAAGCATTGACGCTATTAAAATGTCTGTATAGACAAAGCGATCTATAAACTCAGTATCAACGCTGACAAAAACTCTTACTATCATGGCGTAAAAATGGTGGGTTTTCTTTTTTTTTAATTTGATCTTTTTATGAGTTTTTGCTCTGTGCAGGTGTGTGTGTCTACCTGTGAGTATGCCAACACGAATACAGTTGACCTCAGAAGCCAGAGACTTTGGGTCCCCGGGAGCTGGACTTACAGACAGTTGTGAGACACCTGATGTTGATGCTATAACAAACCTTGGGTCCTCTGGAAGAGCAGCAAATGCTCTTAGCTGCTGAGCCATCTCTCCGGGCTCTAGTAGTTGTTGCTGATTTTAATTAAAACTGTTTTGGGTGCATATGCGTGCCTGTGCCCGTGTGTGAGCCCCTGTCTGCTTCAGTTTTGTGAAGGTCGGAGGGCGACTTTCAGGAGTCACTTCTCACCTTCCACCTGGTTGGAGGCAGAAACTCTCTTGTCTGAGCAACTGCACTGGCTACATCAGGCTAGCTGGCCAGCCGGCTGCCAGGTCATGTGGCTCCCTTGTCTCAGCTGCCCACCTCGCCCTCGGAGTACTGGGTTACACATGTGTGCTACCGAATCCAGCTGCTGCCATAGGTTCTGGGGATCCAAAACTCTGACCCATGAGTCCACTTTTGCAGTCCCCAAATTCTCATCAATGACTTCCTACATGTTTACTGGCCCATGTTTGCACAGTTCTCTATCAGTAAAACCCTGTTTTCTCCTTAGACTGTTGCATTGTTAACTCACCTGCTTTTGGGGTATAAACTCACAGACCTTTTTTTTTTATTAAATTGTGAAATGAAAACTTATTGGAATTTTTCAAATTAGTTGTACAACTAATAATTCATGGTTAAATTTCCAGACAATTTTTTAAATTAATTCTTCAGGACTAGAGTTTTTCAATGACTTCAAACTTCGAGTCTTCAAACTTGGAGGTAGGAAATGTGTTCATGTCTGCTGTGCCAACCGTTTCTTTAAGCTTCATAATCTCTGCTCGGTCCTTGCTGTGTGGCTTTGACTCGGACTCTCTTATCCTGTCCATGATGAGTTTCTCTACAAGATTATTTCCTCATTAAAGACTACTGTCCTCACACCAGTGTTCCTCTACAAACGCTCAGAGACGATGCACCCAAGGACCTCAGCACCTCAGAAGACCACGGGGTCCTGTGCTTCTGAACCGAGTCCCCGTCTGCACCCAAGGACAGAGGAGAGCCCTCAGTGCCTCAGAAGACCACGTGGTCCCGTGTTGCTCGTAGCGAGTTCCCGTCTGCATCGCTGCCACCACGATTCTAGACTTCTATTTGTAATGGCGGATACGTCACTTCTTCCCTCTCCATTTTGGTGCATAAGTTGTTCCAAGATTGACTAGTAGGAGCCCCCTCCTCTGTTCCCTGTCCTTACCCCTTATTATATTTAGAGCTCTCATTTTATAACAAAACAGTATGTATGTTTAGCAAATGAAAAGGAACAAAAGAGAAAGCCGTGGGATAGGTGGAGAGAGACACAGAGGGAGAGACCTTGTGAGGAGATTGACAGCACAGGCACAGACCTAGGGGCCTCTGGGAGAAAGTGGCCCATAGCCCACGACTTAAAGACTGGAGTGCTGCATATATAGACTCCTGTGCTCCAAGGTCATTCTTGACAGGTATGAATAATGATGGAGGCCCAACCCGAGAGGTACTGGGGAGTGGGGAGGGAAATATCCCTCAGCTTTCGGCATCCATTCAATTATCTAGACACAACTTCGTTTGAAATGATTCCATATTTTCCTGTTGTATATACGTGTCTGTATATACTATACACATAAAACACATATGTCTTTAATATGTATTATGTACATCACACACATATATATGTGGTCAATTGTATGCCCTCCCACCCCCAGCTCTGCTTGCCCTTATTCTGTGTTGACCTAATTTTGGACAGCCTCTTCTCCCAGGGACCTGAACCATTCTGTATTAACTGTACTATTTTAAGAACTCCGACGAAAAGAAGACCTCTTTCCTGTGGCTGGAACAAAAGTTCTGCAGTGTCTCTGGGCTCAGGGCTTCTCCCTGTGCCCGGTTGGCTAGCACTCTCATCAGCCAGGCCTGGGCTATGAACTCTCTTGTAGAACAGGAAGTGTGGGTGAAGCCTGCCAAAACACACAAGCTGGGAGCGCAGAGATGGCCGGCTCACCCAGGAACTCTGGAGCGCACTTACCACAGTGAGAAAGGAAGGTTTGAAACGCTGACTGAAAATCTCACGCATTGCGTGTAGAACATGGGGCATGAAGACTGTGAGATGGACTGAGGAACCAAGGTACAGCCATGTTTTCAGGACAGCCCTTCCTTTTTCCATGCAAGGCAAGAAGAAAGAAGCCCCCAAAGCTCCCTTGGAGACTGAGGCCTCTGTCTATCTGTCCTTGCTGCTGGCCTGGGGAGGAGAGGATGGAAATAGGCCTGACCCCTTCCAAAGGAAGCTTTCCGTCAAGATGAGCTCCTGTTTCATCATTTTCCCCTCAGCCTGGCAGGTCCCACAGGGACATGTCTGTCACAGTGCTGTGTTACCTCATGTCTGATGGCAATCGAAGGAGCTGTTAACTTAAGCTGACGGAAGAACTGTGGCAATCTGCTTATCTGGCCGCCACCCTCGCAGAGTAAAGGGCCATTATCAGAATTATTCACGCAGTGTGACTGCAGTTGGAAGTTTCCAGATTGCTCATTACATCACCACACTTTAGTCACTCAGCACAAATGGGACCTCAGAGGAGGATGTCCTCCCCCTCCCCCCTCCCCGCGAGAGGCCACCCTTCCCCTACACACCAAACAAGAATGGGATGTCAACCTCCGGTGTGCCTTTCTGCGCCCAGGATCTACCTTCTGTGTTCCTTCTAAGAGTATGAGCAGTCATGCCTGAGACCCCTGTTGCGATGCCTTCCTTGGAAGGGTCCTGCCAATCCCGGTGCCCAGTGGTCCAAGGCTGCTCAACTGACCTATGAATTTCAGATCTACTTTCCACAAGTGCTGCTTACTTCACACAAGGATTGCAAAGGAGAAAACACAAGGTTTGTAGGCCGAGGCTCTTTCAAGAGTCCGTAGACCCTCCCCAGCTTGCTCACCTGAAGCCAACCATGATCTCCACCCTGGACACACCCCTCCTACGCCTCCTCCTCCAACAAGCCTCCACCTGCAAGTCAAACACACTCAGGGTTCACCCGACACATGCACCTTCCCATGCAAACCCAACAAAATTGATGGCAGAAACTGTGGGAAAGAGGCAGGAAGGGAGAATGTGGTTAGCGAGGTGGGTTCACAGGCGTGGGCTTCTTTGTTGCTATCATCCAACAATAACAGGAAAGAAGAACACGGGCTGAACGTGAAGGCAAGAAGGGCAGGAGGAAGATCAAGGATTAGAGGGGATGGCAGAAAGTCTCTTTTGTTTGTTTGCTGACTTAGTCTCAAGACATGCTTCAAAGTGCAGCTAGGTCCTACACTGAACAGGGCGTCAGAACCAGGTAGCAGCTCTCGCTTCCCCTCTGGGTTTGTTTGACTGCCCCAGTGACTTTGAAGATGTCTTCGGGGGGCCTCTGATTTGCCCCAGACTTTTCTCATTGGCTCAGCGGTAGACATCTTTATGTTTACATGATGTTCTCCCTTGTGTGTCTCTGTGTTTCAACTTCCCTCTTAGATAAAGATACCAATCCTAATCTGATTGGGGCCTACCCTGATGACCTCATTTTGACTTGATTACATCTGTATAGACCAGATATCGAAATAAACTCACTTTCTGAGGTACTGAGGCACAGCAGACACCAATCCGGATTAAGGGGTGTGGGTTGGGTATGGCACAGATCTACCCATGATGCTTTGGTTCCCCAGCCTCCCATCTCAAGGTCCTGCCCCGGTTCTAACACACCATCATTTTCCCGCCACGCCTTTTCCGTGGCTGCATATATCTGAGAGACTCTGCCATCTACAGTTTACAGGAAGGTCTTGAAATTGGAGACATCGCAAGATTGAAGGCCTGGGCTTTCTCTCCCTCAAGATCTTAAAGCTATTGGCTGCTGAAAGCCAGGAGGAATTCTGAGCCCCTCAATGCTCTGGTATGCCCCAATAAAAGCTTGTTTTTCTTCAGGTCTCCTCAGCCCAACTCTGAAGAGCCTGTGGCTATGACAAGTGTCCCACAAGGATGCTTGTATTAGCGGCTTTCTGTTACTGTGGCAAAATACCCCAAATCAACAGCTTACAAGGACGACGGTTTATTTGGCTTGTGGTTTCAATGTGCGGTTCATGGCACCGTGCTTTTGGTACTATGGCAGGTCAGAATATCCCAGTGAACTGCTCAAGCGGCCCCAGGGTCCTAATGTTACCCTTAAGGGCATGTCTTTTAGAAGCTTGGCCCCAGCCTATGGTGCTATTAGAAGACAGAGAAACTTCTGGGGGATGGGGGTAGTAGAAAAAGGTAGCTCATCAAAGACATGGAACTTGGGGGAATATTCCAGGTCTAAACCACAGCCCAACTGGAGGGTGGCAGGTGTCCTTGACACGACTCTCCTTTGGACGTTTCCTGTCTATTTTAGTTAAAGAGAGCATCAGAAGACTATGACGCCCAGTTAGCTGGAGTCCAGGTGACTTTCAAAGCAGTGAACTGAGGTGCCTGTCTTCGAGCTTTGCTACTGGGGTATACAGGTGATCATGTTTGCTTTAATTGCACCCCCCCAAGCAAGTGAGCCACGGGAAGCTTCCCTCTCTCCTCACCCTCCTGGTCCCAAACAAGGAAAACCAAGACCATTTGTGCTGAGAGACTCCTCCTTGCTCCACGGCACACCACTTTGCTCTCCTAGCCCTCCACCCCTCCCCTAGCCGTGAGCCAACCTTTTGAGCTGATTCCTGTTTCATCTTCTTCCTGTTAATTAACACGAAGTACCTGTTGCTGAGAAGGGCCCGGCTATTTAGTTCAGAGCAGACAAGTCTGAACACAGGCCTACCAACTACAGGAGAAAGGAGTGGAGGACGGACTTGGCTTGTGGGCACGGGGGCTCCAACCTTGAGGAGAAGTGGATGTTGGCTGATAGCACACAGAGTTCAGGGTCTGAGAGACCATCCTTGTTGGGCAGCCTCACGGGGGTACAAACTAGAGATTCTCCATCGGTGGAAGGGCTTCCAGAAGCATCGTCTGCCCTCAGTGTCATGTTCCAGCTCCCCATTCTCTTCCTGAATCACCCACAGAAGTTCTAGTCTTGGGCTCATGTAGGTTTTACGGGACAGTCACCGTGACAGCAATTTCTCCTCACTTTCCAGAGTGAGGGTATGCCTTTCACACCTCGTGGGGACCCAGGGACAGTGTGGAGCTAGAGAGGCGTGGGCGGAGTGGAGGACCATGCAGCTGGGATGAGGGACAAAGGGACCCCCAGAGAGGGACTTCACTTGCTTGGGAATTCTGCCCCGAGGACAGCCTTGCTCTGTGGCTTCTGATCAAAAAATGTCAACTTGAGGTCACTTTAGTCTGCCGGTCTGCCAAAGAGGACAAAGGCCATTCTGTGGTCAGCAAGCCCAAGGCGAGAGGCTGGGTGTGGAGAAGGGAAGTCTGAGATGTGTTACCCTCATAAAAATGGTCTTCAGTGAGGGGAGCTGCTTTTCCCTGAGGAGAAAAACCCAGTGGAAAGGTCTTGATGTCTGTCTTCTCTGCTTTACTGCAAAGCAGTCATGGAAAGAAAAATGTGTTTATCAGGATTTCTTGCGTACACTTGCCTTCTAAGAAAGACACTTGGCCAACCAAAGAGTCTTTGTTTCATGCTGAGAAAGTACTCGGAGGGGAGTTAGCTTGGGGCTTCCTGCTTTAGATGCTAATATAAAATTCTGGGGTGTAGGTCACTGGTAGAACTCTACTTAGCATACCCAAGGCCCCGGATTAAAATACCAGCACCCCTTAAATGAAAGAAACACATGAATGAGTACTTCAAATCAACCAATAGTAAGGCCTGCAGAGATCTGCATAATCTGAGACTTTCCCGGGTTTGGTTCCCTGGTCCCCCAGCCTGGTTCCCTGCCACCTCCAAAACACAAAGCCAGTTTCCTGTGTACAAAGCATTTGCATCTGAGGTGAAGATGTATAGGAAATGGCCACCAGATGCTGTCTTGGTTCTCCACAAACTATCGTCTGCTTGGTTTTTGTTCTCTTGCTGAGAGCAGACATTATGACACTTCTTTGGGAAGAACCGTCAATTCCAGGGGAGATGGGGGCACCCGAGGAGCCCCAAGTTATCATTTTATTTAATATCAGTCTGACAAGACTCCAGGCTCATAAACACAGGAAAGCCACGGTCATTGGCCAGGAGCTAATGGAAACGCCAATTTCTTCACACAGTGGGATGTGTCCATTAAAGCCCTATCAGCCCCCGACATGCAAACCTGACTCAGGGCTAATTGCCCTCCCCTGGCATGTCTATGCTGGACTCAGAGCTGAGTGTGGGCAAACTCACCGAAGAGGAACCGAGAACCCCTCAAGCTTACATAAACCTCAATGGCTTTCAAAACACATGCTTTTATTTTCTTTCTTCCTTTTCTTCTAAGGCAGGATTTCACAGTGTATCGGGGCTAGATTTGAACTCCCGGCAGCCCACCTGCCTCAGCCTCCCAAGTGTTGGGGATTGTATGCCCGTGCCACAATGCTCAGATCAATCATTTCCATTGCTAAAAAGTGCTTTTCCATAGCAAACAGGACTTGCTTCTCTTTAGGTCTGAAACAGGAATTTAAGTTGGAAAAGTCTGTCTCAAAAGAGCCTGGTGGGGGCTGGAGAGATGGCTCAGCGGTTAAGAGCATTGCCTGCTCTTCCAAAGGTCCTGAGTTCAATTCCCAGCAACCACATGGTGGCTCACAACCATCTGTAATGAGGTCTGGTGCCCTCTTCTGGCCTGCAGGCATACACACAGACAGAATATTGTATACATAATAAATAAATAAATATTAAAAAAAAAAGAGCCTGGTGATTGGGACGGTGTACTTCTTACTGCTTTTCTCAAAGACAGAAGCCAGCCCAGATTGCAGGCCCTATTTCTTACTCTGCCTCTGGGGGAGGGAGAGTTGGGGACCACTGTTGCTGAAGCAGAGAGTGATCTGAGGACCAGACCCGAGCCCAGACGCTCCCAGATGAATAAGTTTCCAGGGCAATAGGGGCAGGGTTAACAGTGACCTTGCAGTTTGAGATTCTGTTTTCTCATGGAACAGTTCCATTTGCCTCCTTGGGCTTGGCTTTCTCTCCATGGAAGTCGACGATGTGTGGATGTTACACCAGCTTCATCACGGGACACATGGTAAGATGGGAGAATCTGTCTCCACCCTTTCTCCTTCACTTCCCAAGTCTCTTCCACACATCAAGGTCCCGGTTCCACTCTCCAGGGTTTGTCTCAGAACACGGAGATGCGGCAGACCTAGTTAGCGTGACGAGTCATTCCCTGAGGACCGCTCGCTCTGTGGCTTCTCAGGGCCCCCCGGGATTCCCTGGCGTGCGTGTTGTGAGCCCATCTGTACCTGTTCTCCTTGAAAAGCCCATGTCGAGGCTCAAAGACTGAGTCTGTAGGAAGGTAGCTGTCACAATCACGTGCCTATGTGGGCAAGCCACACCTAGTTCATTTTCAGACGTGGGCATGGATGGGGCTGTCTATCCCAGGCTTCCCCCGGAGTTTTAGAAAGGGGTTCTGAGAGGGTGAAAATTATCTCTTCATTGATTAAGAAAATCCATTCTGGTGTGGTAATTCTCTTTCTTTTAATTCTTTTGAGTTTCTGTCCTATCTCTTTGCAAGGAAAGAGCTGATGTAGCCACTGAAGACCCAGGGTCCCCTGTCAGTTGAGCAGCAACTATGGCAATACCAGGCCCTTAAGAGTCAAACCTACCGGCTAAAGCTCTTGATTCTGCCACGTGGAAGCTGTGGATTTGCACCATTTACCACTGGGAACAGGTTTCCATTTCATTCCCACGCCAGTCAGGCAGGGTTGAGGGGAAATTGGGCTTCGCCCTGGAGCGCCGGCAAGCTGATGGTATAACTGGCAGTGCGCCATCTGCTGGTCGGCGGAGGTAAGCCGCCTCTTCAGGAGACGGGCGCTCCTTAAGGACTTTTCAAGGATTTCATCTTTGCCTCTGATTCTCTTGGGAGGAAATTCAGTTAAAGGGGATGATAGATTTGACCGAGTTCTCACAGTAGTCGCGTCTGGAGGTCAAAAGCGAGCATCTTGGCGCCTTCGAGTCTAAATCCCGCCTTGGCAGCCAAGAATGAGCATAACCTTGGGCAAATTTCAAACTTCTTACTAATCAGTTTTCTTATCTATCAAGTGAGGAGCGAGGTGCTCACTACCTCAGGGTTTTACAGAAGACTGAATCAGGCAGTGCGTGTGGAAGCACTCAGCACCGCGTCTGACCCCCGGATGAGGCGCGGGGCTAGAACATTCTTTATCCTGCAGCTGTGGATCTGCATTGGCAGTTTTTCTTAGGGACGACAGGGTTCAGATTAGGTGTTTAGGTTTCAGAGTAAGGGAGCGAAGCGCTTCAGAGAGCATGGACGAAGATAACAGTAGGGAGACGCGTGTTTGGCGCTAACAAAAGGGCTTTCGGGAGTGTCATGGGTCAAATTCGTTGCCGTGGACTAAATGGGCTGAGTGAGAGAGGAAAAGGGACCTGAGCATGGGGCTTGTGTCTTAGAATAAAGAGCCTGATGGGGACAGAGAAAGTCTCACCTGGCCCCATCTACACGAGACCCACTGGAGACCCCACAGTCTAGGCTCTTCCACAGCTTCCTCTGATTTTGATTTTGGAATAATGATATTTAGAAAGATCGCTTTCTCAGATCTATAAAGACAATAGCCTTCAAGGAAGCTTGAATACTTCCTGTCCTTTGTGGTCTGGCTGGGAGCTCTGTTGACCTGACATCTAGAAGCAAACACACTGCTTCACTTCTCCTTCTCCAGTTCACTAGTGGACATTCTGAGTGGATGGCCCAGGCCAAGGAATAAGACCCTAGGCCAAGCATCCACAGATACCAGCCTCACAGGGCACGGAGCAGAGCGAGCATCCACAGATGCCAGCCTCACAGGGCACAGGGCACAGGGCAGGGTGAGCATCCACAGATGCCAGCCTCACAGGGGGGCATAGAGCAGGGTGAGCATCCACAGATGCCAGCCTCACAGGGCACAGGGCACAGGGCAGGGTGAGCATCCACAGATGCCAGCCTCACAGGGGGGCATAGAGCAGGGTGAGCATCCACAGATGCCAGCCTCACAGGGCATAGAGCAGGGTGAGCATCCACAGATGCCAGCCTCACAGGGCACGGAGCAGAGCGAGCATCCACAGATGCCAGCCTCACAGGGCACAGGGCACAGAGCAGGGTGAGCATCCACAGATACCAGCCTCACAGGGCACAGGGCAGGGCGAGCATCCACAGATGCCAGCCTCACAGGGCACAGGGCATAGAGCAGGGTGAGCATCCACAGATGCCAGCCTCACAGGGCATAGAGCAGGGTGAGCATCCACAGATGCCAGCCTCACAGGGCACGGAGCAGAGCGAGCATCCACAGATGCCAGCCTCACAGGGCACAGGGCACGGAGCAGAGCGAGCATCCGTAGATGGCAGCCTCACAGGGCACAGGGCAGGGTGAGCATCCGTACATGCCAGCCTCACAGGGCACGGAGCAGGGTGAGCATCCACAGATGCCAGCCTCACAGGGCACAGGGCAGGGCATGAATGGGTCTGGCAGGGAAATGGAGACAATCTTGCAGCTCTGATAGCTCTGTCTGGGTGTGCAGAGGAAGTCAGCAGACAAATACAATCTGTACTCAGGCTGAAGATGTTCTTTATGACCTCACACCATGCTTGTACTTTACTGGTACTATTTGCTTTTTTATTTGCTTTGGTTTGGGGGGGGGGGGTCTCATGTAGCCTAAGCTGGTCTTAAATTTTCTATATAGCTGAGGTTAGCCTTGAACTCCTGATCTCTTGCCTCTACCTTCAGAATGCTGGGGGTTATACACATGCACTACCATACCCAATTTGGCACTATTTTTTAACTGTCACACACACACTCCCCCCACATGCACACACCTTTTTTTTTAAATCCTTCTTCCTGTTCTGAAGGTGTGTATGACACAGTATCCAACATGCTTGGAGTTTTCGATACTTAGGTGGACATGGATAGGGATATCAGGGTGCCTTTGAGAACATGCTCCCCCGCCCCCCTGCCCAGCGCTATGTCCTTCAGCAGACGTTCTTCCATGATGGATCTATAGAGCGCTGAGGAAGGGAAGGAGAAAATGAAGGTACATGGGGTTTTCAGAGAGGGCATGAAGACAGCTCCGTGACCTACAATTCCCTAGCTCACGGACGAACTCACTGAGTCCATTACTATTTTCTGAGTGTACTGTCTGTACCAGGCACCGTGCCAACTGCTGACAGACAACTCATAGGCTTGCCCATGAAGTCCCACAGTCTGTGCCACCCTGGTACCTTCTACACCAAGCGGTTCACACCCCACAGTGACGCCAGCTTTCCGACCGAGGCCTGTCTGGGCCACAGAGAGCGTCCAAGGCAGGGTCCTGAAAAGTTAGGGTCGCTTCTGCTGATTCAGAAACACAGCTGGAAGACAAGGAGGCAGCAGATGAAGGGGAGGGGTGAGGCCTAGTCGGCTGAAGGGCATCTTGGGAGAAGCTTGAAATAGGAGGATTCAGGGTCTGATTCTGGGGGCCAAGGCAAGGCTCATGTAATTTAGAAGGTTGGGAGAAGCAGGCAGTACCCTACTGGGAGGGACATATGGGCAGATGGCAGCTTTTCATTCTTAAGGGTACCGGGCAGTGTAACACCAAAATGACTTAGGTTCATTTTTATGTATATGAAAGTTTTTCTCTGCATGTATTTGTGTGTGCCTGGTCCCTCCAAAATTTTTTAGATTTATTTTTAGGTATATGAGAGTTTTTGCTTGCATGTATATGCACCATGTGCGTGTCTGGCCACTGTGGAGTTTTGAAGAGGGCATCAGATTCTCTGGAACAGGAGATAGGTGATCCTGAGCTATCATGTGGGTGCTGAGTGTTGAGCCAGGGTCTTCTACAAAAGCAACAGTGCGCTTAACCACTGAGCCAGCTCTTCACCTCCAGCAAACAGCAGTTTTAAGTATAGTCATGGCTTAGATTAGTCATAGTGGCAGGAAGATTGCTGAGAAAAAAAGTAAATAAAAGTTTCTTGCAATAAGCCACAAAGTCAGTGACAAGGGCCTGACCTGATGTCAATAGCAGATGAGATGTAAGGGATGTCCCCTTCTCTAAAGCGAGGCCCAGGGAAGACGGCAACCAGGAACGCCACTTTCAGCATCACCCCAAGTCACTGGATTTTTCAGTTCACACTATCCTATTTCAGCGTAGGTGGGGCAAGACCTCCCTCTCAGTGGGCATTTGCTCCAGAGCTCGGGGCTTCTCCTCTCTAGGCACAGATTCATAATAGGTATTAGGGAGCAATGGTGGGCTTGGGGGGTTGTTCTCAACAGCACTGAGAGCTATGAAAGTGTGTTGGAACTATGGCAGCAGCACCCTGGGAAGACGGGCTCCCAGGATCTAAGATGGAGTCTGCAAGGTGTTTCAGTAGGGTATTCCATATGCTTAGATGCCTTTTTCTATTGATTTTTTTATACTGAGGGTTAAATTTATGGTCACATGCATGCTAGGATAGTGTTCTTAAAAAAAGAAAGAGAAGAAAAAGATTTCTTTTTTCTTTTTTTTTTCTTTTTTTTTTTTTTTTTGAGGCAAGATCTTTCTGAGTTGCCCAGGCAGGCCAAGAACTTACAATCCTCCTGCCCCAGGCTCCACAGTTGCTACTATTTCAGGCACGCACCACTGCTCCCGGCTAGTGACGCTCTTCAGCTTGAGCACCCTGTGGATCATTGCCTCACTAGGGCAAAGGGGGCTCTGGCTCCACGGTTTCTGCACCTACCGCCTTTGATCAGGTGACTTTGTTGCTGCATTCTTCCTGGGAGCCGATGTGGAACTGGCAGAAGTAAAACATGCCCCACAAACCCACCCAGCAAGCTCACCTAGTTTCCTCGCGACTGGCTGCCAGTCAAGCTGCTGAGCCGCGATTGGGATGCCGGGCGGCAACGGCGGCGACAGCGGCGACAGGACCTCCTCCCTTAAGAGGAAGAACCTTCCCCACAAGGATGGTGGCTGCTTTCCTCCTGAAAATTCTCACCAAATGATAAGTGTGAGGTACATGACGGATGCGGTACCTACAGGCTGGAAGCTAGAGAGCTCCCCCACCGGCAAACAGAGAAACTAGGTAAAGACTGGCCCCAGGCTCTCAACCTGCAAAGCCTGCTTGGCCGTCACCAATGGTAAAATTAAAGCATATAACTGAGAATTCTGGCGGTGCCTGGTTTTAAAAAACCAGACAATAAAGGCTTAAACGCAATGTAAATTTCCTTGCAGGAAGTAGGAAACATGTAAAAGCATTGAAGGAGAAACCGAACATCCAAACAGCCTGTCTTAGACTTGTAACTGTGCAAGCAGAGTTCTGTTGTAGGGAGATTTAACAGCGGACACCGGATGGTCATAATGAAAGCAATTCAAGGTTAGTTCTTTTGAAGTGAGCGTTTCCGGGTTTTTAAAGAATGCCTTTGGAGTTTGTAGAATTTACGTTGGAAAGGAACCGTTGTGAAGACGCAGGGGGTGGGGTTCTCTGCGTGATACCCTCTGCAACCCAGGGAGGATTTGCAAGTCAAACCTCATTTGCATCTAATTCTCAGAATGGAAGTCACAAAAGATTACTTCGAGGTGAAAAAACTCTAAAGACGCTGGGAAATTTCTTCGATTACACCAGGACAAAGAAAATAAAGCAAGACTTAAAACTTCCACTGCCGTGTGAATGCGAGGGGCTGACAGTCTACAGCAGTTCCAGGGGACCGCCATGCACAGCCCTAGTGAGCCCCTTGGCGGCTGGGCTAGTTTGGTTCAAGATGCTAAAGGCATGTTAGATGGGCTCATTTCAGACCTGGTCCCTAGCTCCTAGCTAACTCCCCATCCGGCTGGGGATATAAGACACTGTGACACCAAGAATGGGACATGCCTTTAGTCCCAGCATTGGGGAGGCTGAGGCAGGAGGATCAAGTTGGAGGCCAGCCTGGGCTACATTGCACAGTCTTGTCTCCAGAAGGAAAAGAAAAAAAGAACAGCGATACCAGGAAACATACAGCTGTGTATGGATAATGTGGTTTCACTTCATTGCTCCAAGATGGTTGCACAGGTTCCACCCATCACATCTAGCTTTCAGCTAGCAGGAGAGCACGCCCACACTTTAATGTTGCATTTCTAATGCATCCTTTAGCTAGAAACTTAGTTGCCGGATCTCTTCTAGTTACAAGAAATGTTACAAAATGTGGCCTTCTTGGGGCTGGAGAGATGGCTCAGCGGTTAAGAGCATTGCCTGCTCTTCCAGAGGTCCTGAGTTCAATTCCCGGCTCACAACCATCTGCAATGAGGTCTGGTGCCCTCTTCTGGCCTGCAGGTATACATGTAGAAAGAATATTGTATACATAATAAATAAAATAAACATTTTTTAAAAAATGTGGCCTTTCTTCTGGTCAGTGTGGCTTGAAACACCTCCACAAATACATGAATCTCCACGAATACATAGCTAAGCCCCAACCATAGCCATAAGTGGTGTGAATGATGTCATTGGCCTCCCCTGGGAATCTGCAAGGTGCTTCAACGTTTGCACTAGAAAGAGCTAGCTTGAGGTGTCAGGAGCTGTGATTCTAAGGACAGAAAATGGTTCAGGTGGGGATTTGCTGTGGGAGAATGCTCTTGTACGCTGTAAAGATTTATCATTTGTATTGGCTTAACAAAACGCTGATTGGCTGGAAGCCATGATACAGGGATACTGTGTGCTTTCACCTGGCTTACCAAGCAGAGACCCCACCCCCAGCGTGCCCTGCTTTGCTCTTCATTCCCTCCCCATCCATATGGATATGGTTTTTGTTGTTGCTGCTGTCATACCTACCCACGGCTCCCATAAGTATCACGTCGTATAAACAGGTGAGCTCTAAACTTTACGTAAACGACACTAGGCTCAATGTGACCCTCAGAAGCATCTGTTGCTTTCCTTCTAACCTTATGTCTCTGAGCCTGAGAGACTGATCTACACCGAAACACATGGCTCATGTTCATTGTTTTTATTTTGCTTTTGTTGTTGTGGAGGTCCGGGTTTGGGTTTTTGGAGATGAGGTTGTTGGAACAGAATGCGCTTGGATTCCAGAGCATACGCAATCCGTTCCAGCCTCCATTTCCTGCGAGCTGGCCGCTGCACTGCTGTGCTCAACGTCGGCCTTCCATCCGTCTTTTTATTTGTTTAGCGCAAGGGATGGAGCCCAGGGTGTTGTGCAAACTTGCTTGGCAAGAGGTCTACCACTAAGCTTCATGCCCAGCCCTGCCCATCTTCTTGAAGCATGATATCTAATCAAGAAGGCCCACAGACCTGCAGGTTCAGTTCAAGGACTTCATGGAGAGCTTGCCTGGGGTCAGCTCCCCTGGCATTCCACAACTGGGAGTCATGGTGCATGCCTGTAATCCCAGAACTCTGGAGGCAGAGGCAAGAGGCTAGGAAGTTCAGTGTCACCCTGAGGGACTAGAAGGTAGGTTCCCTGATAGGCAGACAGATAGGGAAAGGAGCCTTGACTAGGGAATAAAGGTGGTGAACTCACAAGATGGCTGACTTCTTCCTAACCTCCAAACCTGAGACAAAAACCTGACAGTTTAAGACAAAGGACTTGTGAGCTCTCCTCCCCAGCCTCCTGCTGTTTTGTAAACACAAAAACAAGATTGAGTTTACAAAAGTTGTGGACCCACCAGCCTCCCCATCTTTGTTCAAACGGACAACCCTAACCTAGGGGAGAAAGACCATTAAAGACCCTTAAAACCCAGCCCCTCGAAGAAAGCAGCAGTCTTGACTTCCTGAGTCCCCACCCTGCTCCACAGAGGGTCTTTCTTCATGCATAGCTTGCTGCGTGTGTTTCTCCACTGCTAATTCAAGTTTTCCTCCAAATCTTGTGGTTCACCATAGCCTAGCTCTGTCTGCCCCTTTTCTCAACCTATTATTCATGTCAGTTGTTTTTCCTATTGGGTTGTCTCCATGCTTACTTCCGTCTCTATATATTCTAGGTACATTTCCAATATCAGCTTTTTTGCTTCAATTCCCAAAAGAGGAAGGAAGGTTCGTGAGTGAAATGGAGGCTCCTGAGTGTGGTGTAAACTTCTAGCGAGATTCTAGACCAGGCCAGTAAGTGGCTGACTTGTGGTAATTGCATATGAAGTCGTGATCCTTGGGAGGAGAGGAGATTATCAAGAACAAGATGTTCCAGACTCTCTAGCTTGTCTTGGAGAGGTTTCAGTTGCCAGCCACTGCCATTTGGATGACAGGCATGACTTATGAGCCGGATGGCGCTGCACATGCACCGTCATTGTTGTCATTGTCGCATGCAGCCTGGGGGACTGACATGCTCACTGCCCTCCCTGTGCAGGGCAAAGGAGAGTCACTGGCTGGCTCAGCAGTGACTTTGGAGGGCCCCTGGGCTGCAGAGCAGAGAGAGCTGAGGGGTTTGTGGTGGGATTTACTTGAGTCCATAACCTTGGCTTTTCCATAGGGGAAAAGTTGAATTACAGACATTAGATAAATCAGTTACTACTACTGTATGCCATGAACCCCACAGGGATTTTCTGGAGACTTACACTGACTGGGCCCTGACCCATTCAACAGGATCACTGGTTTCTCTAAAAGGGACAGAGGTGGCCAACAAATCGGCAGGATCTGGGGTTCCGGAGGGAAAAAGAGCCCCTGGAAAAGGAGCTGGGCTGGTCACTGCACATGGAATATGCCCCATGTCTACCAGGACGGGCTTGTCCAGCCACCCCCTTACGTGGGACAGAGTAGAGAGTTCGCATGCTCAGGTGGGGCTGATGACCACATCTATAATTTTACCCCAATCCCTTCCACTCCATGGCAGAAAGACAGTCAAGGATGGTGTCGCAGAAGCAGAGTCACACAAGAGGCAGGGTGTCAAGTGGGCTGGAGAGGCTAAGGGAAGGATTTTCACTCTGAGCCTAAGAAAGCCATGGAAACTTCCTAAGTATTCCTCACACAGGGAGGAGGAAAGAAGCGTGTGAAGGGTGTGCTGGAGATAATTTTCCTTCTTGCTCCTTCAAGTCACAGAAGTGGGATTCATTGTCATTTCGGGGAAATACAGTGAAGAAGGAAGCAAATGAAGATGTTTCCATGTGTGTGCGCACAATGCAGTTGGTTCTTTGCAATTGGCTGTGCACCAAATGCTCGTGTGATCCCTAGACTCACACCGAAACCCGACAGCAGGGCGGCACTATCGAAGTATCCTTTGGGAGCTGCGTCAAGAGGGCAGCACCCTCACAAGGGACAGGTGCCCTCATAAAAGATGTGGAGCGTTTCTCTCCTGCCACAGCAGGACCAGGAGGATGACTGCACAAACCAGGAAGTAGCTCTCACAGGCACCGGATATGTGGACCTTGGATTTCTCCGGTTTCCAAAACTGTGAGAAATAAATTTCAGTTGTTCCAAAGCCTCTCAATCCATGGCATCTTTTTATAGTAGTTTGAGAGAGACAAACCCTGTCTCTTGTGGAGATTCCCCCACATTCTTCAGCCTTATAAGGCGTCACGACTGGGCAGCCTTCCACCATGTGGCTGTTTTATAATTTATATAGCAGACTCGTGTTGTTCAACACACGGGAATATAAATCCTGAGATTCAATCTGGACGTTACTCTAGACAAACAAGCGCCAGCAGTTCAGCTCTGCCCCGAGGTGCTCTGTAAGGAGCCGTGAAGCCAGCTGCGAGCTGGAGCAGTCCCCAGGCACAGGAGCAGGTGTGCCAGGTGACAGGTCTCCAGCGGCTTGCTCAGCTATGGGGGAGTGGGCCCCTCAGGCCATCGACACTGCCTCTGTACACACTGAGCTTTTCAACCACTCAGTTCCACTCAAATTCCCAGGCAGTTGCCCTCATGCTTAGGCTGTATCCGGGGAACCACTGCCCAGTCCCCCAGTCCTCAGAAGAACGCCATGCCTTTGGTGTCTCCTCTGCATGTCCCCTGCATGTCTGTGTTAACAGAAACTGACTCACCCCAGGACAGGTGCTTGCCTGGGTGCACCCTCTCCAATTGTCATTTTCAAATTCTACTTTTCCTTGCGTTATTATTTAGTTTTCTTATTTTGGGTGACCGGAATGGAACTCAGGCCCTTCTACGTGCTAAACACATGCTTTACCACTTGGTTAGCTCAGCCTTTTTCCTTCTTAATACTCACGACTTATTGAAGCTGTGTGGTCTACCTCTGACCTACCGGTCCTAGCCTTCCTTGTTACCAACAGCTTGTTGGTGCCTCTGTTACAAACAAACAAGCCTAGATCTGACCGGTCTGGCGGGCACATTTCTCTTCACTGTTTCACGTCCATGTGAAGAGGGCAGTCTACACCAGAGCTCCTCTGCTCCCTTGTTGATTTCTTAGGGGCTGCTAGGAGAAATTTCTTCAAATTGGGTGCCTTAAAAATCTCTTAGCGGAAGGCCCAAATCAAGACATGTGCAGTCTTGCTGGAGACTTGGGGAGAAGGCTGCTTTATCTCATCGCAGGGCCTGGGCTGAGGCTGAGGAATGGCGGCTCTCTCTTCAGGGGCCTTCTCTTATGGGCCTTGCCTTTTTAGCCTAAGGACTTCAATATACAACATGATGCTGTAATATTAGCACATAGGAAGCTGAAGTAGAAGGCCAACCAAGGATCCGCAGTGCTACTGTGTCTCCAAAAGCTGGGCATGTGTTGAGCAGGGTAGGGGTGGATTTAAAACTGTTTTAATCTAGAAGCTGTTGGCTAGCTTTCGGTCACTCTGGTACCTGAGACAATCACCGGACAGGGGGCGGGGCTTCAGTCTGCCTCTCTTGGCCTACTGCTTTGGGCCTGTGTTGAGGCAACACATCCTGGATGGGGTGTGTGGAGGAGGCCAGTTCTTGTGGCAGCTGGGATGTAAAAAAGAGCGGGAGAAAAGCACTAGGGGTACCAGCATCCCCTTCAAGGTGCAACTCAAACGACCTAACACCCTACCATACCCTGCCTGAGATCTGACCGCCTTCTGATACCGCCACAGGCTGGAGAACACACCTGTTAGCACACAGGCCTCGAGATCCAAACCGGAGCAAAGGCCCACCTAGACAGAAGCAGGTCAGAGTGCAGCTCTTACATCCGGGTCTTTGAGTGCAGGTCTTACATCTGGATTTTTGAAATGACTTTCATGCAGAGGAGAAGAGCTGCATCTTGCTTCGTTCTGAGCATGTGTAAGAGAGCGAGGTGGTTCACTTTGCTGGCTCCAGAAGTTTCAGTCCATGTTCACGTGGCCCTGTTGCCATTGGTCCTGTGTTGAGCAGCGCATCCTGATGGAAGATTGTGACTGGGGAGGCCACTCGCTTCTGGCTACTGGGAACCAGTGAAAAAGAGGAAGGGACCGTGTCCCCATAATCTTCCCTTCAACCTCACGCTCTGGTGACTACACTATCTCCCACTAGGCTCTACCTACTCCCTGATTGACAGAGGCTGAGGAACAAGCCATCATCACATGCATTTGGGGAACATTCTAGATTCACACTAGCAAACCCTGGAATGGTGCCTGTGCCCTGTTTACAGGAGCTAGAAGGGGGAACGTGGGCCAGCTCATCACCCACACCCAAGACTCTGGAAACTCAGACCAAAAGGGTTCCCAGGATCCATTGCCTTTGAGAGAGAGAGAGAGAGAGAGAGAGAGAGAGAGAGAAATGGATAATGCCAGCCCCATTACAGGGTCATTTTCCTACAGCTGTGCACAGTAGCTTAGCCGTGTCCCTCACCCCTGGGACAAACCACTTTAGGGTTTAGTTTAGGGAAGGAAGAGGGTATTCTGTCTTAGGATTTGGGGGACACAGTGCATCATGACATGGAGGCTGTGGCTACCAGAACAAGAAGCCAGATGGTCACGCAATGCATCCACAGTCAGGAAGCAGAGGGGCTAGGCTATGGCCTCCAGACCCCACCCTCTGTGGTCCCACCGTCCTAAAGGCATCTCAGCCTCCCCACACAGTACCACCAGCACGGGTTCAAATGCTTGAGCCTATGGAGGGTGTTTCATAATCACCACAGACATGGCATGTGGACAGACACGGAACATAGCTTATACCCGGACAAGCAACGTGGAGACTAAGGTTGCATTGGTTCAGAGCCTGGCTGTGAGTCTGTACAGCCAATATTTTGTCTGTCCTGCTCACAAGCTCTTCCTTCTGTGTGTCAACGGCGTCTTAACATTCGTGCCGGGGCTTTCTCTTAATGTACTGATAACAAACTCAAGTCAACATTTTGTCCCTTTTTAATCAGAGGCAAACGTCAGTGAGTGATATAACATCACTCATGCCATTGTGACAAACAACCAGGAAGTCTCCTGACTGGATTCTGCCCTGTTTTCTCCCTCTGCCCACCCTGGCTGGGGGAAGAGCCTGGCTCCTCTTCTTCACCAAGCATTGCATTACCTCGGCCACCCCTGGCCTCCACAGTGGAAACTCCCGTGGTCGTTTCTACCCGCATAGGTAGTCTGCTTTCAATTTGGCAATCAGTCCAACATTTCTTTCCACAGGCAGGTGGTGAACCTTGCCCTAGTTTCTGCGGGCTCATGTTCACTAGCCGGACCTCCTTTTCCCTGCTCTTCACGGAAGTAGAAACCACAGCAGGTGTTTAACAAAGGTGGGGAGATGATGTGGCCGCCATTCTGATGTGTCCCCTGAAGCCACTTCTAAGGGCCGCTTCACGGGGACGTGTTAAGACAGCTCTCTGCACCAGCTCCTCTTCCTCTCTCCACCTCCACCCACTGAATCAGCATCTCTGGCAGCAGATCCAAGGACAGAGCATTTTCATGAAGTTTCCAGCTGACTCTGGGCTGAGCGGCCAGCCCACAGAAGCCAGGGAATAGGGGCAGACAGGAAATTGGTCCACACAAGGCAGTGGCAAGGAGGTGGATGCAGAGGGCAGGAACAAGCACTGAGAGGGGTGGAGGTCACACCCATTCTACATGTGATGGTGAATGAGGACATGCTGTGTGCAAAATCCTTGCCAGGAAACAGTTATGAAACTCTCAACCAACGCTCTAAGCTAAATCAATGTTAAATGGAGGGAGGGAGCAGGGAGGAGTTAGGGATGGGGGGGAAGGCAAGGGAGGGGAAGGGAGGGCAGGATGGAAGTGTGTGCTGGCCCCACCATTTTTCTGTCTTCTGAAACAAGGGAGCTAAACAGATGATAAGTTGAAGGATTTTTTTTCAGTTCCATTTATTTTGTAATTATGGGATGTTTTGATTCCCCTTTTACTATTCTTAGACATTCTTCAGAACCTGAAGGGATTTCTTTTATCATTTATTATATTATAAAACCTGGGGACAAGCCGGGCGATGGTGGTGCACGCCTTTAATCCCAGCACTCGGGAGGCAGAGGCAGGCGGCTCTCTGTGAGTTCGAGACCAGCCTGGTCTACAGAGCTAGTTCCAGGACAGGCTCCAAAGCCACAGAGAAACCCTGTCTCAAAAAACCAAAAAAAAAAAAAAACAAAAACAAAAACAAAAAAACCCTGGGGACAAATATAAGAACCTGAGACAGTCATCACCACTCAGCATTTGCCTCCTGGCTCCAAAGGGGGCACAACCTCCCAGCCCCGCCCCTTCTCTACCCTCCCATCCCCTCCCCACACCAGCCCACTTTCTCTGGTCCTGAGGCCACTAAGGTCTCTCTGATCCATTCTGGCTAGTTGAATGTGAACTGCTTCTCTCGAACTAAAGGCTCTATTCAATTGGACAAAGGACCACAACATTAACAAAATTCACACAACAATGCCCCCCACACACACTCCATCACATGCTTTGTAGTCTCCTTTGCACAGTATTTTCAAACATATCTATGTGAACACAAGCATACCCACAATTTGCTTTATCTGCTGGATTGCATTCCAATATGTAAAATTACCATAATTGCCTCACCTTCTTATAACTGATTGACACTTTCCATTTCAACTATTGTTATTTAGAAAATAATGAAGAGACTTTTATTTTTATTTAACTTTTTAAAAAAAAATATGTGGATATGTGTGTGCCTATGTATGGGTATATGTGTGTGAATGCAGTTCCCAAAAAGACCAGAAGAGGGCATCAGAGCTTGAACATCTGAAACCTCAAAGCCTACCTACCGCCCCCCACACACACACACACGTACACACGTGGTTTCTCCAGCAAGGTCACACCTCCTCCAAGAAGGCCACTCCTCCTAATTGTGCCACTTCCCATGAGTCTCTGGGGCATTGTCACTCAAAGCACTCCATGAACTTCTGATTTCAGAGGATTCCAGTCCATCACAGGAAAGGCATGGCAGAGAAACTCAGCCCACAGCAGTGGACGTGTCCACCAGGGGTTCTGCACAGCATAGCACTGAAGAAGCTCAGAGCATAGCACCTGAGCTGGCTAGTTTGTCAGCTAACACAAGACAGAGTCATTTGGGAAGCAAGAAGCTCAATTGGGTAAATGCCCCTCCAGATTGGCCTGTGGGCAGGCCTGTGGTACATCTTCTTGATTGTTAATTGGCGTGGGAAAGCCCAGCTCATTGAGCATGGTGCCCGTCCTAGGCTGGTGGGGCTGGGTGCTACAAGAAAGCAGGCAGAGCAAGCCAGGAGGACCAAGCCAGGAAGCAATGTTCCCTCATGGCCTCTGCATCAGTTCTTCCTTCCAGGTTCCTGCTCTGATTACCCTGGATGAGAGACTACAAACTGCAAGAGGAAATATCTCCTTTCCTCCCCAAGTCACTTCTGGTCATGGTGTTTTGTGACTTCAATAGAAGGCTAAGAGGCAGAACTAGGGGCAGGTCCCACCCTTAGTGACCACTTCTGCCGGGTAAACCCAGTTCCACAGCTGTCCAAAGCAGCGTCGCCAGCTGGGGAACAGATGTTCAAATCATGAGTGCTGGGGGAACACCTCAGAGTCAGACCATGACATAGGCTGATCCACCAAAGCTGTGTGCACCTAGTTTCTTTCCTTTAGCATGCCTGCTGAACTTACCACATAAAGTGTTCTCCAAAGCCACATGCAGGAATGAGCACAGCCGCCTGGAGATAGGGAATTCTTATGAAGACCCTTCTGGTATTTGTCCTCATGCCACCAAATGGAAAACAAACAAACAAACAAAAACAGCGCCAAGAGTCTGACTTCCAATACCCTTGGCAACATCAGAAAAGAGAGGGCTCAGAAGTGTGTTAATAGATAAAATTATAGATGTAGAAAATAATTGGTGAGTTTTGGCCTTGGCAATATATATATATTTTCAAACACTATGGAGACATTTCTTGTCTGTGATCTAAATTCTACAGTAGGCTAATTTTATAATTACAGGGGAAACCATTTTCCACTCCTCTGGATTTCTGAGTTTACCTATGAATAATTAATTGATCAGTGAAAGTGGGAAGGGAGAGGGGTTTTCACTGTGTTTAGTTTCCCTAATTTGATACCCGATATGGGCCACTCTTGCAGGTCATCTTCTCCTAGAAGAGAAATAGCCTAGGGCATCACAATGCCAAAAGCTTCAACTCTTCGGGTTTAAAGGTGAGGTCACAGGAAGGCTTGGTGGTTTGGACCCAGAAGTCTCCTTTGTAGCAAAATAGCAAGTGGAAGCTGGCATCTCTCCATGGAGATACGAGTGAAACCTGGAGCCCGTGGGCTGTGAATTCCTTGAATGCTTGGAACACACCCCAGCACATAGTCAGCACCCAATAAATGCTTCTAGAATGAAGGAATGAGAATCGACAAGCCCAGCGCACCAGCCAGGAGCCTTCCACCCAAGATCCTGCTTGTGAACCCCCATTCTTGAGGAAGTGACTCAGCTGCTATCTGATGGTGGGTGAGAAAAAATGTGTTTCTATCAGCAGGGCGAACAGCCGCGTGGAACACTCAGCTCAGCACTGGGAAACCGTGAGTGTTTTAGTGAGGACAGAGTTGACTATACAGACACGCCAGTCATCTGCCATCTTGGATAGGGGGCTGTCTTGACATCTTGGTGCCAAGGCTTTCCAGGTGGCCTGAATTTCTCTTTCAGTGGTGTGGGGACTCAGAGGACACTCCAAACCATGAACTCCATCACTGAACACAGTCAATTTTGAGTGCCTACTGTGAGCAGTGGGTACAGTGAAAGTGAGGTGCTGGGTGGGTGGGAAGGATGGAAGACGGATGTAGAGAGGGTACACTTAGCGGCAATTGAGAACCCTGGTTCTGGGTCAGGGCAGTGTGTGCCGGGTCCACGACGCAGCTACAAGGAACTCAGAGCAGGAGGTCAGAGAGAACTTTCTAGAAGCTATGAGACATGTATCAGAAATTAGGGGGTTCGGATTTGCTGAGTTTTAAAATTGAACCCTCCCCCCACCCCTTCACATGGCTTCCCAGTCTCTGATGGGCGTTGGCGTCACAGGGTGTGGCGGTGAGTTTTGTGTGTCACCCTGGCTAAGCTGTGGTACACATGGTACCCGGTGCTTGGTCAAATGCCAGGCTAGCTATTGCCCCGAGGGCAGTTTTTAGATATGATTCACTTTTGTCCTTTCTCTCCATGCTGGGGACGGAGTCCAGGGCTTCCTGCACACCAAGCATGGGCTCCTCCATCACAGGGCTGCAGTCCTACCCTAATTAACATTAAACCAGGAGGCTCAGTAGAGCAGATAGCTCCGTAAGCGGCGTGCCTATTCAGAAGGCTGAACAGACTGAGGTACACCCGTGGCTGGTGGTGGGGGTTCCCTCGGATGACAGTGGGGTGTCTTGTGAGCGTCCTGCCATTGTGACATTTCAGGCTTGCTAGCCCTACCTATAGTGTCATGAGCCACCCCACCCCCACTCACACACACTCCACGCATCCTGTTGGCTATTATTCTGAAGGGTCCTAATATAGACGGCTTTTTATTTAGCCAGTAGGGTTAGCAGGCCTGGGTCCTCGCTATGTGCCTTCAAAAAGGGGCATGCACCTGGGCATGGTGGCACAAGTCTCTAATTCCAGCACTCTGGATTAGCAAATTCCAGGCCAGCCAGAGCTACACAATGAGACCGTGCCTCCAAATAAAAAGAATTCTAAAGGATCCAGAACACAGAAATACTGTGGGGGAAATCAACCCTGTCTCTTCTTTGTTGCTGTTGCTGAGGCAGGACTCGTGCACGCTGGATTAGCACGCTGCTGCTGAGGTAGGAGTCATGCACACTGGATTAGCACGCTGTTGCTGAGTTCCACGCTGTGCTGAGGTAGGACTCATGCACACTGGATTAGCACGCTGTTGCTGAGTTCCACACTGTGCTGAGGTAGGACTCATGCACACTGGATTAGCATGCTGCTGCTGAGGTAGGAGTCGTGCACGCTGGATTAGCACGCTGTTGCTGAGTTCCACACTGTGCTGAGGTAGGACTCATGCACACTGGATTAGCATGCTGCTGCTGAGGTAGGAGTCATGCACGCTGGATTAGCACGCTGTTGCTGAGTTCCACGCTGTGCTGAGGTAGGACTCGTGCACGCTAGATTAGCACGCTGCTGCTGAGTTCGACGCTGCCCCGCCAGGTCTCACCCCCAGTTTTCTTCTTCTGTAGCTTTGTTCTATTGGTTCATAAACTCTGGGGCATCATCAGGGCCCAAGAGGTTTTGGAATATTTGCTCTTCAGGTAACCCCCTTCTACCCCAATGCCCAATATTGTCACCCCAACTCTCCTGAACCTCCAATTCAAGCTATCCCATGGTAACGCCTGTCAGTCCAGGCACCTCGTGGGTGTCCAGAGTCAGTAGCTCCTGCTTAAACACACTGGTGCTCATGCAACGCCCTCGGTGGCTCCATGGTCACTTGCTGGACAGACCCAGAACACAAGTAATGGTTTTCACAAAATGATTTCTCTTATGCACACCGGTGTTTGGCTTGACTGTGTGTCCATGTGAGGATGTTGGGTCCCCTGGAACTGGGATTACAGACAGGTGTGAGCTACCATGCGGGTGCTGGGAATTGAACCCTGGAAGAGCAGGCAGTACTCTTAACCACTGAGCCATCTCTCTCCAACCCCTACACATACAGTGTCTTAGTAGCAAGGACTTGCATTTTGCGTATCCCAAAACTTGGGACTAAGCGTTAGCGCACCGCTAGTTACTAAATCTTGGGCTGATGACCAACATGTTGTCCTCCTCCTCCTTCTCCTCCTCCTCCTCGTTTTCCGCCTCCTCCCTTCCTTCTCTTCCCCTTCCTCCTCTGCCTCTTCCTCTTCTTCTTTTTCCTTAACATGTGTGAGTGCTTTGCCCACATATATGTCTGTACATCGTGTGTATGCCTGAGGAGATCAGAAGGGGGTACCACGTGAGTGCTGGAAACTGAACCTGGGTCCCCTTCAAGAGCAACAAGCACTCTGAACAGCTGAGCCCTCTCTCCAGCTCCAGCAAACTTCTTGTCTGTATATGCCTGATATCACAGTATGTAATTCCCATTCCTGCTCTTGACTGAAGGTTTTTAATCTTTGTCTCCTTGGTTCCTGGTGTGTAGATTTGAATACAGTAGAGGCTTCTAAGTGTCTGCCAGGATGCCAGGCGCAGATCAGAGTGAGGGCCGTGAGGACAGATATTTGATACATCCTAGGCCTCACTCCAGGCTGTACATGCCTTAGATGACTTACACGCGCGCACACACAGTGCACACACACTCACGTGCACACACGCAACACAACGCACACACATGCACATACGCACACACACGTGCACACACACACTCATACGCACACTCACATGCTCACACACGCACATACATGCACACACATGCAGACACACACACACACGCACGCACCCACACACGCACACTGTACTCACCACAGTCTTCAGTGGCATGCCCACTATTGCTTCCACTTTTCAAGGATCATATTAAAATAAGGGTCGTTTTTAGCATCACACACAGTGAGAACAAAGCACCTTCATGCTCCTGTGCTCACGAGCCTCACTGAGCTGCCCAATGAAAGGACCTGGCCGAGGGTGGAGGTCAGGTGGCTTCTGTTTCATTTCCCCAGGGTTCCCACGGTTGGCATGGGAAGGGATCGAACCCTTATTCTCAGTATTCTGAAAAGAGCACCAATTGAGTTAGGAGCTTGGGGCTGGGCCTGCGACCTGCCCTGGGTGACTTGGGGACTCAGTTTCCTTATATGTAAGATAAAACTAGGTGACCAATGGCATCTCTTTGTCACCTAAATGCCATTGAAGGTTGTGGGTGGGTTTTTTTGCTTGTTTGTTTGTTTGTTTTTTGCCCTCTGCCATGGTTTCCCTAACTCATTAGCTGCTTCAAGTCCCTCTGAGATGCCAAAGGAAGTTAAGGGTCTCGGGAAGCAACATGCACCGCTTCTCACAATTTCCTTATCTGACCCCAGCATCTCAGATCCTACAATCTACCCAACCATAAGGACCCAGGACAAAGATGCATGAGCTACACTGTGATGAGAAGTAACCGAAGAGATTGAAAGCTATGTTCAGGAAGCAGCGTGGCTCTGAAAGGGTGTATTGGGGTCTGTGGATCTCAGCCTAGTCCTCTGATCCAAAGGACAGGGAACCGAGACAGCCCTGCTCAGCATATGGTCAGTCTGAGAAGTGATACCTGGGCACCCACCCATGAGTCCTTGGGGGGAACCCTTCTGGGAGAGGGGAGTTAGGAACACCCGAGCCCTGGTTCAAGCCCTCACAGACTCTCACCTGAGCCATTTTCCCCATCAAGGAAGATGCCCCAACCTGGTACCCAGATACAAGTAGCCTTTCCCCAATGCCCTGGCCTCTTAAAGGGAGATTCGCTTCATTCAATACTTTAGGTCTCTTGGGCCAAGAGATACCCATGTAGATAAAACTCCAGGAACTTGAAAGCTCTTAAGGTAATTACATCTAAAAATATCCTCCGGAAAGGCGTGCTGAGTTCAGTGTAACACTATGAAAGAAACCCTGAAAAAACCCGGCAGCAAAGCTTTGGCAAACAAGGAGACATGGTTATTTGCATCTAGTTCTGGGTCTTTATCATGCACCGTAATGCATCATTGCAGCTCCCCAAAGCTCCTGTCTTCTGCTTTGGTGCAGGGGGGGGGGGGCTCTTAGTCCCACCTAAGCTGCCCCTGGGGAGCCCAGAGCGCTGCTGTTTGCTGCAGGAAAGAAACACAGAGCTAAGAAACTGTCATAGCAGAAACTTCAAACCGGGTAAGTAAACAAGAGCCCGAGTTTCCTGGCGTGAGTGTGCTCCTGTTGGGAGATCTTGCTGTTATTGTGTTACTGGCTGTTTGCTAGTTCTTAAAAAAAATGGACAGTGAAAGCTGTCTTGATTAAGTTTAGGTGGGGCTACTCGAGTGCATCAGGTGTGTGTCTTCATTGGTAAACAAGACTAAACTAAAATAAGAGGAAGCTGGGCTTTGTGCTGTGAGAAGCTGAAATGCTATCTCCACCAAATAGGATTTGTGTCAGAATTGAATGTCTCTCTGTGTGTCATTCTAAGAAAAAACTCCCCCAAATATGAATGCTGGGTCTACAGAGGACATCAGGGCGGAATCATCACACCAGGCAAAACTTATCTTTGAAACAAGCAACCATAAGCTTTCAAGTTTTTATTGTTTCACATTTAACTTAGTTGCAAATCAGCATGCCCTGGCTGGGGGTAGAAAGCTCTTTTCAATGTCGTGTTTAGCAGATCTGGAGAAAACTGCAATCACTAAAGTTGGGGAGGCAGCACTGAATGCTGGGTTTCTTTTGCGGTTTTTAAATTTTCCTTCTCCATCCTCATTTGGGGCGATTTTTGTTCTTGGCTGCTCAGCTGTGGCCCAGATGCTCCCTTGAGCACCCTGGAGAAAGAGTGACCTCTTGTGGACAATGCACTAATTGCAGATTCAGGAAATGGTCAGGTTTCCTAAAAGACCTTATATTTGAATATTCTCAGAAGAGAACACAAAAGAAAATTTGATGTTCTTTGAATTCAAAGAACATACTTTATTTTAAAAGATAAAGTGGAGGGTAGCTGCAGCCATCCTCCAGATGGGACAATTGTTCAAGTCGATGCCATGAGCCATAATAAATCCTTCTTGAGCACCATTGCCAGATTTCCCCCAAGCTATGAGATAATCAAAGAGGAGGACGGAGTGACTGAGCTGGGGGAACCCCACAACTCAGGTGTGGTGAGAATCACCGTGATCAACATGCCCAGAGAAGTCTCTGTGCCTGACCATGGTCTCTGTTCAACACTCTCTTCTTGAATGTCTGTTACCTGGGTTTTGTTGCCTTTGCCTACTCTGTGAGGTCCAGGGACAGGAAGATGGTGGGTGATTTGAGCTTAGGCCAGCATCCTAACCATCACTGTCTGCATCAGTACTGTCTCCACCACCTCTGTGGCAGCCTTTCAAACCTTTTCACAGAGTCCCGCGCTGTGACCCTTTCTTTACCCTGCACACACACAAACGTTACTTCATGCGTCTGTCCACAGTGCAGTCAATAAAGCAGAAAGAAAAAGATAAAATGGCTTGCTTTAGAATTTTCAAAGTGATTCTGTGGGGCCAGGGAGTGTTACTTAATAGTGTTTCCTAAGAAGTTATGGCTCTTCTTATAGCCCAACCTTCATTTTGAATAGCTAATGATTGCTGGGGGGTGGCTTTGTAGCAGAACTCTTTGCTGACATGCAGGATGCCCTGGGATTGATTGCCAGCACCACAATCCCCACCATGCACACACCACACAAATACCGCATTTAATGCCTTTCCTTCTGGTCTACAGAGAGAGTTCCAGGACAGCCAGGGCTACACAGAGAAACCCTGTCTCGGAAAAGCTAAAGGAGGAGGAGGAGGAGGAGGAGGAGGAGGAGGAGGAGGAGGAGGAGGAGGAGGAAAGGAAAACAAGATGCATGACAGACTTGTGGGTCATTTACATCCATACGGATAGCTGGGTCTTCCAAATCCCTATAGGCCAAATTAACACTTACAAGTGCCAACTCATATTACTGTTTGGTGCATGGGTCATGTGTTGCAAAGTACCGGTGGCAAAGTCCTTTACAGGCCTAGCGGGCTCCCCATCAAGGGTGAGGTGTCCCTCACAATCTCTCCAGACTGAGTGCCGAGTGCGTGTTAACTGTTTGACACTCCGGGAGCAGGCAGGAGGCTCACGTTTTTCTTAGTTTGTGGGCCGTCAGCAAATATCACCCCCCCTCACCAACCTCAGCCCTTTGTCAGATCCCAGAAGGGGGTAAAAGTGGTGGGAACCAAACGAGACCACCCGAGTCTGGTGTTGGGTCCTGCATCTTATGTTAAGTGTTCAGTATCGTGCACTACCAACCCATTCGATTCGGTTGGCTCTGTGTTCCTTGTCTTTTTCATTTTCGCTGTAAGAGGCATCCTCAAAATCCCCCAATTTAGAGTGTGGTGAGGAATGCAGTGAACGCTGGTGTAACAGAAAGAGTGACCATCGACCATCGTTAGTAAAGAGCCAGACGTCCCTCTGCTGCCATGGTCAACCTCAATGGCCCCTCTCCCCAGACAGCGATCTCTTCTGGGTTCTCCGTCATTGTGCTACCCACACATGCAAGAGCTACCCTACCGTTCAGCTTGTACCACACCACTACCCACAATCTTACGTTGCTTCTTTGGGGGTTTGTTATTTTTCAGTCAGTCTCTCTCTCTCTCTCTCTCTCTCTCTCTCTCTCTCTCTCTCTCTCTCTCTCTCTCTGATTTGAACTCAGGACCCTACACATTAGGCAAGTGCCCTACTACCCAGCTATATCCCTAAACCCCCTTTCATTTTTTATTTGAGACAGGGTCTCTGCAAGTTGCCCAAGCAGGTCTTAGGTACCACTGCCTGGGCGGCCAGCCTCCAGCAACGCAGGGCTCAGAGGGAATCCACTGTGCACTGTGACTTTTATCTGAGGTGGTAAGGGAAGCAGACACATTCTCTTGATGATTTTCTTCTGACCTTTCCTTTATTCTTCTTTTGTTTCAGATTCTGTATTTTCTATTGTGTAGTCTCTAGTCTCTGTTCTTATCTCTACCCAGAAACGTCCCTTCTGTCTTTCTTAATAGTTTCCTTCCAACTCTTGATGTTTTCCTCCTAATTCTCTCCTTCTTGATGTTTTCCTTCTAACTCCTAATTTTATCTTTATTCTTGATGTTTCCCTTCTCCTTTCCCTAACTCTATCTTTATTTTTTTCCCTTACAGCTTATGTCCCCCAGCAAAATCCTCCAGGCAACATAAAAGTTACAATGTTTGTCAAACATTACAAAGTTACATTCTGTTTGTCAAGTGATTGATTTCAAGGAATAAAAGTTTAAAACCAGCATGTTTTTCCTGTCCCTACATGATTAAACATTTTACACATTTCAGGTGAAAAACAAATTATCCCAAGAAATCATGTACATTCATACCCGAGCAATTTGTTAAAGATCAATGGTGTGAGCAAACACGGTGTTCTTTTACTGGCAGGCTGTGTTTCATGGTTACAAAGAAAGGAGCAATCACTTTACTACTTGTTTTGAAAGGTAATCTTATAAGAAATCTTAAATAAATCACAAACCTAAACTTTTATACATGAAAAAGAACCAGTCAGCTCTACTTTGAATCTTCAGGGTGCACACCCTCTCATCAATAGATTTTATATCAGGAGATGAGGACATGAGTGAGCACAAGGAATTAATCATCACCTTTGGTCATCGATCCACCGGAGAAAGAAAGACAAGTCAGCTAATAATAATTGGGCTGCTTCGTCCTTGTTTCCTGACTTCAATGAGCTCTTCATTCAACTGTGTCTTTCCAAAACTTTAGGTTGTCTTCTTGGTTATTTTACCTCAAAGATAGCAGACAAAACATCTTACTCTAACCTTAAATCATTTTTAAGGCTTTGCTTCAGCTATAATGTACTTCAGAACCTGTGAAAACATTTCCCAACATTAAGATTAGAAGAATTTAAGCTAGCTGGGCTACTGGGGCTCAACTGTTTTCCTTAAATCATTAGCGAAAACCCAGTCTATAGGGCTCTTCCGGTGTGAGAGAGCTTGTTTATGTTTTATCATCAAAACTCTATTTATTTCAGCCTTCCCAAGTGCTAAGATCACAGGGACGTGTTGCTATTTATCTCTGACGAGCCTAAAGAACATCTCAGTGTCTGTGGGTCACTGGAGCAGGGACAGGCAGGGATGCGGACACAGGCCCAACAGGATGCTTGTTTGATCCCTATGCCAGACACTAGATGGCGCCATCTCCCTTCACTTCTAGCTCACCACCCAGGTTTTCTCTGAGTTCATCAACTATTGTTGCTAAAAGGCTAGATTAATTAGTCCCCGAGGTCTTCAAAATATCTGAATTTCACCATTTGGAGACTGGGGATATAGCTTGGTGGTAGATCATTAATCCCCAGCATTAGAGACAAAAAGACTGACTTTACTATTTTAAAAAATGCATTAGGTTAAGTTTTTCAGGTGATACGTAAAAACACTAAAATTGCACATATTTCCAGGCGAACTTTATCCCTCTATTTTCTCATTATCAAGTAGAGCAATTTTGTGACGTGTGCCCTTTTGTAGAATCTTACCTCACAGTAGAGAAAGCTTGGTTTTCTTGTTAACACTACGTAGTTCTCAAGAAAATGGATACATTCCTTGTTGTGGAATATTATTTTAACTGTGTAAGGGTGTGTAACATTTGTGTAAAGTTGTGCAACATTTGTGTAAAGGTGTGTAACATTTGTTTCTGCTGCTTTTCCTAACAATGCAAAGATGTGTTACATTTGTTTGGTTAAATAAGATTAACCTGGGACCAGGAGGCTGAATCAGCGACTAGCTGCCAGGAAGCAGGGGGGAGGAACTAAGTGTAGCTAGGGTTCTTAAGTGGGGGCTGAGCAGAAGGATGACCCTTATTTTTCAGGAGACATGAGCAAGGAGAGGTGGCTAGCTATTTGCCACGGAGGGTCTTGGGCGAACTCTAAATGTCTCTTCCACTCTAAGTCTGAAAGTCCAAACCAACCTTCAGCACGGAAGGGCTTGGGTTTTAACCGAGGGGAGAAGGGGAGAAGGCCGTGAATGTGCAAAGCAACTTCTTTGCCATGTCTGCGTTTTCCAGTTCCCTCCTCTGTCCAGCTCTGGAGATGAGGAGGGGGCTCTCAGGGCAGCAGTTCAGTTACCGAGGGAGCTTTTCATGACCTCTGGTTGGATGGGGAAACGGATTCCCGGGTGATTTCAACAGAAGAGTAAGGAGAACATGGAAAGCTCATTCAGAACACACACTTTGTCATCAGATCCAGGACCATGATGAGACAGGGATAAGGGGTTAAGCCCTGGTCAGCATCTCCCCTCTCTATTCTGCCTTATATGAAATTGGCTTTATCCTTGGGTTACACCAAGCAGCCCTGATTCTTGCTTGCAGCCCAGGAGTGAGGATCTCCATGCATGACAAATGGCTGTGTAATTCTAGAATCTGCATCCCCATACACATTACTTAGGGAAAAGCCCTGGTCTCTGCTAGCCCAGACTGCTGTGAGATAAATAGGCTGATTTTCCCCAAAGCCCCAGATACATCTCCTGGTTGCTGTCTCTGATTCGATTAGTGCCAGTGTTTAAAGGGCACAGTAGGAGTGACAGCTGGTTTAAAACCATTAATTTCTCCTCTTGGGACTTGGGATAAATTCCATCCCACCCAAGTCAAATTGCCTCTGGAAACTTCAGGTCTCATTGCGAGGAGGGGCATAGATACAGGCTTCCAAACAGCCGTGGACAGTAGTCTTGGACAGTAGCCATGGACAGTATGTCACATGTTAAAGCAGCCACCAGATGGGCTGGGAGTACATCTCAGAGGCTGAGCATTTGCCTGGAATACAAACAGCCTTGCATTTAAGCCTCAGTCTTGCAAACAAAATTTTTTTTTCTTAAAGGAGCAAAAACCATTTTGTGGCTACAGATTGGTGTGCTAGACACGATGGGCAGAGAAATGTCTGTCTCTCCTGTGATTTTCTTTTTTACAGCTAAGAGGTCGTGATAAGTAGAGAGGAAAGATCTGGGCTCCTGTTCTTGACCTGGAAGGGAAGTGGGTGTGGTGTTTGTAGATAGATGACTGAAGTCCACGTTCAAATAAATGGTGAGTCTAATTAGTTCTTTGGAAGAGAACTACTCACTGCCTTTGCCCCCTTGCCTCTCTGAGTCCACAGCCTGCCCCTCCAAATTCTTTGGCTTCTGTTTGCATCCAGCCTGATCCTGATGGGCTTTGCCCCTGATACTCACACTATTTTATTTATTTATCTGTTTATTTTGGTTTTTCCAGACAAGTTTTCTACAAAACTTTGGAGCCTGTCCAGGAACTCACTCTGTAGACCAGGCAGGCCTTGAACTCACAGAGATCCACCTGCCTCTGCCTCCCAGATCCTGGGATTAAAGGCAGTAACCATCACTGCCCAACCATTCACACTCTTAAAAATGGTTAATCGAATCATGTGTGCTTTAAAAGGACCACCTGGGATTTCAAGGAATGGAGCAGTGTCCTGAGTCTGCAGCGCCAGAGAAGACTGGAAACAGAAGGAAATGGGCCAAGCAGCCAGCAGCCTGCAGACACAGCCCCCAGCTTCTCTGTCTCCTCTCACTTGGTAGCCCCCTGAGTCTGCACTGGGCATCCAGCCAGACAAGAGCAGTTAGAATAAGCAGTTCCTGCATTGTAGTGGAGCAAAAATAGTTACTAATGGTCCAACTAATGGTCCAACTTTCAATTCTATGTAACAATTATCTAAATTATTCTATTATTAATAAAAATGTGAGGGTCAGATATGGGGTTAAAACCTGATTGATCAGAGAGGCAGCAGAGAAGTAACCAGTGGCCACCTCTCTTTCCCTTCCTCCATCCATATGCCTGCCAATATTTCTACTCGCCCCCACTAGTTCCTGTGTCTCTCTATGTCCTGGGTCCTTGAAAACCTCTATGGCTGATTCTGGTCACCGATAGCTGGTTCCACCCTATGATTCAAGGTAAACTTTATTGGCAGTCTTGGAAGTATCAGAGTATGATCAACATATCCCACAGCCTTTCCTCCTTTTTGTCTAAATAAAAGGGAAGGTTTTAACTCTAACACAGTAAAACTATATCCAGTAAGAACAACTATATGGTAAGAATTACTTTCACGATGTCCAGTCAATTTGTATTTGGCAAATTCAGAGAAAATATTCCATTATTTACCCTACCTTGGTGAGTCAAAGTTTTGTACCTAATTAATTTTCTATCCTAACTTGTATTACCCAACCCAAAACTATCCTTTTAGACCTCAAAACATTTTCTTAGATAAACACCTTTAGTTTTTACGTCTCTCAGCCTTAAACACTTTACACCTCTTTTGTGAATTTCTTTTTTTTTAATTTAGTAACAAGGAAAACTGTAACTATCTAGTCTTCAACCCCATCAGAAACCTAGAAGGATATAATATTACCTGAGTAACAGGAAGTACAGAGCAAACAACTATGCTATAGAAACTATAGAAATGACAGAGACATCTGGCTGCCTGGGCAGTCACCAAAGCTCTCTCAGCAACATTGGGGCATCCATCTTCAGCCTACAGGTTTAGAATATTTAATAGCCTATTTTGTAAGCCCAGAATTTTAAAGGACTGTCCTACCTTGTCTTGGCAAAGTTTTTTTTTAAATATTTGTTTATTTATTATGTATACAATATTCTGTCTGTGTATATGCCTGCAAGCCAGAAGAGGGCACCAGACCTCATTACAGATGGTTGTGAGCCACCATGTGGTTGCTGGGAATTGAACTCAGCAACCTTTGGAAGAGCAGTCAGTGCTCTTAACCTCTGAGCCATCTCTCCAGCCCCCAGCAAAGTTTGTTAATCACCTTCTTTTGAGTTCTGCTTGTCTAATTTGGACAGCATGCTGTCATCAGTCAAGGCAGGGACAGTTTCTTACCCAGTGGCTAACTTTGCCACAATGAAAGTAAACTCCATATGGAGGTTCTCCAATGCCCATTATCTTTTTTAAGTAAATTGGTACTGCCATGAGCAGATGTATCTCACTGTCATGAAAAGTGTTAGGTTATTAAAACATTTTAGATGCCGTATTTTGTAGGTCTCGGTTGAAAACCATCTGTCTATTTAAAATATATCTATGTTTGACCTTGAAAACATACCTAACATGACTGTAAGTTTGATTGTTATAGATGATTAACTATTATCTTGCCTTTCTTTATTATCCTTAATAGTTTTCAAGGACTAAAATTTTATACTATATTTTAAATTGAGCTGCATAGATACAATATCTTAAACAAGAAATAGAAACATATACTACAGTATAGCAAAATAATGTTAAATTTGTATTAATATATAAAATACCTTAAACCAAAGTAGGAATATATATAGTATATATGTATCAAATATACAAAAATCCATACCAATGTAAAATATTTGATGCTAGCAGTTCCTTTTTAGTTTGAAAGTTGATTCAACAATACCCTTCATCCTGTCATTTCTATATCCTCCCTTTTTCTTTTCAGAAGAAGATCCCTAAATCTAATTTTCTCTGCTTAATTTCTTCCCTGACCATGACCAATAACAACTTGTAACCACCCCCTCCCCCAAACAATGACAAATATCCACAGAATGGCCAAAAACCTCCCACCCCACCTCTTGGGAATGTGGGTATCATGTTTTTAAAATTACTTTCTGTTGTCTGGGGGCAATGGCACCTTTAGGTGACCCTGAAAAAAAACTGAGATAAAGACAAAGTCCTGAGAGAGCTAGCTGCTGTCCAATCTCAGTGGGATGAGAGAGGGCAAGGCTTACCTGAAGTCCTGGCTGGATTAGTCTATGATGCTGAACCATCTGAGCTAACCACCTGGAGATTGTTCTGACCGGCTTGTAGTCCAAAGCATCTTTGGGAGGTGTTTGTTAGCTTAGCAGCGTTACCACAATCCAGGTGGTAACAATGTGTAACATTGTGGTAACAAAATGTCATTGTGGGGCCCCATCATCCTTTTGGAGTCTTCAGCAGTCACTGTTAGGAATGGTCACAGTTCACTGAAGAAAACTTAAACATTTTCAATGTTATATGCAGCAGATCCTGAAGAGGTTACAGAACCACAATCTATTAAAGACACCCGAGGTATACGGCTTAATTCTTGTTATCTGCTCACACTCAAGCCTGAAACCATATACAGGAAGCTAGATAAAGCCTATTTCTAGACTTAGTTAGTACTCTATATGGCCATTAATATCATGACGAAAAGTTCAAATATATATATGGTAACCTTATAAATTTAGAGATAATATTTATACCTTAAGAAAAGCTTTAAAGACTCACGAATAAAACCAAAGGATTATGACATTAGTGGCAATAGAATAGTACCTAAATCTTGGTTTTTCTTCTGTCCCATATCAGGTGACTCTTCTGACATGAGACAGAGATTTTGGGTTTTCTTTATTCCATCATGCTTGGGATTAGAGAAGGAGAGAGCCACGCTTCAACAAAGTCAGCTTTGATTTTTAATTAAATTGGGACTGCAAGACCATGTGACTTATGTCTGCGGAAAACGACAGAAACAAATATTTGGGAAGATTTATGAAATTTTATCCCGTTGGAAGTATGCTCACTACTAGACAACTTTACTCTTTTTCTTGGGACATTTTTCATGATGATTCGTCCTTTTTCTTCTGATGTCTCATTTGTCCAGTGCTCTTTAGATGCTTTTATTTTCCTAGAAAGACAAAAGCAAAACTCTGCCTCAGCCCTAACCTTTGGAAAATTTTTTTTCAGATCATCTCTGATCAAATGAAAGGCATTTGTTAGTTTTATAAGTTAGTTTAGATTTGAGCTCCTACTGGCTTTCAGTTGGCGTAAGTAACTGCCTACAAATCTTCAAGTTGACATGTGTATCGTTTTATTCACTCAGGATAATGTCCAGAATTAGAATGGCTGGGTCATGTGGTATGATACACAGACGGCTTCACACCTTCCCTTCATGGTGACAGCAAGCATGATGAGACAACCCCCACAGTCGTAATCTCTCACAAGGCAAATGGAAAACGGTCTGAGGGGCCTAAGCTCGTGGTGCCTGAAACACAAAAGGCAGCCATGTACATATGAAGCATGGGTGTACTGACATGTTTTCTGTGGCTGTATCAATCTATTTGAGGCTGAGTGCCTTATAGAGCAGGGAAGTGCACACGGCTCCATCCATGTGGGATGAAGCTCTGGCCCCCAGGTGTATAGACAGCCATTGTTGAACTGCCTAGCCCATGTTACCTGAGAAAATAAAATAAAAAAAAAAACCTTTGTAATATAAACATGCATTCTCTCGGTTCTGTTCTTTAGAGAACCCTGACTAATATAATGGCTATTTTGTGTCATTACTTTGAAAATATTCTCTTGGCTTCTGTTTCACTATGGTATGGATTAGACACCAAAAGAAGAAAAAAGCCAGCTGTCATCCAGCTTTTCCCTTTTTTCTAGATGTCTAATCTGTGACTTTGAATGTTTTATTCCACATTATCCCTTTATTGCATGGTTTCACTTTAAACAGAACAGTGCAAACACTCCCTTGCTCTTCTGCATGCTTCATTCCAGCCTCCACAGTCTGTAGCCTCAGCCCCGGAAGTTGCCTTCCGGTTGACCCTTCCTGGTGTGTCTTACTTCCTTAACAGAAGCGTCCACGTGCCACTGGGTGAGTGTAAGCCTTTTAGCCATGTGCACAACAGAGCCAGAGGTCTTGAATGTCTACACCAAGACATCATCCATGGTTCACTATTACCCCCAGGAGGGATTCCCTCTGTTTCCAACATTCCTACCTGGGGCCAGGTGGTGCTGGGAAAACCCTTTTAAGCATCTGAAGCTGAATAAAAGAAATATGGAATGTATTTTACAGTCAAGTGTAAACTTGATTGATAAAAAGAGGTGAAGAGACAGTGTCGCTAGTCAGTGGTACCCACTGACTCCACCCAGGCTCCGGAGGTTCAGCCTGCATCCCCGAATATCGCTGTTTTCTTATCCCTGCTCTACCAACCAGTCCCTAGCACAGCCCTGAACTCGTATTTAAAAAGCAGCACCCCTGACATTATTCCTGGCACACCCAGAGCTGGGTCGCTGTTGTCAGGGCAACAGAGTGTCTGCAGGGAGCACCAGCTCTCCAGGGTTTCCAAGGCAACCACCCCGCAGAGTGGAAGCAGGTGCAGCGCCCTGAGTAAAGCCCTGGGGTGGAGCCAGCTGGGGTGAGGACCCTTGGGAGACCAAGAGGTGTGGCCGCTAGGCTGTGATGTGCTCTAAAACATTACTTTGGGTGGAATATTCGGCCTTAATGGTGCGCTTGCGAAACCGAACCGCTGATTCCTCCTTCTTCGGTGTATCCAGCTTGTCTCCAGGAGCCGCTTGCGCTTTGGAAATGGTCCAAGTGGATGAACTGCAGCGGAGCGTCCCCACACAGTAAGGTCCTGATGAACAGAGTCCTAGGAACAGACGAGGGAGTTGATGTGCGCCATTAAAACGTGAGGCGCAGTTGCATGGGCTTGTTGCGCATCGCGGGGTGCCCAAGACACCCCACCAAGGTCCAGGAGTCAAGTAGCAACCTGGCTGGAGGAAGCCGCATAAGGTTTTTTCCTTTTGAGATGCAGGTTAGCTCACAGTACTTGCCCCTGGTTTAGTTCATTCGCCTTGTTTCCTGAAAGAAATGCTGCCAAGTAAATAGGAAAGAAGCGAGGTTTCTGGAGGATTCTTTGGCATTTAACTTTGGCGTGGTAGGTCCCTGTGCAATCTTTTCTATGGCTGACGCTGGGAGACTGCGGTGTAAGGCGCCAACTTGGTCCCCCCCCCTCCGCCCGTCATCTGTGACTCCTGGGGGGAGGGGCGGGCTGTCTGACACAGTTATTAAACCTGGCAGCTGCGTTGGCGGCACCGAGGAGCATTTTGGGGGAGCTCGCGGAAAATAAGGGACTGCCAGCTGGCCGTCTGCTTGTCCTTCCTTTCTTGTTGCCTAAAAGGCGGCCGGCAGAGCTTCCTCGTGGTTTTGATTGGCGTTCGGTCACTTTGGCAAACACTTGAAAGGTGAGTATCTGACATCTCGGCGGTGGCAGGCGACAGGCTCGGAAAGCTTCCGGTTTCACGAAGGGAAGCCTGAGACGGCGACAGGAGAGGGGACCGGCTGCCGAGAAGGGGTGGAGATGCAGGGGGGTGGTGCGAGGGAGGGTACTCGCCACGCTCGTCACCACGCCTCGTCTGGAGGTGGCCGCAGCCCTGGCGATCTCGGGAGGGACTTGAGCTCGGAGTTGGGAGCACTTCGTCCGGATCGTTTCTACGTGTGGACTCAACGTAAAAGAAATTTGGGCCTAGGTAGCCGAGGTGCACAATCCTGGCCGGCTAGGACTGGGAAAGGCGAGACGTCATACTTTCAGGGTTGGTTCACAGCTATCAGACATAGTTTATGCTTTCCAGCCCGCGGGGACCTTTGCGCACTGCGCAGGGACTGCCGCGATCCTCCCTGAAGCCACCTAGCTGGGTGACATGCTCACTGCGCCTAAATCTGGGTCTTAGTAGGGTTTCAGAGTTCTGAGACTCTGTCAGGCTCCAAGCTGGCTTCTTCCCTTTCCAGCACATAGTGTTTGTTCTTACGGGGCGAGCATTTTTCGGAGACTAGAGACAAATGAAATGACCCCAAATCCCCTCCTTTCTTTTCAAACTGTGGATGTTGTAAAAGGGCTTGATGGGTTTTGTTTGATGTTGCCATTGCTTGTTAGAGGAAATCTCAGCGTTAGATTTGGTTTTCCTATTTAATTTGGGGCAAGATGTTCAACTTTACAGACCCGGCAACATGCAAGGCCTCTCTGCCGCCTGTGTATGTCTTGAGGAATCTGACTTTCCCCTGAAAAGTGGTCAGCACAGTCCAGTGGCTCCCAAATGCCATGTCCTGAGACTGGGCTGCCATTTGATGTTGCCATCTAGTTCTTGCCTGGCCTAGTCTCTGGCTATCTCTTAAGGTCTCTGTGAGAGGCTGGCTTCCCTGTGATTTCTTGAGTCCAGCTTACAGCATCCCGGAGTGTGGGCCATGGAGAACAAGGGCCTCCCTAGAAGGTGCCACAGATCCAAGACAGGTTGGGGATGCTAGCCATGACCCAGTTCTGGAACCTTCCAGGTCCACATCTATCTCCTCAGGCATAACCTAACCGGGATACAGAAAGCAATCTCCAGCTCACTTTAAGACACAGGCTAAGGTCTGGGCTGACCTTCCAATTCCATTTCACCTGGGGCAGCTTTTGTCAGCCTGACCTTTAAGGGTTGGTTTAATAAGAGCAAGCAGGACAGGAGGAGAAAGCAAACAAAATGGGGGTGGGGTAAGAAGAGGGAGTTAACACTCAGAAAAACAGCAACCAAATATGGCTTAGAAACTCAATTGATTAGAAATTAGTCTATATTTATATAGATATAGGATATACACGTGGGCCCTTTAATTTTATGTATGGGATTATGGTCCTGACCCCCAAAATCAGAGTTGGTATTTGGGGCTTGAATTTTCACTAAATCTTGATTTTCAATCCAATGGTATGGTTTCAGTTCCTTGTTAATAAAAATCGGATTATGTCTAAGTTAAAATGTTGTGGGATGCGGTCAGAGATGTTACATGTGACACAGAACCAGAGATAAGCCTGCCTACTGACCTCTGCAGTAGAATAAATGGGTGTTATTCCCAGAGTTCCTGCTCTTTAGAGGAAATGTGGAGGGATTAATGGGTATTGAGACTGGGGCAGCCAAAACAGTGGGGCAGAGAGCCAAAAACCAACCAACAAAAACCCAAGGCTGTTTCAGGGAGAAAAAGAGAAGTAACTTAACTACACCCAAATGGGGTCAGGGAGAAGGGAGCGAGGAAAACCAGATTTTGGTTGCATCTGACAAAGAGATTCTAAAATGGAGCTGTTCACCACCTAGGTGCAACGAGACGAAAATGAAGTGTCACCCACTGTTCATAGCCATTCTTAACCCTTTCAGGACCAGCTACTCTTAACCCTGGCTTCAGACCTTGGACATTTAAGAAATGACCTTCTGAAGCCCAGGTCATTTCCCAGCTCAGATTTTAACTCACTTGGCCTGAGCCCAGGGGTGGATCTGTTCTGGGAGCTCTCTGGGTAAAAATGAAATGAAAGGGATTGTGAGATGCCTGTTTGTGCCTCAAAAGGCCAGGCCTGTGGCTGCAGGGTCAGGCAAAGTGCTGAGATGGGGTTAACCATGGAGGACGAATTCAGGCTCCTGCTCTGCCAGAGGGAGCCAGGAGTCCAGCTTTCAATTTGTTAATATGAAACTGCCAGATCTTCAGAGATTGGCAACTGATTAAAATCTCTAAAAGTGCATTGTGCTTGCCAAACAAGATGCCCCTGCTAGAGCGGTCTTACAATCCAGACCAGGCAACCTCACCAGACCTTGCCTTTCCGGAAAAGGCCAGGGCACCGGGGTAGAGTGGGGTGGGCTATTTGTTGTCCTAGGACCTCTAGCTTCAGTCCTTGAAGTTTATGCTTTCTTTCTCTCTCTCTCTCTTTCTTTCTTTCTTTCTTTCTTGCTTTCTTGCTTTCTTGCTTTCTTTCCTTCCTTCCTTCCTTCTTTCTTCTTTCTTTCCTCCCTCCCTCCCTCTTTTCTCTTTCTTTCTTTCTTTCTTTCTTTCTTTCTTTCTTTTTTTCTTTGAGATAAGGAATACACTTCTTTGCCCACATTTTCTTCCTAGTGCTGCAGGCAGAACACAGGGCTTGGCACATGCTGGCCTTGTTCTCTGTGAAGGTCCGTAGTCTCCAGGCCTGTGATTTCTAGATTCTTGAAGTGAAGCACCCTTCTCTAGTTCCTCAGAGGTTTCTCTGGCTGTGACTCGAAGGAGGTTGGTCTGCACAAGCTGACCCCACCTGTCTCCTCCCGGACTTCAGACCCACAGGGTTCCCTGGATGCCTCCTGCAGAGGCGGACATGGTCAAGGGGACTGGGAAATGAAAGGACAGCCTCAGCGCTGCCATCTGTGATGTCTCATGGGTATGAAAACAGAGGTTGAATTATGTATGTAAGTAGTACTGGCAGTGACATACAATGTAGCCTCAGCTCACGTGTCTTAAATGTCCCTTCTCTAAGCCGCAGAAGCAATGAAATGTGTGTCTTCATCAGCACAGAGGAAGCGTCCAGTGTCACTGTTCACAGGTGAAATGTCTCTGCTGGGTGCAGAAACAGTTCAGGAGGCTTGCTACACTGTCTTGCTTGCATTCTCCCTTTCTCGTCCTTGGGCCAAGGCTCTTGTGTTTTTGACTTGGTTCAGCATTGTCTTTGACATATATTAACTATACATATTTATGGCATACAGTTTAGTGTTGTAGACCTATTTATCTTGTGTAACGATCTAGTCAGGGTAATTAGCATATTATGGTTTCAAGCACGAGTAGTTTCTCCGTGACAAGATCACTTGAAACCCTCTCTTTCTGGTTATTTTAAAACGCAACACATCTTGTTAAGTGGAGTCGCACTGCTGTGGGAACACCAGGATTTACTCCTCTCTTCTACATGAATTTTATGCCAGTGACGAAGCCCACGGTGTTCTCACCCCCGCCCCTGCCAGCCTCCGGGAACCAAGGGCTACGGTCTACCTCTGAGACATCAGGTCTTAGGCTGCGCAGATGAGCGAGGCCATCCAGGGCTGTTCTTTCTGTGCTCATCTTAGTCCCTCCATTCTGCAAAGGGCAGATTTCACTCTCTGATGCCCAGGTAACACCCCACTGTGCACGGGTGGTACGTTTTCTTCATCCGTTCATGTATTCATTGTTGAGCACTAGGGTTGATTCCCTATCTTGGTGACTCTGCAAAGTTTTGTAACGAGCATTTTTTTTTTTTTGGTCCATTTTACAATCAGATTTTTTGTTTCTTGTTGTTAAGATGCCGGAGCTCCCTTATACAGTCTGGATTCTAACCCCATGTCAGATGGAGAGCATGGGGCACAGGTGTCTCCTGGGCACGTTGATTTTATTTCCTTCCATACTTTATGATGGTAGAGCTTCTGGGTCACCCACAGTTTTGAGTTCGGTGTTTTGAGGACCCCTGGATGTTTTCCACCACAGCTACACCCATTTACTTTCACATCAACCATGTCCTCAGGTTCTGGTTTCTCACGGCCTCACCAGCATTGTGGCTTCTTGACTTTTTGATCACAGACATGTGAGCCCAGGTGAACTGATATCTTCTTGTCGTGTTGATTTAGATTCTCTAATGATCAATGCTGCTGAGAATTTTTTCCCCCGTTACACCTTGGCTATTAGTATGTCTCAGTGACCCAGATTTAACTGACCAGCCGTCTTGGTTATAACTACCACCTTGCTTGTCAGGTGGCTCCGTCGCCCAATTTAAACCCTCTCTCGGTGACTTTATCAAAAACTGCTCAGCTCTTTCCTGGAATTGGAGATCACCACATTCCACCCTGCCAGCCTCTGCCAGCTTGGACCAGTTCCCAAGGATGAGAGGGTGTTTGCTGGAGCACTGACGCTTGTTTGAGGTCTGCCAGTGCCCACTTCTAGCCACCAAGCACCTCAGGCTCTACCCAGAGTTCCTTTCTCTGTGTGCCTCTATCAAACACGAGACCATCCTGCAGAGTGTACGTGGGACCGGCCTTCCCTGGCACCCGCCTGTCTTCCTGTGATGGCCCAGGCTGCCTGTCAAGCGCCACTAACTGCCCTGCCCAGGCCCCCGGACGCAGACTTCTGGTCTTTGCTGGCTTGACAAGTTTCCTGTTGGGAACCTATTTATATAATCACCATGTAATTTTCCTAAAGGCAGTCTGTCTGGTTGCTTTCTATTCTAGACCATTCCTGTGGACTCTTACTGTTTTAACATGTTTGATAATGTACAAAAGGTTTACGTTAGGATTGAGGGGGGAGGAGGAGGAAGAAGAAGAGAAGCTAAGCTATTATTCTGAACTACTCATAGTAGCAGGAGAAAAATCATTAAAGGGAAATTTCACACTATTGTATGATATGCAACTGGGCATCCATGACTAATACAGGTGAGGCTGATATTAGGAGCTACAATTGTTTTTTAAAATAATGATCCCATCTTAATGTTATTTTGTTAATTGCTATCATTGTAATCACATCATTTATTTATTTGCTGCTCTGGAGATTAAATCCAGGGTCAGTGAGCTCCCACTGAGCTACATTCCAGTACCAACTTTTTAAAAAAA